>NC_088398.1:55930559-56265559 GCF_034236695.1 Oncorhynchus nerka | reverse complement strand
GCATTGGTGTGTCACTATTGGTTTGGATGACAGAATAATATTGATGGTCCATGTCCTTGATAAGGCTTCTACTGTACAATGAACGCAGGGCTGGTGATGCTCAGTCCGCAGCACCACAGTCCCCTGGGCTCACCCTGAGATCTACGGTGAACAGGAAAGTGACAGACAGTGTGTGTGTGTGTGTGTGTGTGTGTGTGTGTGTGTGTGTGTGTGTGTGTGTGTGTGTGTGTGTGTGTGTGCACGCGCTGGGGGGGTGACAGAGAACCATTTCAGGTGCATAATCCTCCGAGGAGAAGACTGAAATCGGTAATGAGAATCTGAAGGTGAGAGAGAATATGACTGTTCTTTTCAAGGCAATGAATTGGATGGGAAGCACATTTTTCAATTATTGACTAAATGTCTGGTCCCTGATATGGTGCAAACACAATGCTGCCTTTGTGAGAAGAGCCGTTAACTAAATATGGAAAACTGTTGCATACATGTCACAAGGACATGTCCCTGCTCAATTGTCACTGTAATGTATTTGGTCTATTTCAGAGTGTTTCTACTACCTCTTGTACCTACAGTCAGCTAACCACACTAGGGCCAATCCTCTCTTAACGGAGTGTGTTAATTCTATGTAACACGGCTACCTACAGAAGCATCAAATTAATCACAATTATGATTACCCACTCCCTCCTCCAGTATCATGCCCAGATAGACCCTATCAACTGGAAAAAGCACACACACAAAACAGTAGTTAGCCTTCCCTGCTACGTGTGCCATAAAAACCAACGTGTGTGTTCCAAAAGTAGTGCACTACATAGGGAATAGGGTTACATTTGGGACACAACCTATGTCTTCAAATAAGCTCCACTCAGCCAGTCATTAGAACTGCTTGCTCCTCTCATTGAAGGCCCTAATAGCCTCCTGCTTGGGACAGGTGCTCTGCAAATTGCTTCCCCTAAATGATTAACGAGCTGAGATTTATATGGTGGTGTGTGTGTGTGTGTGTGTATATATGTGTGTGTGTGTCAGCATGCATGCATGTGTGTGTGTGCGTGTGCACGGCTGTATGTATGCAAGGTGCGACCAGGAGGCAGTCACAGACGGGCACTTGAGTTTCTATAGAGCAAATGTGAGAGGATGTTCCCAGCCAAGCCATTCAGTCCTCTGTATTCTAAACACGTCCAGATCTTGTGGGCTAGTTTGCCTCCCTGGTGTTGACATTAACAGATTAATAGATTGATTAAACATTTAAGGGGAGCCAGTTAAATTGGAAGGAGCGTGAGCCATTGTTGGGAGTTGGTGCAATGAAATAACGCAAACAGAAGGACACACTCCTCCATGGTGTTCATGTAAAGTGAGTTCATGTCCCTAAATACATGCATGAGACATTAAACAGACATTCACTTTTCTCTCTCTTGAACAAAGCCAGCAAACAAACAAACCATGAAGGTGCTTTCATACAGTAGGTTTCATGTCTTCTCCAGACAGTTATAATCACTAGTGGCAAGGTAAAACACAGGGTGTGTCCCAAATGGCACCCAGTTCCCTATATATTGTACAACTTTTGACTTGAGCCCCGTGGGGGAGTAGGGCTTAGGGTGCCATTTGGTGAACAGGCTCTAAGGGAATAGGGTGCCATTTAGGACAAAACACAATTTTCACCTATACATGTTTCTCCAACCCACACCTGCAACCCTTATCCTCCAGGGAAGTGATTGGCAGGTGGCTCTCTCTCTTGAACACAGCCTTATTTATCACTGTCACGTCAACGTAGAGGGATATTGGGTGACGTGACCTGTGACTGTTTAACATGCTAAACCAGCTGAACAACACATGTTAACTCAAGTTTGGAATGATGGGGCACTGGCCAGGTGAACTCAACATGATGTTCATCTCATTGTTTCGTTTCCTCCTCTCCTCTCCTCCTCTCCTCTCCTCTCCTCTCCCTTTCCTTCTCTTTTCCTCTCATCCTTTATGTCCTCTCCCTCCATGCTGTTCCTCTCCTCCAAACACAATATAGAGTAAGGATGCACCTCAGCACTGGCTGAACACAGTCTAGCGGTTAAGAGCGTTGGGAATGTAACCGCAAGGTCACAGATTCAAATCCCTGAGCCAACTAGGTGAAAAAAAACTTGCTTGAGCAAGGCCTGAGGAGAGACACATGGAATGAGGGGTTAATATGATAATCAGAGGGAAGCTGTAACATACCTCGTTCACCCTCCTCAGGTCTTTAAATGGCCCCACAAACCACGGAACCAGCTTCCGGCAGGGCAGGCGGAGGGGTAGGTTACGGGTCGAGAGCCAGACCCGGTCCCCTGGTGCGAACACCGGGGTCTCACCGCAGTGACGTTGGAGATGGACACGGGCGGCCTCCCATGTCTCCTCCGCGCACCTAAACCAGTCGTCCACCGCAGGAGTCTTGGTCAGACCCTGATGCCATGGTGCCAGAACCAGCTGGTACCCCAATATGCACTGAAAAGGGGGAGAGGTTAGTGGAGGAGTGGCGAAGCGAGTTCTGTGCCATCTCGGCCCAGGGCACGAACGCTGCCCACTCCCCCTGCCGTTCCTGGCAATAGGACAGGAGAAACCTGCCCACATCCTGGTTGACTCTCTCTACCTGCCCGTTACTCTCGGTTGTGAAAACCTGAGGTAAGGCTGATCGAGACCCCCAGACATTCTATGAACGCCTTCCAAACTCTCGACGTGAACTGGGGACCCCGATCCGACACTTTATACTCAGGCACCCCGTAGTGCCGGAAGTCATGTGTAAACAGGGCCTCCGCAGTCTGTAGGGCCGTAGGGAGACCAGACAGAGGGAGGAGACGACAGGACGACAGAAAAACAATCCATAACGACCAGGATCGTGGTGTTTCCCTGTGAGGGAGTAAGACCTGTTAGGAAATCCACTGACAGATTTGACCAAGGTCGTTGTGGAACGGGTAAGGGATGTAACTTACCTCTGGGCAGGTGTCTCAGAGCCTTACACTGGGCACACACCGAGCAGGAGGAGACATAAACCCTCACGTCCTTAGCCAAAGTGGGCCACCAGTACTTCCCAGTCAGACAGTGCACCTTCTGACCGATCCCCGGATGACCAGAGGAGGGAGACGTGTGGGCCCAATAGATCAACTGTTCACGGACAGCAGACGGAACGTACATAGGCACCAACGGGACACTGGAGGGGAGCGGGCTCTGTACACAACGCCTGCTCAATGTCCGCATCCAGATCCCACATGACCGGCGCTACCAGGCAGAAGGAAGGGAGTATGGGACTCTAATCCATGGGCCGCTCCTCTGTCATATACAGCCAGGACAGTGCGTCTGCCTTCTTATTCTGGGAACCTGGTCTGTGGGATAGGGTAAACACAAAACGGGTAAAGAACATGGCCCACCTTGCCTGACGAGGATTCAGTCTCCTCTCTGCCCGGATGTACTCCAGGTTGTGGTGGTCAGTCCATATGAGGAAAGGGTGTTTAGCCCCCTCAAGCCAATGTCTCCGCTTTCAACGCTTTAACCACAGCCAACAACTCCCGGTCCCCCACATCATAGTTACCCTCCGCTGGCCTGAGCTTCTTCGAGAAGAAAGTACAGGGGCGGAGTTTCGTTGGCGTGCCCGAGCGCTGTGAGAGCACGGCTCCTATCCCAGCCTCAGACGCGTCCACCTCCACTATGAATGCCAAAGAGGGATCTGGATGGGCCAGCACAGGAGCCGAGGCAAACAGAGCTCTTAGCTGCCCAAAAGCCCTGTCTGCCTCAGCCAACCACTGCAACCGTACAGGACCCCCCTTCAGCAGTGAGGTAATGGGCGCAGCAACCTGGCCAACACCCCGGATAAATCTCTGGTAGTAATTGGCAAACCCTAAAAATCGCTGCACCTCCTTTACCGTGGTGGAAGTCTGCCAATTACGCACGGCTGCAATGCGGTCACTGTTCATCTCCACCCCTGATGTGGAATTGCAATACCCTAGGAAGGAGACAGCCTGCTGAAAGAACAGATATTTCTCAACTTTTACATACAGGTCATGCTCCAACAGTCCAACAAAGGACACATGCTCGGCGTGTGTAGCGGAGTATATCAGAATGTCATCGATATACACCACTACAACCTGCCCGTGCAGGTCCCTGAAAATCTCGTCTACAAAGGATTGGAAAACTAATGGAGCATTCATCAATCCGTACGGCATGATGAGGTACTCATAATGCCCTGTGGTGGTACTAAACGCTGTCTTCCACTCGTCTCCCTCCCGGATATGCACCAGGTTATACGCACTCCTGAGATCCAGTTTCGTGAAGAAGCGAGCCTCATGCATTGACTCAATTGCTGTGGCGATAAGAGGTAGTGGGTAACTGTACCTCACCGTGATTTGATTGAGACCTCTATAGTAAATGCACGGGCGTAAACCTCCATCCTTCTTCTTCACAAAAAAATAAACTCGAGGAGGCGGTTGAAGTAGAGGGCCGAATGTACCCCTAACGCAGGGATTCAGAGACATACGTATCCATAGCCACCGTCTCCGCTTGGAACAGGGGATACACCTGACTCCTGGGAATTGCAGCGTTTGCCAGGAGATTTAACGCACAATCCCCCTGTCGATGAGGTGGTAATTGAGTCGGCTTCTTTTAACAGAAGGCGAAAGCCAAATCGGCATATTCTGGGGGGATGTGCACGGTGGAGACCTGGTCTGGACTTTCCACCTTGGAAGCACCAACGGAAACCCCTACACACCTCCCTGAGCACACTCTACGACCACCCCGTGAGAGCCCTCTGTTGCCAGGAAATAGTGGGGTTATGCAGAGCCAACCAGGGAAGGCCTAGTACCACAGGAACCACAGGAGAGTCAATGAGGAAGAGACTGATTCTCTCCTCATGATCCCCCTACATAACCATGGCCAAGGAGATGGTGGCCTCCCTGATTGGCCCGGATACTAATGGTCGACTATCTAGTGCGTGTAACTGGAAGGGTCTAGCTATAGGAAAATCCCTAACCTAATGGCTAATTCCCAGCTGCGCCTGAATCGACGAGCGCTTTATGCTGGGAATGTGGGGAAAACTCAGGGAAACAAACAGGCACAAACAGTTGATCAACAGAGGACTCTGGATGAGTGTGGTGCAAACTCACCTGGGGTGATGCCAGAGTGCCCTGCCTGTTGCCTCAACTCCCAGAGGAACCAACACGGCACCGACCGGCAGTGTGTCCTCTTCGGCCACAGGTGACACATGTGATGGCTCCTCCTCCAGTCTTCCTATGAGTAGCCCCTCCTAACTCCATGGGCACCGGAGCGGGGGTGCTGGACGATGGAACCGACAGAGCCCCGTCTGGACATCCGCGGGTGACCAGCAGGTTATCCAACAAGATGGACAAATCCACCAGTTGGTCAAAGGAAATGGTGGCATCCCTGCAGGCCAGCTCACGTTGGACGTTCTCTCGTAGGCTGCATCGATAGTGGTCGATGAGGGCCCTGTCGTTCCAGCCTGCTCCGGCGGCCAAGGTCCGGAATTCCAGGGCGAAGTCCTGGACGCTCCTCGCCCCCTGCCTCAAATGGAAGAGCCTTTCCCCCGCCGCTCTGCCCTCAGATGGATGGTCAAAAATGGCCCGGAAGCGACGGGTGAACTCCTCGAAGTGGTCTGGCTCGTGTCTCCTTCTGTCCACACGGCGTTTGCCCACTCCAGTGCTCCTCCTGTGAAGCAGGAGACGAGGGCGGCCACTTTCTCCCCTCCCGAAGGAGCTGGGTGCACAGTGGCCAGGTAGAGGTCCAGTTGTAACAAGAATCTCTGGTACTGTGCTGCCTTTCCATCATTCTCTCTGGGAAGGGAGAGACGCATCCCACTGGAATTCTCTCTGGAACGGGTGAAGACAACCCCGGTTGTGCTGGTCGAGAGACTACCCATCTCTCCCAGCGGTCCATGGTCTGGGCAACGCGATCCATCATGGCACCAAGATGATTTAACATGGCTGAATGTTCCTGGACTCGCTCCTCAACTCCTCTAACCGGGGTACCTGCTCCTGCTGACTCCATTAGTCATGTGTAATTCTGTCAACAGGTGTATTAGAGGCGAAGTCAGGTGCAGGAGAGTAGAGTGATGTAAACAGTAAAGCGCGTAAGAAAACACCACAATAACATGAAACAATTTCACACAAAACATGATGGGAAACGGAGGGTTAAATACAAGTAGATTGATTGGGGAAATGAAAAGCAGGTGTGTATGGAGCAAGACAAGACAAATGGATATATGAATAATGGAGCGGCGATGGCTAGAAAGCCAGTGACGTCAATCGCTGAATGCCGCTCGAACAAGGAGAGGAGCGGAAGGCGGAAGTCGTGACAATCAATTAATTGTTGCAATAATGAAACCGTCGACCCCACCCTCCGAAGTGTGTTGCCGAGTGCTTAGCTGATAATGAAAATATAGATGTTCTATAGGACCTGAAAATGCTTAGTCAGACTGGTTCCAACCTTCCCATTAGCCCCCTTGGATCAAGTCCTGATAATCTGCACGGGATGTTGTTTGACTTCCAACCCAGCTTAGTTTCCCAGATGTCAGAATGATGAGACAATGAGGCATTGTTCTAAACTATTCCAGGCTATCTCTATCTCGGGTCACACACACCACATATTGTCTATTGAATGCCAGGTTTAGGTTTTTATCACAAAGTCATTGTCAGCTCAGGCTATTTCTAGCAAAACCCATTTCCTTGACCATAAACCCAGACTATCTGCAGGAAGCTAGAGTGGAAACCATCTCTTTCCAGAAAAACAGAATTAAACAGAAAATAACTATTAATATCAAACAAATCAGGTAAATATGTAATTTTTCTATCACAACCATTTTGAGAATTCTCTCAACTTAAAAGGAAAATGATAAGGTTTAAAAACACATTTATTCCAGTTAGTGCCTAATGGGCATGACCCAGGACAAGCATCATGATCCCACTATGTATAGGGCATCGCCTATGGACTCCATGTTGCATTAGCATAAACCTGCTATAGTTCCTGAGTATTATCATTATCATCAAAAAGTGCAATATGGCAATGGATATAAATCAAATAGATTAGGATCAGTTTCACTTTCAGCATAACAACAATCAAAACAATCCATCCATGATAGATTTGCTCCACTCATATAGTTAGTTTTTAGTATGTTAATTAATAACTCAAATCAATCATTCAGTTTTACAAATCATTCAGTTTCCAAATCATAAAAAAGTCTCAATTATCCAACCACAATTTAGAATGACATTCCTTGGTGATTCACATTGGTTCTATCACTCAAAATTAAAACCCTCAACTTAACACACTTCAACACTGGCAGAATGTACATTTATATTAACATACAATATATTCACCTCATCTAATATTAAGTTTCTCATCAGGGTTATAATTACAGATCAGTATCTCAATGCATTATCAGCCTAAATTACTATACATTTAGCAGTGTGTAAACCTCCTCAATCAACCTGATACTCCAAAGAACAATTTTAGACAAGTCTAAATCAATTACGGGCACAGTTGACCAACCCTCTCCCTTTCCCAGCACTCAATCTTCTGGCATTTCTTAATTTTTCTTCTTCAGATAGCTTCACAGTTCAAAGTGGATGGTTCATAATAATATCCCAATTTCAATGTCTCACCTGAACCCCACCACAACTCCCATTATGTCTTGTCCATTTGCCAACCAATACACCAGCAACATGAGAGAAGTTTTGGAATGGATCTCTTCCCATGCTCACTCCACGTGGACTTCTGTTGCACTCCTGAGAGAAAAGGCAGCCGATAACTTCTACTGGATGCTGTACACCGGTCGCTGGCTCGGATTCAGGTCTCTGGATAGAAGTGGTGCAGGACAGGGCCGTGTTGAACGCCATTTCTTCAGCCAGTTAGTGGGGGTTTTGAGGTCCACATCGCTTGGTCAAATTATCCCTTCCATGCATCTACGGTTCTATCTATCTATCTATTCGGAGACACCTGAAACCCCAACTCTTTCAGGAATACCTAGGATAGGATAAAGTAATCCTTCTCACCCCCTTAAAAGATTTAGATGCACTATTGTAAAGTGGCTGTTCCACTGGATGTCTTAAGGTGAACGCACCAATTTGTAAGTCGCTCTGGATAAGAGCGTCTGCTAAATGACTTAAATGTAAATGTAAATCTAGATACCATCTCCACCACAACCTCGAGAAAGGACAGATTAGAACAACAATTCAGTTCAGTGCATATCTGATTCAGGAAATCCAGACAAGCATTGGCTATATAAAAAATTATTACTTCGGACCAATATCTTAACACAAAATTGTAAAACACATGTCAAAAAGAATAATAACACATTCTGTTGAAACAATGTTTCAAAATAGCTTATACTCCCCTTATCACACTGTCACCCTCCTCACAGAGTCATAGGATCGGGAATTTATGCCGATCATCCAGCAGACCCAATCTGGTGAGATTTGTACCAAAACAAAACAGAGCAAACAATGCAACAATACACTCCTTCATATATCACTCAATACATTTCTATATATCACTCAAGGTGTGTAAACTTCAATCCAAAATCCTCAAAAGACTGGTAATTCCCCCATTTTGACACGCCTCACCACGTGAGTAATGTGTGAAAACAACACTACTGGCTAAAATAATAATATTTATTTTTAAACAACAAATTGAATCAGAATCACTACCCATAATAACTCCATAAAGATTTTTTTTTACCCATACATTTATTCAATTAATAGAAAAATAGACTAGAGACAGCTCTATCCTTCTCGTGGTCCATCCTTCTCGTGGTCCTATCACACATATAACTATAAACTTCTCCCTAATTATCATCCAATGTCTCTTAGCTTCCCACGAGGGTGTTCAAACCACACTAGAACATAAAGACAGAGGTCAGAGGTCATTCAAAGCCTTCAAATAAGTGATTTTTACAATATTAGATTAATTATGTCAAAACAGTCAAACATTTCATACATTTCATTTCCAGGTACACAGTAACTTTATTCAGTATTTTCTTTTTAATCAAAATAATTCACAAGTGTTCAATTAAAATTCAGAAAATAAAAACTTCTGAAATTTCCATGTGTGTGTGTGCCCCTTTATCATGCCTCGGCACTAACCCATATTCATAACCAAGAACTTGTGTATGCGTACTGGTGTGTGTGTGGTAAATCATATGGCAAAAACAAACAAAATCGGCCTTATTTAATTTGGTAGTTTACGGCCTAATCCGGATACCTTTATACTAACTACACTGCAGAATAAACACTCAAAAAATGACTACCCCCATTCTCCTGGAAAATAAAGTGCATTTCTTGAGCATAAGGAATCAATGATATTTGATACCAGGCATCTATTAAAAGATTGTTTGAGACGTAGTCTCCTACGTCTCCCTTAACATACATTCTGTATTGAACTTCCATCAGTCCTGGAAGAAAGAATCCTACTCAAAACACATTAGATAATACAGTGTTTCATTAAGTGGAATCAGCACCTTCTAAAATAAATAAACCCGTAACCCCTTTCCGGTAATCTAAACATTGCAACCTGTTGCATTCATATAGTAAAAATATAAACCTGTGGTTTAACAAATCTAGAACCTTCAAAAAGTTGGTGCTGTCTCATCAGCTTAATATTCAATACTACTATCTATCAATCTACTTTAATTACTGGACAATTTTTCGCGTAATGGAATTCTAATTTTAGAATACTTTAACTTCCTGCTCAAATTCACTGGTGTTACCTGAACTATAAAACCAAGTAACAATAATCAGAAACGGTCAAAGAATGTTTCTCATACCTTTACTTCAAATGTCCCACTGCCCGCTCGCTTTCAACCAGAGCAAATCTATTTTACAGTCTCAAGGCTCAATCTCTCTACTCATCACTTAACCTTGTACCTTGTATTACTAAAATATTTTATCATTAGTGCTATCAAAAAAATTACTAATTACCATTTACATACTGTCAGCCATCGTAAGGTTTAGAAAATAAAAGATACCAAACCATGATTATTCTCTCCTCACTACAAGGCAATTTCTTCATTTTTTTCTTCATTATTTTACCAGTTAAGTTTACTGAGAACACATTCTCATTTGCAGCAACGACCTGGGGAATAGTTACAGGGGAGAGGAGGGGGATGAATGAGCCAATTGTAAAATGGGGTTTATTAGGTGACTGTGATGGTCAGATTGGACATTTAGCCAGGACACCAGGGTTAACACCCCTACGATAGGTGCCACGGGATCTTTAATGACCTCAGAGAGTCAGGACACCCATTTAACATCCCATCTGAAAGAGGGCACCCTACACAGGGCAATGTCCCCAATCACTGCCCTGGGGCATTGGGATATTTTTTTTAGACCAGAGGAAAGAGTGCCTCCTACTGGCCCTCCAACACCACTTCCAGCAGTTTCTGGTCTCCCATCCAGGACCAACCCTGCTTAGCTTCAGAAGCAAGCCAGCAGTGGTATGCAGGGTGGTATGCTGCAGCTCATTGCAGTCTACCCTAACAATATTACTCTATATTTTTTATACCAACCTCTGCTGGATGTTCCCTTTCTGCTTCACACTTATTATGATTCAGTGATTCAAATACAACTAGGTTATTCCAGTAGACCATTTAGGCCACACACCATATTAACCTCAAAATCACCTCGCTATTGATGTTGAATGAATTAGCCTTTCAATTTGAACTAAGCAAGTTATTAAATTGTTCAGTTTGCATCTTAAAACAAACACTGGCTGCTATATCTATCCCGTCAGTCAGGGAGGCCACTTTAATTACTACGTTATCGCTTGTTTCGTTGGTTTTACTTTCCAACATGATTCTTTGCGACCCTGCTCTACCAAATAGTTTACTAATGTGGTGATATTTGACAAATGAGTTCCTCCGCCTTTGTACGCCAATAACAAATTCACTACATATTGTATCAACACAGAACCCCCACATCTACACCCTTTAGCGATTGTTTAATAAATGCTGGGTGAAACAAAGTTTGACAGTGTAAACATTATTCGTGCTCTCGCCCATATATACTGCCAATGTTAATATATTACCTATTATCTACTGTCCTTGTGTAACGATTGTTGTCGGGAGAAGGAGAAGAGGACCAAAGAGCAGCATGGTACGTATTCATAATGATTTTAATAAAAACAACAAACCGACAAACGAACAGTTCTGCAAGGTGCAACAAAAACACTAAACAGAAAATAACTACCCACAACCCATAGTGCGAAAACAGGCAGCCTAAGTATGGTTCTCAATCAGAGACAACGATTGCCAGCTGCCTCTGACTGGGAACCATACCAGGCCAAACACATAGAAATAGAAAACATAGAACACAAAACATAGAATGCCCACCCCAACTCACGCCCTGACCAAACTAAAACAGAGACATAAAAAAGGAACTAAGGTCAGGAACTGACACCTTGATTCTCACAAGGATTATTCAACCCCAAAATCTACTAAGGAGCAGAGTTGATCCAAACTCTCTGACCGCACAAAATATAATACTTTTCTTGCGTCACAAAATCAGTCAAGCACCCAAGCTAACTGGCTAGAGTTGGTTAGCTGGCTAGCTAACGTTACTTCCAGACACAAACAAGAGATTACATCTTCATTCTCCGTTCTCGCCATCTAGCAGAGCAGGTTAGGCTTTTTTTCAAGTTATTCAAAATGTTGGTGATTAACTGTGCTGCTGGCAGTAATTTAAATTACATTGTTTCCCTAACCTTTTGATTCTCTGATCCACCTCTACGCAGATGACCATTCTGTATACTTCTGGCCCTTCTTGGAACACTTGGAACACTTGGACACTGTTTTAACTAACCTCCAGACAAGCTTCAATGCCATATTCACCTCCTTATGTGGCGTCCAACTGCTCTTAAATGCAAGTAAAACTAAATGCACGCTCTTCAACCGTTCGCTGCCCACACCTGCCCGCCCGTCCAGCATCACTACTCTGGACGGTTCTGCATTTGAATATGTGGACAACTACAAATACCAAGGTGTCTGGTTAGACTGTAAACTCTCCTTCCAGACTCACATGAAGCATCTCCAATCCAAAATTAAATCTAGAATCGGCTTCCTATTTCGCAACAAAGCATCCTTCACTCATGCTGCCAAACATACCCTCGTAAAACTGACTATCCTACCGATCCTTGACTTCAGCGATGTCATTTACAAAATAGCCTCCAACACTCTACTCAGCAAATTGGATGCAGTCTATCACAGTGCCATCCATTTTGTCACCACTGCGACCTGTATGCTCTCGTTGGCTGGCCCTCGCTTCATATTCGTCGCCAAACCCACTGGCTCCAGGTCATCTATAGGTCTTTGTTAGGTAAAGCACCGCATTATATCAGCTCACTGGTCACCATAGCAGCACCCACCCACCTGTGGAACGGTCGTTAAGACACCAACAGCTTACAGACGGCAGGCAATTAAGGTCACAGTTATGAAAACTTAGGACACTAAAGAGGCCTTTCTACTGACTCTGAAAAACACCAAAAGAAAGATGCCCAGGGTCCATGCTCATCTGCTTGAACGTGCCTTAGGCATGCTGCAAAGAGGCATGATGACTGCAGATGTGGCCAGGGCAATAAATTGCAATGTCCATACTGTGAGATGCCTAAGAGCGCTACAGGGAAACAGGACGGACTGATCGTCCTCGCAGTGACAGACCACGTGTAGCAACACCTGCACATCCTGGGAATTCCACTAAAGGTCCGTATGTACCCGGAAAAGCACCGATTACGAGTTTCTCACACGACTGGCCTATCTGGGTGATGTTTTTTCTCACCTGAATGATCTGAATCTAGGATTACAGGGACTCTCCGCAACTATAGTCAGTCAAAATTCACCATCATTATGCGCAACTGCGCGTCTTCAGACTCACCTGGACTCCATCACCTCCCTGATTACCTTCCCTGTATATGTCACTCCCATTGGTTCCTTCCCCAGGCGTCATTGTTTCTGTTCCAGTGTCATGTCTGTTGTTTGTTTGTGTTTCTTATTTTGTATTTAGTTGCGTTTATTTATTAAAACACCCACTCCCTGAATTTGCTTCCCGACTCTCAGCGCACTCGTTACACCTTTGCAACCACGTACCTATGTGAGAGTGGATTTTCGTCCCTCACTAGCATGAAAACAAAATACAGGCACAGACTGTGTGTGGATAAGGAGACTCTCTCCAATACAACCCAACATTGCAGAGCTATGTGCATCCTTTCAAGCACACCCTTCTCATTAACCTGTGGTGAGTTATTCACAATTTTCAATGAACAAATAAATGTTTATATGTAAGATGGCTAAATAAAGAGTAAAATGATTGATTATTATTATATTAGTATTTGTGCCCTGGTCATATAAGAGCTCTTTATCACTTCCCGCGAGCCGGGTTGTGACAACAAACTAGTGTGTGTGTGGCAGTCTTACAATGATGGCAAAAAACAACATTTGAGAGTGTGCTGACCCTGGTACTAGAGGGGTTACGCAGCTGGAGGTTGAATGTTTGAAGGGGTATGGGACTATACAACGTTTGGGAACCACTGCTGTAGAGGTTCTCTACACAGACACTTGTAAAATACATAAACCATGAACACCTTAGTAGGTAGACTGCAATATGTTCATGGTTTTACATTTAACACAATAACTATCTCCTGCAGAGAGCTGTGTCTTTATCATGATAGGGGTCAATAGTTCAACTGTATAATTTTTCCACATTTTGTTATGTTACAGCCTTATTCCAAAATAGATTAAATCATTTTTTCCCCTCATCAATCTGAACACAATACCCCATAATAATGAAGCAAAAACAGGTTTTTAGAAATGTTTGTAAATGTATAAAAAAAATGGAAATATCAACATTTACATAATTATTCAGACCATTTACTTGTTGAAGCACCTTTGGCAGCAATTATAGCATCAAGTCTCCTTGGCACAACTATATTTGGGGAGTTTCTCCCATTCTTCTCTGCATATCCTCTCAAGCTCTGTCTGGTTGGATGGGGAGCGTCTCTGCACAGCTATTTTCAGGTTTCTCCAGATTCTCTCGATCGGGTTCAAGTCCGGGCTCTGGCTGGGCCACTCAAGGACATTCAAAGACTTGTCCCGAAGCCACTTCTGCCTTGTGTTGGCTCTGTGCTTAGAGTCATTGTCCTGTTGGAAGATGAACCTTCGCCACAGTCTGAGGTCCTGAGCGCTCTGGAGCAGGTTTATTCAAGGATCTCTCTGAACTTGCTCCGTTAATCTTTCCCTCGATCCTGACTAATCTCCCAGTCTCTGCCGCTGAAAAACTTCCCCACAATATGATGGTGCCACCACCATGCTTCCGCGTAGGGATGGTGCCAGGTTTCCTCCAGATTTGAGACATATAAACGGTGTGGGGTTAAGTCGGAGGCTGCATGCCAAATGGACCCTAGTCTACATAATGCACTGCTTTTGACCAGAGCCCATATTTCACTATAAAGCGAATAAGGTACCCCCTAGAGTTGTTGTCCTCGCTGCAGCGGAAATATAATTAGTATAATAAAAACATCCAACAGTTTCCATCAGCTTAAACTAGAGATATGTTTTTTTGTTGCATGGGCTCTGTCTTAATCCATGTCGCTCTTTCGCATGTGAGGTGAAAAGTGGCAGAGCTAGAGTGGTATTTGGCAGACCATGAGAACTCTTGAAAATCTGTCTTTTCACGAAAACGTCTGTAGCGTCCAAACAGTTGGTGTTCTCCATTTTGCTTTACGAATCACAGGACTCGTCTGATGTCGGTACAGCCAATCTGCCAACTTCTGTCTGTAGCTTCCGGCCAGTTTGTGCTACACACTAATATGACCACTGTATGTAAAGGTGAGTCTCTCCCGAACACGGACATTGTTTTGCTCTAGGATGCCGACAAGCGTCACAAGACTAGTCGGAAGGTAGCCGGGTACCAGTTAAACATTTTTTATGGCTGTACAGTACCAGACAAAAGTTTGAACACACCTACTCATTCAAGGGTTTTTCTTTATTTTTACTATTTTCTACATTGTAGAATAACAGTAAAGACATCAAAACTATGAAATAACACATATGGAATCATGTAGATTCTTCAAAGTAGCAAAGGATGACTACTTTGAAAAATCTCAATTTTAAAATATATGATTTGTTAATTTTTTTAAAATTACTACATGATTCTATATGTTATATTTCATAATTGTGATGTCAATTTGATGTATAAAATTGTAAAAATATAGAAAAACCCTTGAATGAGTAGGTGTGTCCAAACTTTTGACTCGTACTGTATGACAGATATAGGACAGACACTGTAGGACAGACACATCAGAACAAACTTCCTTTTGATATTTTTTGGGACTATTTCTTTATCCATGTATGAATCTGTTATTCAATGCGTTTCTATGGGTTAATAGCAGTATGGCCAAATTCCTAAAATAATTGATTTTTTTTTTTAAGTGGAAAGGTCACAGAGTCTTCTCTATGAAGACTCTGGACATGAGACTTCTACCATGCCTGGGCCTGTATTCACAAAAAAGTCTAAGAATTGGAGTGCTGATCTAGGACCCTGTCCATATAATCTTGTGAATTATGATCTAACGAGATAAACTGATCCTAGATCAGCACTGAAACTCAAAAATTCTATGAATACGGGCTAAGGTGTCTGAGTGAATGGAGGAACAACAGAGGTTCTAGCTACAATGGCTACCAGCAGAAAAATACACCACCAAGCACAGTAATAATGGCTCCCATATTCAGCACATACAATAGACCAGCATGAGACCGTTTTTGGCTTTTTAGTTTTTAGCTAAGCTCACCCCATAATTTTATCAAAAGCTGAGATTCCTTTGTTCTTTTTTCTCCTTCTTCCTCTTCCCTTTCATGGCTCTTTTTGACTGACAAAGTCTTTTTTCCGATCTAAAAAGGTTGGTTGGTAGCTTTAGCGCGGCAGCAGTTTAATCCTCCTTTACAAGAACCCCAAAATCGTTTGAGAACCCTACCCGAGGTATAACAAAGCACAGCCATGTTTTTACTAACTAAGTTTTCCTTATATGAAATGGATGGTTATGTAAAACTTTTTTACTGCAAGTGGTTACATTGATAGATATTATGACACATTCCCTTAAGGCCAGACACCACAGGCTGAAATAACATTTTTGCCTCTAACTATCAATTTTGAGATTTGTGGGTATTTTGGTCCATTAATATGAATATTGTAACGAGTGCGCTGAGAGTCGGGAAGCAAGAACAGGGAGTGAGTGTTTTAATAAATAAACATGAAACACAAACGCACCGACACGAAACAGAGTCATTAACACCTGAGGAAAGAACCAAAGGGAGTGACAGATATAGGGAAGATAATCAAGGAGGTGATGGAGTCCAGGTGAGTGTCATGAGGCACTAGTGCGCTTGACAATGGTGACAGGTGTGCGGGATAATCAGAAACCTGATGACCTAGAGTCCGGAGAGGGAGTGTACCTTACAGTACTCCCTCCCCGACACACGGCTCTAGCAGCAGGACGCTGACAAAGGGGATGAACCCGGGGATCAGGAGAGGACCTGTCACCACTGCTGAAGCGCGGGAACCTGTCACGCCGGCTGAGGCGCGGGAACCTGTCATGCCGGCTGGGGTGCGGGAACCTGACAGGCCAGCTGACACAGGGGAGCCTGGTGATCCGGCTGATGCAAGAGAGCCTAATGAGCCGGTGGAAGCAGGGAAGCCTGGTGATATGGCGGAAGCATGAAAGCGCGACGAGCCAGCTGAGGCAGGGGAGCCTGGCGATCTGGCGGAGGCATGAGAGCCTATAGCGGCTCCAAGACCCGACGTCATTTACACTGACACAAAAACACAAACTGATGCTTCCCTTAGGTGAGGTGTTATTCTGTAACGAGTGCGCTGAGAGTCGGGAAACACATACAGGGAGTGAGTGTTTGAATAAATAAACAAAACAATACGAAACACAAACAACGCAAACAATGAGTCAATAACACCTGAGGAAAGAACCAAGGGAAGGGACAGCTATAGGAAAGGTAATCAAGGAGGCGATGGAGTCCAGGTGAGCGCCATGAGGCGCAGGTGCGCTTGGCGATGGTCACAGTTGTGCGGGATAATCAGCAGCCTGATGACCCAGAGGCAGGAGAGGGAGTATACGTGACAAATATTGCCAAAAGGTAAACAGAAACATTTCAAAGACGATGAAAATATTTTCAGTTTATCATACCATGGTCATCAACATTTTAATGAATTTTAACCCCTAAAATGGACATACATCAATTATTTCAAAGCTCACGCTTAGTAATTTCCTTTTTGTTTTGATTTGTCAGTTCTTGCTGTGAGATGTTACCCCACTCCTCCACCAAGGCACCTGCAAGTTCCTAGACATTTCTGGGGGAAATGGGGCTAGCCCTCACCCTCCGATCCAACAGGTCCCAGACGTGCTCAATGGGATTGAGATCAGGGCTCTTCGCTGGCCATGGCAGAACACTGACATTCCTGTCTTGCAGGAAATCAGGCACAGAACGAGCAGTATGGCTGGTGGCATTGTCATGCTGGAGGGTCATGTCAGGATGAGCCTGCAGGAAGGGTACCACATGAGGGAGGAGGATGTCTTCCCTGTAACGCACAGCATTGAGATTGCCTGCAGTGACAACAAGCTCAGTCCGATGATGTTGTGACACACCACCTCAGACCATGATGGACCCTCCACCTCCAAATCGATCCCGCTCCAGAGTACAGGCCTTGGTGTAACGCTTCCTTCGACGATATATGCGAATCTGACCATCACCCCTGGTGAGACAAAACTGTGACTTATCAGTGAAGAGCTCTTTTTGCCAGTCCTGTCTGGTCCAGCCTATGGGGTTGTGCCCATAGGCAATGTTGTTCCTGGTGTAGCTCAGGCAGTTGCTGTTGCCATCCTGTACCTGTCCCGCTGGTGTGATGTTCAGATGTACCGATCCTGTGCAGGTGTTGTTGCACCTGCTCTGCCACTACGAGGACGATCAGCTGTCTGTCCTGTCTCCCTGTAGCGCTTGTTTAGGCATCTCACACTATGACCATTGCAATTTATTGTCCTGGCCACATCTGCATTCCTCATGCCTCCTGGAGCATGCCTAATGCATGTTCACGCAGATGAGCAGTGACCCTGGGCATTTTTATTTTGGTGTTTTTCAGTCATTAGAAAGGCCTCTTTAGTGTCCTAAGTTTTCATAACTGTGGCCTTATTTGCCTACCGTCTGTAAGCTGATAGTGTCTTAATGACCGTTCCACAGGTGCATGTTCATTAATTGTTTATGGTTCATTGAACAAGCATGGAAACAGTGTTTATACCCTATACAATGAAGATCTGTGAAGTTATTTGGATTTTTATGAATTATCGTTGATAGACAGGGTCCTGAAAAAGGGACGTTTCTTTTTTTGAGTTTATGTTGTCCATTTATTATTTTAGATAACATTCTCTTTGGAAAAATGTGACAGAAATGTTTTTTTATGTACATGTCTTTTATATTTTACAGATAGAAAGATTAAAAAAGTATTTATCCACAATCTGGTCTGGACAAGTCCTGGAGTGTTTTAACAAAACTAAACCAAAATATTTAGTCTGACTTCATCCAGTGTGCAGAAAAATGGATTTGCGCAATGTGCAAACATGGACATATTTAATGAGATATCGCCTGATTTGCATATTTTAACAAAATAGTTCATTAATATTTTAATAGAAACAATGATTATATTTGTGCCTACATTTAACTGGGAAAAAAATGACCCTATACCTGGCTTTATCTCAAACAGTGTAGAATAATGCCTGACTTGAGGGGGGATATTGCAACATTTTTTAATGCAAATTGGCAATTGTCTGCCCTAATACATACAGAAACAAACAGCATTAGGATATCTTAAAGTATTTTCAAAATATAGACCTGTAAACACACAGATACAACAGGCGGAAATATCAATTATTAGTATGTATGATGAATGTTAACTTCACTTTTGATAACGGTTCAATAGACAACTTTCCAAGTCAGATTTCCTCTCATTCAGTGCTGCATGGTTCTGTCTGACAAAAATACATACAGTAATATGTTTTTTAAAATGTTGTGGCTCTTGTAATCTGCTCTAAGGAAAACACCCCCTAAACTCAGAAAGTGCAGAATAATGCCTGGCTGGAGGGTGGTGGGCCACATAAGCTTATATCACCTAATACTGCAAGCTCTATATTGCTCAAATTTGGAATACAGGTAGTGAGTTGTCTGTCCTACATACACAAACAAACATCATTAGGATATGTTCATTCATCTAGGAAATATTGACCTGTGAGCACACAGATACAATAGGTGGCAAAATCAACTATGAATATTTATGATAAATTTTAACTTTACTTTTTGGTAGCTGTTCTATGGACAACTTCCCAAGTCCTATTTGCTCTCATTCAGTACTGTACGGTCCTGCCTAAACAAAAAGGGATACAGTTACACTTGTTTTTTATGTTGTGGCTAATGTAATCGGCTCTAAGGAAAGTGGGCTCCGGCATAAAAATGACATAAAACAAAATGTGGGTTCCTTAAAATATTGTGTGTCTTTAGCCCCAAGTTTTGCAATTAAGACGGGAGGCCATCGCAGATAACCTTTATATTTGCCTCAAATCCAATGTGGAGGCCAAAATCCAATTTGGCAACCATAAAAACATTTGATGGAGGTTAAATCACCTGTAAATATAAATTGAGTAAATGAGAGGCATTTTTTCAGAATTGTGTGCAACACTCATGCCTATAAAGACTATTAGAGTAAATAGAGTTTATTCTGAATCCAATATGGCCAACATGATAACACTCAAACACATTTGCCTGCGCATAAGTAGCCCTTGTAAATGTTGTGTTATTGTGTTATTCTGTCTTTAAAAGGGTTTCATAAGGACCAGGTATAGCTATGTTAGTGGCTTTGCTATGCCTCTGTTATCTTTGAATAGCCCAAGCCAACTAGCTTATCAATGTGTGTTCAGGTTTTAATCTCATTCCCACATTATTTTCAAATCTATTTGTATTAAGTTTTCACAAATAGTCCTGCACAGTAACATAGTAACCAAGTTACAGGAAAGCAACCATAATACAACAGTCAGCTACCCTAGTAGTGTATATGTACAGCCCTCTTTTCCCCACTAAAACTAAGTGTGCAATGTTGATTCAAAGTCATTTAGGATTACCAGGAAATGAGTGTATCCTAACAGTGTGAGGAGACAAAGTAGCCAGTGGTAATTGTAGTTCTGGGGCCTGAGCAGCTTGCTCAATCTGGGCAAGCTGCTGCAACAAGAGCAGTATCCTTCCTGTATGACTAGCAGGCATGGGGGGGGGTGATCAGTTTCAATTTCTACAGTTTGGTATAGGCAGGAAGCAGATGCAGCTTGCATGCCAACGAGATCCATTGACTAACTGAAATGTTATCTCTGCCTGAATGATGCTGGGATACTCCGGTAGTGGAATGGTTGGTTGTGTGTGGTTGTGAAGGAAAATCTGTGGAAGACTTGCCTTTAAATGCTTAATTGTCCTGTAAGTTGAGTGTTTTATGTTGAATATAGCAAAAAGTTATGTAGGTCACGTCCTACATATTTCTTTACATTCCTTTGAAAGTCAGGTAATTTAACCAATTTCAAATGTGGATGGTTGGTATTGATTACACGCCCAGCAGGACATGTGGTGAGTGACAGAACCTGTTAGGGTGACTTCAGGTTAGTGAGTTTAGTTGTAGCGTTGCTAGGTCATAGACTATGACTTAGAAGTGTTGACTGTGAGGGACATAGCACAGCTACACACACATATACATTTGAAGATAATCCATGGGCTTTGATGGACAGTTAAAGACATGCAGAGGAGGTGGAGCTGATCAATCATGATGCACAAAGACACTCACAGTCAATCCCTAGCCACCATAAGCGATCACATACAGCAATTTTTACCATCCAAAAGGTGCCTCTTGTTTGCTATAAATGGCATTATAGGGATTTTGGGATTACTGCACAGTTTCCCACACCAATGCATGAGTCACCCCAGCATGAGAGCTCATTCTTCACGAGTCCAGTTCTAGTGTCACATGGGCTGGCCAGCCATGGTTGGTGTCAAAATAGGTATGAGGGCAATGCACGCCAACAATATCCAGAAGGCATTTTGGCTGTTGAATTGTCTCCTGAATTGTGGCAGTCCAGTTCCATGGTGTCTCTGTCTCTAGTAACTGCCTGAGAGAAGGACTGATGGTGGAGTGGGCCTATCGAGGACAGTCCTGGAAGATTCAGGATGGCATTTACATTGGAGAGGTCCAATTTCTATGACATGTGAAGGTCCCCTAAGTTGATGGCATTTCTTGTCAATGAGTGTCAGGTTGTGTTAGTTTATTGTTGTGAACACCTGTGCTTGTTATGCATGGTTGCATCCTCCCCATACACCATCATGTCACCAAGCCAGCATATAAGGCAACTCCAGGGCAGACAACCAGGATGGTGAACATGATTTTCTGGAAGAAGCGATGTGCAATTTCAACCCGAATAGCATACAGTAAGAGTGCACTGGAACATCTCAATGTGCATCACAAATGCAACGAGTCAGCTGAAAGTCATGTTGGATTCAGGCAGACGCATTGGACGAGCAATCAATCAAAGCTCACTTCTAAATGATAATGTGACTTAAAAGCCCAATCCTGGAGGTGCAAGTTATCATAAACTATCGAGCTAGGGTGTCAGAGTAAAGGGTTGGATTTTTTTCTTTCATTCTTTCATTGGAGCCTTCCAGTTGCCTCATTGATCCTCAGAGGCTTGTGACTTGGAACGATTGTGTATATGGTGGGCATACTGTATTCCTAAGAAATCTGAAAAAATTCTCATTTAAAATGTGTACTTATACAGGAGATTAAGCCACCATTTAATGGCATTGTGGCAGCCATATTGGATTTTGGACACTATATTGGATTTGGAGTCAAATCTAAGGAGGCCCCCTGATGTAATTTAGAGAGTAGGGGCTGCACATATAAAATACACAGAGGAACATTTGAGTGGAAAAAAATGAGTTATCTGTGTGTGAGCCCACTTGCCTTAAGGGGAGCTCCACTCCAAAACTATATTTTGGTATTCTTTTCATTAGTCCACTGTTGATACACTCCCAAAATGTTTTGCATGTCATCAATCAAGTTTTGAAGATATTGAACATTCAAGAAGCAAAGTGTCACCAGCCACATCATCATCAATTTGATGCAAAGCTACCAAAAAGGGAAGTTATTTATGATATTTTTGATGAATGATATTGTTAAGATTTGGAAAACAAGCAGTCAATTGTCCGCCCTATATACAGAAATAAACAACATTGGGATATCTAAAACCATTTTGGAAATATAGAGCTGTAAACACACAGATAATATAGGAGGAATATCACCCATTAATATTTATAATAGTTGATATTTATGCATATTGTATCTGTGTGTTTACTGGTATACAGTATATTTCTAAAATGGTTTAAGATATCTTAATGTTGTTTATTTCTGTATGTAGGGCAGACAATAGACTGCTCGTATTCCAAATTTGAGCAATATCAGAGCTTGGTAAAGGGCATAGCTAGACCTGGGCCCATATTCACAAAGAGTCTCATAGTATGATACATTTTTCCTTTTAAATCATAATGAATAAAGGGGTGGGGCTGATCCTCATATGACAGAAAACAGAGGGGTAAAGGGCATAGGTTGATCTGGAGAAGAAACCTCCCAATTGGGAAATGGACACTGCGACTCTATAGTGTCTGGAGATATTGTACATGACAAAATGTTGACAAAATGACTTCATAAAATGCCTTTACTTCTCCTCTTTCAGGTAAAATGTACAATCAAATTATTCTTTAGAGAATCTAATCACAAAGGGGTGAAAATCCCTACACACTTACACATCCACTCAATCACACACAAACACACACACACTTGGCCTAAGCATGCTGTAGTTCACAGACATCATCCTAACAAGGATACAGAGCATTTCTCTGCCGCATGTGTTCCCAGGCAGCCTCACACACACACACACACACACACACACACACACACACACACACACACACTACTTCAAATGTGACCACTCTGCCAGGAACCGCCAGTGCCGCCAGTCTGCCAGGAGCCGCCAGTGCCGCCAGTCTGCCAGGAGCCGCCAGTGCCGCCAGTCTGCCAGGAGCCGCCAGTGCCGCCAGTCTGCCAGGAGCCGCCAGTGCCGCCAGTCTGCCAGGAGCCGCCAGTGCCGCCAGTCTGCCAGGAGCCGCCAGTGCCGCCAGTCTGCCAGGAGCCGCCAGTGCCGCCAGTCTGCCAGGAGCCGCCATGGCCGCCAGTCTGCCAGGAACCGCCAGTCTGCCAGGAGCCGCCAGTGCCGCCAGTCTGCCAGGAACCGCCAGTGCCGCCAGTCTGCCAGGAGCCGCCAGTGCCGCCAGTCTGCCAGGAGCCGCCAGTGCCGCCAGTCTGCCAGGAGCCGCCAGTGTCGCCAGTCTGCCAGGAGCCGCCAGTGCCGCCAGTCTGCCAGGAGCCGCCAGTGCCGCCAGTGCCGCCAGTCAGCCAGGATCTGCCAGAGCCATCAGTCAGCCAGGATCCGCCAGTCTGCCAGGATCCACCAGTCAGTCAGGATCTTCCAGATCCGCCATTCAGCCAGGATCCACCATTCAGCCAGGATCCGCCAGGATCTGCCAGAGCTGCCAGTCAGCCAGGATCTGCCGGAACCACCAGTCAGCCATGATCTGCCAGAACCGCCAGCCAGCCAGGATCTGCCAGAGCCATCAACCTGCCTGAGCTTCCTCTCAGTCCCGAGCTTCCTCTCAGTCCCGAGCTTCTCCTCAGTCCAGAGCTTCTGAATGACAGTCAGGGCTTTGCATAGGCGGTTTGTGTACAATAACATAACCGGTTCCCATGCTTTTAAAAGAACGGTTCTGTTCCAGAACAGTATAGATCACTTTCGTTCTCAGTTCCGGTTCTGTTCCTTATTTTCTGGTTTTCTGCTCTATTCCCTGAACCAGTTACAACCCCTCATACATATAGGATATGTTCATCTTTTTTATTTGAACTGAACACTGAATAATAAAACAACAAAGAGAATGACCGAAGCCGAAAGCATTCTGTCTGGTGCAGACCCAAAAACAGAAAACAGAACACAAAAACATAGAATGCCTACCCCAACTCATGCCCTGACCAAACCAAAATAAAGACATAAAAAGGATCTCTAAGGTCAGGGCGTGACAGTACCCTGCCCCAAAGGTGAGGACTCTGGCCACAAAACCTAAACCTATAGGGGAGGGTCTGGGTGGGCATCTATCCGCGGTGGCGGCTCTGGTGCGGGACGTGGACCCCGCTCCACCTTAGGCTTGGCCCACTTAGGTGGCGCCTCTGGAGCGGGGACCCTCACCGCCGACCCCGGATTGGGGACCCTCGCAGCGGGCCCCGGACAGGAGGGCGACTCTGGCAGCTCCGGACAGGAGGGCGACTCTGGCAGCTCTGGACAGGAGGGTGACTCAGGACTCGCCGGGCTGGGGAGACACACAGGAGACCTGGTTCTGGGAACAGGCACAGGACTCACCAGGTTGGGGAGACCTACTGGAGGCCTGGTCCGTGGAGGAGGCACAGGATAGACCGGGCTGTGGGGGAGCACTGGAGATCTGGTGCGTAGCCTTGACACCACTCTTCCAGGCTGAATGCCCAGTCTAGCCTGGCACGTGCGGGGAGCTGGAACAGGCCGCACTGGGTTCTCCTGGCAAACTGGGGAAACCGTGCTTAGAGCCGGCGCAGGATATCCTGGCCAGAGGAGACGCACTGGAGGTCTGGAGAGCAGGGCTGGCACCATCCGTCCTGGCTGGATCCTCACCCCAGCCCAGCAGATGCGGGGAGCTGGAATGTGCAACGGGCTCAGAACGCGTACTGGAGATCTGTAGCGCCAAGCTGGCACAAGACATGCAGGGCTGGGGAGGCGCACAGGATGCCTGGTACGTGGGTACGAGTACCGGAGAGCTGACTCAGGTGACATCAAATCCAGGACACGCTCCGCTCCGTCAGGCGGATGTCGTGCCTCATGCACCAACACAGCAACTCCCTCATTACTCTCTCCTCCAATCTCCCCATCAACTCCTCCACTGTCTCTGCCTTGCTTCCGTCGCTCACCTCCAATTTTGCCCTGACTGGCTCTGGTTCCATCCTTGGTTCCTTACGGTAAGCACGGGGAGTTGGCTCAGGTCTGACTGCTGACTCTGTCACACTCCTCCTTTTCACCATGCTGCTTGGTCCGTTGGTGGTGGGTAGTTCTGTAACGTCTGTTGGTGGAAGAAGGTGAGGACCAAGGTGCAGCGGGGTACGTTTTCATCTTTTTTTATTTGAACTGAACACTAAATAACAAAACAACAAAGAGAATGATCGAAACCGAAACATTTCTGTCTGGTGCAGACACAAAAACAGAAAACAAAAACATAGAATGCCCACCCCAACTCACGCCCTGACCAAACCAAAATAGAGACATAAAAAGGATCTCTAAGGTCAGGGCGTGACACTCACACAAACAACACACACACACACACACACACACACACACACACACACACACACACACACACACACACACACACACACACACACACACACCTACCTACCTACCTACCTACACACCCTAACTCCTTGTTTTAATTGTCCGGTTGTTATGAGAGGCTATTTTATACTGCAGTTTTTGTTCATTAGTTTGTACGTAATTTAACATGTAGCTCCCATATTTATGCTTCTGATTTTTGCACCCCAGTCAATTACATGCTGCCCTCTAATGCCCCATTAAGGGAAACACTTGGTTTTGAAAGGTAATTACACATTCAGTGGAAATGTGTTTGGTACCTCGGTTCTCTATCAAAGTGCTCTCTGTGCAGTTCCTATTATGCAAAGCATGAAGATTACTTCATCAGCTTCCAAATAGCACCCTATTGCCTATGTAGTGCACTACTTTGATCAGAATGGGGTGGCATTTGGGACTTAATCTTGGTATGAAGTGAAGCACACACATTAATCCATTTTAAAGGGAACATCTAGGATTCAAACAACAACAACAGTGTGGTCACCCTGACACTTGGATGGATGAACAAATCCCAAATTGCACCTTTAAACATTTTGCAATTGAGCATGTCAGAAAACGGAAATTATTTTACTATTTATCTTCTGTCACTGGAAATGAAGGTGTCATTTTGTTTTCAAGTAGGGGCCTAGTGATGAAATTGTCAGTGAGTGCTGAGCAGTGAAGCAGCAGTCTCACTCAGATGAAACTTGACATTTTCTTGGTAGGAGGTGAACGCATTTATTGGTTCAATGAAGTCTGACATTCAACTTCTATTTAAGGCCTTTAGTTTTTACATTATCATTCCAATATCCATATTACACACTGAAAAATGCATGAGGGGGACCTTGAGGCTGAATCCCCATTGAAGAAGCTATAGTACAGGCAACGTAACCAACTGGGTTAGGGTTAGGGTCAATCAGGGTGACTAAATACTGTGTTAGCTTGCTGAGCTAAAGCTTAGTCTAGCATAACATGAGTCAAGTCTCAGGCAAGGTCACTAATCATGGCAATATAGTGCTGAGGATTACTATTTAAAATGAAATTCCAAATCCAATTGTCCTCATGAAAAGCAAGAGCGAGAGAAGAGGTGGAGGAGACAGAACCAGCTCCACAACAAATTAGTTGTGTGGGCACAACCAGTCATGATGTTTTCATATCATTGTCAAACAAATCACTTCAAAAAGTTTGTACAAAATAATTCCAGCATCAGAACAGTGCATCCTCCAACTTTCCTTCATTACACAAGTGCCGGTAACAATGTTAATCCTTTGACACGTACAATCACGTATTTGTGATCATTGTTGAGTGGTCCCTGCAGTATACAATCTCAAATACGTGATTGGAACAGTAGCAACAGAACATATGAAGCAACAAACGGGTGTAAACTCCATTGTTGTCTGAACAGCATCTAAATATTTTGTTGTAATGATGGAAAATAAAGGTCTTAAAACTTCTTAGGGCTGCAATCACGTTAACGGGATCGATATGACAACAGCCAGTGAAATTGCAGGGCGCCAAATTCAAAACAACAGAAATCTCATAATTAAAATTCCTCAAACATCTTCAGTATCTTATACCGTTTTAAATGTAATCTTGTTGTTAATCCCACCACAGTCTCCATTTTCAAATAGACTTTACAGCGAAAGCACCACAAACTCACAGAAAAATTCAGCCATTTTTCCAGCCAAAGAGATGAGTTACAAAAAGCACAAATGGAGATAAAATGAATCACTAACCTTTGATGATCTTTATCAGATGGCACTCATAGGACTTCATGTTACACAATACATGGATGTTTTGTTTGATAAAGTTCATATTTATATAAAAAAAATCTCAGTATACATTGGCGCGTTACGTTCACTAGTTCCAAAAATATCCGGTGATATTGCAGAGAGCCACGTCATTTTACAGAAATACTCATTATAAATGTCGATAAATACAGTTGTTAGACATGGAAATATAGATACACCTCTGTGTCAGATTTTTTAAAAACTTTACGGAAAAAGCAAACCATGCAATAATCTGAGACGAAAAAAATTATCCGCCATGTTGGAGTCAACAGAAATCAGAAATAACATTATAAATATTCCCTTACCTTTGATGATCTTCATCAGAATGCACTCCCAGGAATCCTAGTTCCACAATAAATGCTTGATTTGTTCGATAATGTCCATTATTTATGTCCAAGTAGCTACTTTTGTTAGCGCGTTTAGTACACAAATCCAAATGCTCATGAAGGTCCAGCCGAACATCTGACGAAAACTTCAAAAAGTTATATTACAGGTCGAAGAAACTAAGTATAGAATCAATCTTTAGGATGTTGTTATCATATATTTTCAATAACGTTCCAACCGGAGAATTCCATTGTCTGTAGAAATACCATGGAACGCAGGTCGCTATCAAGTGAAATGCGCTTGACCAGGACCTGGCTCTCTGGCTCTCTGCTCCCATTCAGCCCCACAACACAGTAGAAGCCTCATTCAAGTTTCAGTCCAGAGTCTCCAGCTATGGTCTGCAATCCAGAGTCTACAGCGACGGTCTGCAGTCCGTAGCCTCCAGCGACAGTCTGCAGTCCAGAGCCTCCAGCACTGGTCTGCAGTCCAGAGCCTCCAGTGGCGGTCTGCAGTCCAGAGCCTCCAGCGGCGGTCTGCAGTCCAGAGCCTCCAGCGGCAGTCGGCAGTCCAGAGCCTCCGGTGATGATCCACGGTCCGGTTCCTCCGGCAACGATTCACGGTCCAGTTCCACGGAAGCGGAGGGATCAGCGTGCGGAGCGGGGGCTACATCCCGAACCGGAGCCTCCACCGAGGATAGATGCCCACTCGGACCCTCCCCTATAGAGGGATGTTATAAGGCCGGAGTCCGCACCTTTGGGGGGGGGGGTACTGTCACGCCCTGACCTTAGAGAGCCTTTTTATTTCTCTATTTGGTTAGGTCAGGGTGTGATTTGGGTGGGCATTCTAGTTGGTCTATTTCTTTGTTGCCCGGGTATTGGGGATCATACTTAGGCAGCCCTTTTTCCCACCTTCAGTTGTGGGATCTTGTTTTTGCACAGTTGCTGTCTGCCCTGCAAAACTTTACGTTTGTTTATGTTTTTTTGTTTTTGGTGTTCATTTAATAAAGTACGATGAACACTTTCCACGCTGCGCTTTGGTCTCATTCTGACGACGGACGTAACAATCCAAGCATCACACGGAAAACATCCACAGCCAAACTCACTCAATAAACCAGTCGAAATAAAAGGCTGCGCTGACAACAAAAAAAATAAGTTAGCGACCTAACAGATAGACTAGTTTAAAATGTAAATATGAGCACAAAAGACTAATGTAATGTTGTTAAGAAAATAAATGCGTGTCAACTGGGAAATTGAAAATCTCTGACTTCCGACCTCAGTGTATTGAAAACCACTGGGAACTCTGAAAATAATGAGCTCCAACTGGGAAAAAAATAGATTTGAATGGTTGTCCAACTCGGAATTACAACTGGGGGCCTCTTTCTAGAGCTCTGACTTTCCACCGTGAAGATCACTGATGTCATGATTTTACCTTGTATTTTTCAGAGTTCAAAGTTGTTTTTAATGCGACATAAGACACAAATTAACAAAGTCAAAGATGGCGGCACCCATTGCCCGGAAAATATCAACTTAGTTTGGCCACTTTTCAGCATATTACAAATCTGTACAAGCTTGTTAGAGTGTATACAAGATCAGGAGCACATGACTTGGCAAGTTGTTCACAGTTTTTGACCAATCACAAAGCAAATAAAATGTTATCGCCTCACAGATCATCACCCAAATACAAGCCTACTGCCTAGCAATAGCACGAACAGTGTTGACAGATTTGGTTGAAACCATTTTAGTGGGGTTTGTGGGGGTGTTCATTTAATTTGTGGGGGGTTTTCAGATGCATGGGGAGGTAGAAATGGTGGACGGTATCGTGGGGGGAAATGATGGAGGAAATAATACTATGATGGGAGATTTATCAATAAATGGGAGGCAAACACAGGAGAAGTTTATAAACTAAATAAAAATAACCTACAAATATACTGTTGTCACGCTCATGATGAAAGACGGACCAAGGCGCAGCGTGATCGGAGTTCCACATCTTATTTAAACGTGAAACTTAACAAAACAAGAAACGAACAACGAAACGTGAACGTCGTGGTGCACAAAAACACTCACACAAACAATATCCCACAAACACAGGTGTGTAAATGGTTACCTAAACATGATCCCCAATTAGAAGCAACGATTACCAGCTGCCTCTAATTGGGAACCATATTTAGGTAGCCATTTTCCCACCTGTGTTTGTGGGATATTGTTTGTGTGAGTGTTTTTGTGCACAACGACGTTCACGTTCACGTTTCGTTGTTCGTTATTTGTTTTGTTGAATTTGGGAGAGAGAGAGATGAGAGATGTTGGTTTGGTGTGTTCGGCACCGCATTGGCCCTGAAGAGCGTGTTACCAGTCTGGTACAACCTGTACCGGCTCCACACACCAGGTCTCCAGTGCGACCCACCAGTCCGGTATGTCCTGTGCCTCCTCCTCGCACTCGCCCTGAAGAGCGAGTCACCAGTCCGGTGCAACAAGTGCCAGCTCCACGCACCAGGCCTCTATTGCTCCTCCCCAGTCCAGTGCGTCCTGTGCCAACTCCCCACACTCGCCCTGAAGTGCGTTGCACCAGCCCGCTGCCACCTGTGCCGGTTCCACGCACCAGGCTTCCAGTGCGCCTCCCCAGTCCAGTACGTCCTGTGCCAGCTCCCCGCACTCGCCCTGAAGTGCGTGTCACCTGTCCAGTGCCACCTATGCCGGCTCGACACAACAGGCCTCCAGTGCGCTTCCCCAGTCTGGTACAACCTGTACCGGATCCACGCACCAGGTCTCCAGTGCGCCCCACCAGTCCGGTACGTCCTGTGCCAGCTCCAAGGCCGGAGCCTTCCTCTGCACCGGTGCCCAGTCCAGGCACGGCGTCCAGTCCCGCTCCAATGCAGGAGCCTTCCTCTGCGCCGATGCCCAGTCCAGGCACGGCGTCCAGTCCCGCTCCATGGCAGGAGCCTTATTCTGCGCCGGTGCCCCGTCCAGGCACGGCATCCAGTCCCGCTCCAATGCAGGAGCCTTCCTCTGCGCCGATGCCCGGTCTGGGTGCGGTGTCCAGTCCCGCTCCAATACAGGAGCCTTCCTCTGCGCCGATGCCCGGTCCAGGCACAGCGTCCAGTCCCGCTCCATGGCCGGAGCCTTCCTCGGCGCCGCTGCCCATTCCGGGCGTGGCGTCCAACCCAGCTCCACAGCTCAGTGGGCGGGGGCTACGACCCGCACCGGAGCCACCACCGACACTGGTCACCCACCTACCCTTTTGCGGTCGGTGTCCGCACCCTGTCACGCCCTGACCATAGAGCCCTCGGTTCTCTATTGTGTTTAGGTCAGAGCGTGACTAGGGGAGTGTTCTAGTCATTTACTTTCTATGTGGCTGGTTTGTATGGTTCCCAATTAGAGGCAGCTGGTAATCGTTGCCTCTAATTGGGGATCATATTTAGGTAGCCATTTTCCCACCTGTGTTTGCGTGATATTGTTTTGTGTATGTGCATTTTTGACCTCGGATTTCACGGTTCGTTGTTTGTTTATTGTTTTTTTGGGAAGTTTCACTGAAATAAAAGATATGGAACTCTACACACGCTGCACCTTGATCCGTCTCTCCTCATGATCGTGACAACTGTATAGTAAGTAATACTTGAAGTTTATATAAATGTAACCACGTTTTGGAAGGGGAGCAATAACTGGTCCAACCACGTAACATTCATTCCCTTAGATGGCGCCAAAGCAAAAACCTAGATAATCCTGTCTAGCTCCATAGTTTAAGATAACCCATTATATCTACAACCTCGCTTCACTCATGCCACGTTCTCTGCATACAATAGAGCTGATTAGATGCACTCACCATTCAATCTGATCACCTGCACAAACTACCTCACTTTGTTGCTGACATGACTTTGTCCACCACCCTGTTCTCATTATCCTCCGTCTCGACCAGGCTAAAACCTATCCAAACCATAATACTCACCGCATTTGATGAGAAATATCCTCCTCGCTTGGTGACATCTGTAGGCTACATGTCCAGTGGCGATAATACGTTGACATGGTGATGAAATATAACCATTGCTATAGCCTAGTTTTTCCAAGGGAGAAAAAAAGTAACTAATAAAAAATAAAAAAAGTATTTAGGATTCCTTCCTTAGCAATGGTCGGCATATGTAATATATGCTCATACCACTCTCTGTCACACCCTGGTCGTAATATATTGTGTTTGTCTTCATTTATTTGGTTAGGCCAGGGTGTGACATGGGTTTATTGTGGTGTGTTTTGTCTTGGGGTTTTGTGGGGTGTTGGGTGTGTGGCTTAGTGGGGTTATCTAGCAAAGTCTATGGCTGTCTGGAGTGGTTCTCAATCAGAGGCAGGTGTGTATCGTTGTCTCTGATTGGGAACCATATTTAGGCAGCCATATTCTTTGAGTGTTTTGTGGGTGATTGTTCCTGTCTTTGTGTTTACACCAGATAGGGCTGTTTCGGCTTTTTCACATTTCATTATTTTGTAGTTTCTTCATGTATAGTTTTTTCCTTCATTAAAATATCATGAATCATCATCACGCTGCATTTTGGTCCGACTCTCCTTCTCCACAAGAAAGCCGTTACACTCTCTCTTTTTGTATGCCACTATTGTATCAAATACACCGAATTTAGTGCCTCAGGTTTCCCGCCCTATCTCACATGCGCAGCCCCGCAGACAGGCTAATACCAAAGCCACTTTCAGATAAAAATAGATGATAGATGTAATATAGATGATAATAATAATTATACAATTATCAATAATACTATAGATACTCACTGCTACTATTATAGGAAGAAAGTTTCATAAAGCTTCATATGAAGCAGACATTGTGGTATTGATACAATGCGGGGTGTAGAGAATAGTGACAAAATGCAACAATCAAATTCTAGAACAGCAGCATAAAATTCTGGTACTTGTGTGCTAAAAGAACTCAGATTGTGAGGGCCGTTATCAATATTTAGAACTTACATGTCCGAAGGTTAATGGCAAAGCATCCGAGCAAGAGCAACATTGCCCCTCTCTCTTACTATATGCAGCCCATGTATCTGATGCTGCCAGGTCAAAATTATTATGACATGCCATACTCTTTTTGTCCAGACAGCATCAGATACAAGGGCTACACATACAGAGACAGAGGGGCACTGGTTCGCCACTCAGATGCTTTTTCTGAGATTGATGCATCTTTCTGTTGGACATGGCTCAGTCAAAAAATTATCTATATATAAATGTCTTCGGGCAGGATAGGAGGTACGGTAGGGCAGGCCAGGCCCTTTTTTTTGAGCAAATCTTAACTTTTTTTGTACATTCCTCCGTTGTTTCCTATGACCAAAAAGAGCTTCTGGACATCAGAAGAGTGATCACTAAATTCAATTTGGATGCGGATTTCATCTTCAATGAATCGGACATACTGCTCATCCCAGATCAGGCCCAAATACCCGACACTCGAAAAAGGAAGAGGTGCCGTTTTAGAGGCCAGCGTTTTGGATACCTGACGAGACTACTTCGGCGAGTGGATAAACTGCCTCTTTGTTAAAAAAACAAGTGCTGCGTGATCTTGAAAAATGGCGCCGACAGAGAGGGCTGCCTCTCTGTTTCCATGAAACAGTATGTTTCAGATGGCTCTCTCGGGATATACTGTCTGAGTCGGTCCAGCTAGTTGACTTGGTTGACTTGATATCTAATATTAAGGAAATCTCAAGGTTCTGCTCACCTGAGTTAGAATACCTCTTGATAAGCTGTAGACCATACTATTTACCAAGAGTTTTCATAGATATTTTTTGTAGCTGTCTACTTACCACCACAAACCGATGCTGACACTAAGACCATACTCGATGAGCTGTATAGGGCCATAAGAAAACAAGAATAAGCTCACCCAAAGGTGGTGCTCCTAGTGGACAGGGATTTTAATACAGGTAAAATGAAATCCGTCTTGCCTAATTTCTACCAACATGTCACCTGTGCAACTACAGGCGAAAAAACTCTACATCAACTTTACTCCACAGATAAAGATGCATATCATGCTCTCCCACGCTCCACTTTGCAAATCTGACCATAACTCTGTCCTCCTGATTTCTGCTTACAAGCAAAAACTCAAACAGGGAGTACATTACATTACATTACATTTAAGTCATTTAGCAGACGCTCTTATCCAGAGCGACTTACAAATTGGTGCATTCACCTTATGACCTCCAGTGGAACAGTAGTGCATCTAAATCTTTTCAGGGGAGGGGGGTGACTTTATCCTATCCTAGGTATTCCTTAAAGCAGGTGGGGTTTCAGGTGTCTCCGGAAGGTGGTGATTGATCCGCTGTCCTGGCGTCGTGAGGGAGTTTGTTCCACCATTGGGGGCCAGAGCAGCGAACAGTTTTGACTGGGCTGAGCGGGAACACTCCTCAGTGGTAGGGAGGCGAGCAGGCCAGAGTGGAACGGTGCCCTTGTTTGGGTGTAGGGCTGATCAGAGCCTGGAGGTACTGAGGTGCTTCCCCTCATCCGTAGGCAAGCACCATGGTCTTGTAGCGGATGAGCTTCAACTGGAAGCCAGTGGAGGGAGCGGAGGAGCGGGGTGACGTGAGAGAACTTGGGAAGGTTGAACACCAGACGGGCTCGGCGTTCTGGATGAGTTGTAGGGGTTTAATGGCACAGGCAGGGAGCCCAGCCAACAGCGAGTCAGTAATCCAGACGGGAGATGACAAGTGCCTGGATTAGGACCTGCGCCGATTCCTGTGTGAGGCAGGGTGTACTCTGCGGATGTTGTAGAGCATGAACCTACAGGAACGGGCCACCGCCTTGATGTTAGTTGAAACGACATGTTGTCAGGATCACGCCAAGGTTCTTAGCGCTCTGGGAGGAGGACACAATGGAGTTGTCAACCGTGATGGCGAGATCATGGAACGGGCAGTCCTTCCCGGGAGGAAGAGCAGCTCCGTCTTGCCGAGGTTCAGCTTGAGGTGGTGATCCGTCATCCACACGGATATGTCTGCCAGACATGCAGAGATGCGATTCGCCACCTGGTCATCAGAAGGGGGAAGGAGAAGATTAATTGTGTGTCGTCTGCATAGCAATGATAGGAGAGACCATGTGAGGTTATGACAGAGCCAAGTGACTTGGTGTATAGCGAGAATAGGAGAGGGCCTAGAACAGAGCCCTGGGGACACCAGTGGTGAGAGCACGTGGTGTGGAGACGGATTCATCGCCACGCCACCTGGTAGGAGCGACCTGTCAGGTAGGACGCAATCAAGCGTGGGCCGCGCAGATGCCCAACTCCAGAGGGTGGAGAGGAGGATCTGATGGTTCACAGTATCAAGGCAGCCGATAGGTCTAGAAGGATGAGAGCAGAGGAGAGAGAGTTAGCTTTAGCAGTTCCCAGATACAGAAGAAGAGCAGTCTCAGTTGAATGACTAGTCTTGAAACCTGACTGATTTGGATCAAGAAGGTCATTCTGAGAGAGATGGGAGAGCTGGCCAAGGAAGGCACGTTCAAGAGTTTTGGAGAGAAAAGAAAGAAGGGATACTGGTCTGTAGTTGTTGACATCGGAGGATCAGAGTGTAGGTTTTTCAGAAGGGGTGCAACTCTCGCTCTGAAGACGGAAGGGACGTAGCCAGCGGTCAGGGATGAGTTGATGAGCGAGGTGAGGTAAGGGAGGAGGTCTCCGGAAATGGTCTGGAGAAGAGAGGAGGGATAGGGTCAAGCGGGCAGGTTGTAGGGGCGGCCGGCCACACAAGACCCATCTGGAGAGAGAGGGAGAAAGAGGTCAGAGCACAGGGTAGGGCAGTGTGAGCAGAACCAGCGGTGTCGTTTGACTTAGCAAACGAGGATCGGATGTCATCGACCTTCTTTTCAAAATGGTTGACAAGGGGGGGAGGGGAGGAGGATTCAGGAGGGAGGAGAAGGTTGCAAAGAGCTTCCTAGGGTTAGAGGCAGATGCTTGGAATTTAGAGTGGTCAAAGTGGCTTTAGCAGCAGAGAGAAAGAGGAAAATGTAGAGAGGAGGGAGTGAAAGGATGTCAGGTCCGCAGGGAGGCACCTCCATTTCCGCTCGGCTGCCCGGAGCCTGTTCTGTGAGCTCGCAATGAGTCTCGAGCCACGGAGCGGGAGGGAGGGGACCAGAGACGGCCTGGAGGATAGGGGACATAGAGAGTCAAAGGATGCAGAAAGGGAGGAGAGGAGGGTTGAGGAGGCAGAATCAGGAGATAGGTTGGAGAAGGTTTGAGCAGAGGGAAGAGATGATAGGATGGAAGAGGAGAGAGTAGCCCTACGGCGCGATACCATCCGAGTAGGGGCAGTGTGGGAAGTGTTGGATGAGAGCGAGAGGGAAAAGCCACAAGGTAGTGGTCGGAGACTTGGAGGGGAGTTGCTTAGTGGAAGAACAGCATCTAGTAAAGATGAGGTCGAGCGTATTTCCTGCCTTGTGAGTAGGGGGGAAGGTGAGAGGGTGAGGTCAAAAGAGGAGAGGAGTGGAAAGAAGGAGGCAGAGAGGAATGAGTCAAAGGTAGGCGTGGGGAGGTTAAAGTCGCCCAGAACTGTGAGAGGTGAGCCGTCCTCAGGAAAGGAGCTTATCAAGGCATCAAGCTCATTGATGAACTCTCCGAGGGAACCTGGAGGGCGATAAATGATAAGGATGTTAAGCTTGAAAGGGCTGGTAACTGTGACAGCATGGAATTCAAAGGAGGCGATAGACAGATGGGTAAGGGGAGAAAGAGAGATGACCACTTGGGAGAGATGAGGATCCCGGTGCCACCACCCCGCTGACCAGAAGCTCTCGGGGTGTGCGAGAACACGTGGGCAGACAAGAGAGAGAGTAGGAGTAGCAGTGTTGTCTGTGGTGATCCATGTTTCCGTTCGAGGACTGGAGGGAGACATAGGCGGAGATGAACTCTGCCTTGTTGGCCGCACAGTTCCAGAGGCTACCGGAGACCTGGAACTCCACGTGGGTCGTGCGCGCTGGGACCACCAGATTAGGGTGGCCGCGGCCACGCGGTGTGGAGCGTTTGTATGGTCTGTGCAGAGAGGAGAGAACAGGGATAGACAGACACATAGTTGACAGGCTACACAAGAGGCTACGCTAATGCAAAGGAGATTGGAATGACAAGTGGACTACACGTCACGAGTGTTCAGAGAGTTAAGCTTACGTAGCAAGAATCTTATTGACTAAAAAGATTAAAATGATACAGTACTGCTGAAGTAGGCTAGCTGGCAGAGGCTGCGTTGTTGACTAAGTAGGCTAGTTGGCATTGGCTGCGTTGTTGACACTACACTAATCAAGTCGTTCCGTTGAGTGTAATAGTTTCTACTGTGCTGCTATTCGGGGCTAGCTGGCTAGCTAGCAGTGTTGATTACGTTACGTTGCGTTAAAAGAACGACAATAGCTGGCTAACTAACCTAGGAAATCGCTCTAGACTACACAATTATCTTTGATACAAAGACGGCTGTGTAGCTAGCTATGTAGCTAGCTAATCAAACAAATCAAGCCGTTGTACTGTAATGAAATGAAATGAAAAATGTGATACTACCTGTGGAGCGAAGCGAAATGCGACCGGATTGTTGAGTGCAGAAGTTCTGTTCGGTAGACGTTGGCTAGCTGTTGGCTAGCTAGCAGAGTCTCCTATGTTAAGGACGACATAAAACTACACACTCTAAACTACACAATTATCTTGGGTACGAAGACAGCAAAGACAACTATGTAGCTAGCTAACACTACACTAATCAAGTCGTTCAGTTGAGTGTAATAGTTGTGCTGCTAATCGGTAGACGGTGGACTAGCTAACGGTGGACGTTAGCTAGCTGGCTAGCTGCAGGGCAGTGTAGACTGCGTTAGACGACGAAATTAATTACGCAATTATCTATGATACAAAGACGGCTGTGTAGCTAGCTAAGAAGAAATTGATAAGATTAGACAAATCAAACCGTTGTACTATAATGAAATGTAATGAAATGTAATGAAATGTAATACTACCTGCGGACCGAGTGCAGATGCGACCGCTCGCTCCAACCCGGAAGTTGAGGTTCAGTACCAGGTTGAGTACCAGTGACACACTCAATACAGAAGTGGTCCAGTGAAGAGGATGCTAAGCTACGGGACTGTTTCGATAGCACAGACTGTAATATGTTCTGGGACTCATCCAATGGCATTACATTTTCTACATCAGTCACTTCAGTGGAGGCTGGTGGGAGGAGCTATAGGAGGACGGGCTCATTGTAATGGCTGTAATGGAATAAATTGAACGGTATCAAACACATCAAACATTTGGAAAGCATTATTATCCCCGGGCGCCGAGGACATGGATGTCGATTATGGCAGCCCCCTGCACCTCTTTGATTCAGAATGGTTGGGTTAAATGCGGAAGACACATTTCAGTTGAAGGCATTCAGTTGTACAACTGACTAGATATCCCTCTTTCCCTTCCCTTTCCACTTTTGACTCCGTTCCATCAATTCCATTCCAGACATTACAATTAGCCCATCCTCAAAGCCAAGGTTACCTGTCTAAATGACTATCGCCCCGTAGCAATCACATCTGTAGCCATGAAATACTTTGAAAGGCTGGTCATGGCTCACATCAAAACCATCATCCCAGACACCCTGGACCCACTCCAATTTCGCATACCGCCCCAACAGAGCCACAGATGACGCAATCTCTATCACACTCCACACTTCCCTTTCCCAGCTGGACAAAAGGAACACCTAGCTGAGAATATTGTTAATTGACTACAGCTCAGCGGTCAACACCATATTGCCCTCCAAGCTCATCACTGAGCTAAAGACCCTGGGACAGAACACCTACGTCTGAAACTGGATCCTAGATTTCCTGTCGGGCCGCCCCCAGGTTGTGAGGGTAGGCAACAACACAGCCGCCACGCTGACCCTTAACACGGGGCCCCTCAGGGGTAGTGCTTAATCCCTTTCTGTATTCTCTGTTCACCTACAACTGGGTAACCACATATGTCTGTGTGGCCACGCACAACTCCAACACCATCATTACGTATGCCGATGACACAACGGTGGTAGACCTGATCATCGACGACGATGAGAAAGCCTATAGGGAGGGGATCAGAGACCTGGCAGTGTGGTGCTACAGAGAGTAATGCATACGAGCTCCCTGCCATCCTGGACCTCTATGCCAGGCGGTGTCAGAGAAAGCCCTAAACATTGTTAAAGACTCCAGCCAGCCAAGTCATAGACGTTTCTCTCTGCTAGCAAGACGTACCGGAGCACCACGCCTGGGACCAAAAGGCTCCTAAACAGCTTCTACCCCCAACTCATAAGACTGCTAAACAATTAATCAAATGGCTACCCGGATTATTTGCATTGACCTCCTTTTTTATGCAATTGACTATCTTGCACTAGCTCTATGCACACTCACTGGGCTCTACCCACACACTCACACATACTACACTTACACAACAACACAAACACACACACACACACACACACACACACACACACACACACACACACACACACACACACACACACACACACACACACACACACACACACACACACACACACACACAGCTGTGTCTTACTATACTTGTGAGGACTTTTTGTTGACCAACATTTGATTTCTATTCAAAATTCTATTTTCCCTAAACCCTGACCTTAAACCTAACCCTAACTCTTATCCTAACCTAACCCTAATCTTAACCCTAACTTTAAATCATATACCTAACCCTATTTGCTAACCCTACCCCTTAACCTAACCATTAACCCCTAACCCTCATTCTAACCATAACCCCTAAACCTAACATAGCCTTTTTACAAGTGAGGACAGGCAAAACGTCCTCACTTAGTTGGTTTACTATTCTTGTGAGAACTTTTGGTACTCACAAGTATAATATAACGTGTCCACATTCACACATACACACACAAACACACATACACCCACCCACCCACACATGCACGCGCTCACGCACGCACACACACACACACACACACACACACACACACACACACACACACACACACACACACACACACACACACACACACACACACACACACACACACACACAAACTTTCACACTTTCATACTCTTTGCATAGGCTGCGTCTACTCTATTTATTATCTATCCTGATTGCCTTTTTTATTTAGCAAGTTTTTCTTATTAACTCTGCAAGGGCTCGTAAGTAAGCATTTCAGGGTAAAGTACACCTATTGTATTTGGAGCAGGTGACAAATACATTTTATTTAAGGTCTGTTTAAAGATTGAATGGTCTGTTCTGTGTTGCTTCATGACTGGGGAATAGGAGAGAGGAGTGTTACTGGGGAAAGTGTTATAGAAGAGTGTTACTGGGGAAAGGGGTAGAGAGGAGTGTTACTGGGGAAAGGGGTAGAGAGGAGTTTTACTGGGGAAAGGGTTATAGAGGAGTGTTACTGGGGAAAGGGGTAGAGAGGAGTGTTACTGAGGAAAGGGGTAGAGAGGAGTGTTACTGGGGAAAGGGGTAGAGAAGAGTGTAACTGAGGAAAGGGGTAGAGAGGAGTGTTACTGAGGAAAGGGGTAGAGAGGAGTGTTACTGAGGAAAGGGGTAGAGAGGAGTGTTACTGTGGAAAGGGGTAGAGAGGAGTGTTACTGAGGAAAGGGTAGAGAGGAGTGTTACTGTGGAAAGGGGTAGACAGGAGTGTTACTGGGGAAAGGGGTAGAGAGGAGTGTTACTGAGGAAAGGGGTAGAGAGGAGTGTTACTGAGGAAAGGGTTATAGAGGAGTGTTACTGGGGAAAGGGGTAGAGAGGAGTGTTACTGAGGAAAGGGGTAGACAGGAGTGTTACTGGGGAAAGGGGTAGAGAGGAGTGTTACTGAGGAAAGGGTTATAGAGGAGTGTTACTGGGAAAGGGTTATAGAGGAGTGTTACTGGGGAATAGGAAGAGGAGTGTTACTGAGGAAAGGGGTAGAGAGGAGTGTTACTGGGGAAAGGGTTAGAGAGGAGTTTTACTGGGGAAAGGGTTATAGAGGAGTGTTACTGGGGAAAGGGTAGAGAGGAGTGTTACTGAGGAAAGGGGTAGAGAGGAGTTTTACTGGGGAAAGGGTTATAGAGGAGTGTTACTGGGGAAAGGGGTAGAGAGGAGTGTTACTGAGGAAAGGGGTAGAGAGGAGTGTTACTGAGGAAAGGGGTAGAGAAGAGTGTTACTGAGGAAAGGGGTAGAGAGGAGTGTTACTGTGGAAAGGGGTAGAGAGGAGTGTTACTGAGGAAAGGGGTAGAGAGGAGTGTTACTGTGGAAAGGGGTAGAGAGGAGTGTTACTGGGGAAAGGGTTATAGAGGAGTGTTACTGGGGAAAGTGTTATAGGGGAGTGTTACTGGGGAAAGGGGTAGAGAGGAGTGTTACTGAGGAAAGGGGTAGAGAGGAGTGTTACTGGGGAAAGGGTTATAGAGGAGTGTTACTGGGGAAAGTGTTATAGGGGAGTGTTACTGGGGAAAGGGGTAGACAGGAGTGTTACTGAGGAAAGGGGTAGAGAGGAGTGTTACTGAGGAAAGGGGTAGAGAGGAGTGTTACTGGGGAAAGGGGTAGAGAGGAGTGTTACTGAGGAAAGGGGTAGAGAGGAGTGTTACTGGGGAAAGGGTTATAGAGGAGTGTTACTGGGGAAAGGGGTAGAGAGGAGTGTTACTGAGGAAAGGGTTATAGAGGAGTGTTACTGAGGAAAGGGTTATAGAGGAGTGTTACTGGGGAAAGGGGTAGAGAGGAGTGTTACTGAGGAAAGGGGTAGACAGGAGTGTTACTGGGGAAAGGGGTAGAGAGGAGTGTTACTGAGGAAAGGGTTATAGAGGAGTGTTACTGAGGAAAGGGTTATATAGGAGTGTTACTGGGGAAAGGGGTAGAGAGGAGTGTTACTGAGGAAAGGGGTAGACAGGAGTGTTACTGGGGAAAGGGGTAGAGAGGAGTGTTACTGGGGAAAGGGGTAGAGAGGAGTGTTACTGAGGAATAGGAGAGAGGAGTGTTACTGGGGAAAGGGTTATAGAGGAGTGTTACTGAGGAATAGGAGAGAGGAGTGTTACTGAGGAAAGGGGTAGAGAGGAGTGTTACTGAGGAAAGGGTTATAGAGGAGTGTTACTGAGGAAAGGGTTATAGAGGAGTGTTACTGGGGAATAGGAGAGAGGAGTGTTACTGGGGAAAGGGTTATAGAGGAGTGTTACTGAGGAAAGGGTTATAGGGGAGTGTTACTGGGGAAAGGGGTAGAGAGGAGTGTTACTGAGGAAAGGGGTAGACAAGAGTGTTACTGGGGAAAGGGGTAGAGAGGAGTGTTACTGGGGAAAGGGTTATAGAGGAGTGTTACTGGGGAATAGGAGAGAGGAGTGTTACTGGGGAAATTGTTATAGAAGAGTGTTACTGGGGAAAGGGGTAGAGAGGAGTGTTACTGGGGAAAGGGTTATAGAGGAGTGTTACTGAGGAAAGGGGTAGAGAGGAGTGTTACTGAGGAAAGGGTTATAGAAGAGTGTTACTGGGGAATAGGAGAGAGGAGTGTTACTGGGGAAATTGTTATAGAAGAGTGTTACTGGGGAAAGGGGTAGAGAGGAGTGTTACTGGGGAAAGGGGTAGAGAGGAGTTTTACTGGGGAAAGGGGTAGAGAGGAGTGTTACTGGGGAAAGGGGTAGAGAGGAGTGTTACTGGGGAAAGGGGTAGAGAGGAGTGTTACTGGGGAAAGGGGTAGAGAAGAGTGTTACTGAGGAAAGGGGTAGAGAGGAGTGTTACTGAGGAAAGGGGTAGAGAGGAGTGTTACTGAGGAAAGGGGTAGAGAGGAGTGTTACTGGGGAAAGGGGTAGAGAGTGTTACTGGGGAAAGGGGTAGAGAGGAGTGTTACTGAGGAATAGGGAGAGGGAGTGTTACTGGGGAAAGGGTTATAGAGGAGTGTTACTGGGGAATAGGAGAGAGGAGTGTTACTGGGGAAATTGTTATAGAAGAGTGTTACTGGGGAAAGGGGTAGAGAGGAGTGTTACTGGGGAAAGGGTTATAGAGGAGTGTTACTGAGGAAAGGGGTAGAGAGGAGTGTTACTGAGGAAAGGGTTATAGAAGAGTGTTACTGGGGAATAGGAGAGAGGTGTTACTGGGGAAATTGTTATAGAAGAGTGTTACTGGGGAAAGGGGTAGAGAGGAGTGTTACTGGGGAAAGGGGTAGAGAGGAGTTTTACTGGGGAAAGGGGTAGAGAGGAGTGTTACTGGGGAAAGGGTAGAGAGGAGTGTTACTGGGGAAAGGGGTAGAGAGGAGTGTTACTGGGGAAAGGGGTAGAGAAGAGTGTTACTGAGGAAAGGAGTGTTACTGAGGAAAGGGGTTACTGAGGAAAGGGTAGAGAGGAGTGTTACTGGGGAAAGGGGTAGAGAGGAGTGTTACTGGGGAAAGGGGTAGAGAGGAGTGTTACTGAGGAATAGGAGAGAGGAGTGTTACTGAGGAAAGGGGTAGAGAGGAGTGTTACTGGAGTAAGTGTTATAGGGGAGTCTTACTGGGGAAAGGGGTAGAGAGGAGTGTTACTGGGGAAAGGGGTAGAGAGGAGTTTTACTGGGGAAAGGGTTATAGAGGAGTGTTACTGGGGAAGAGGGGTAGAAGGAGTGTTACTGAGGAAAGGGGTAGAGAGGAGTGTTACTGGGGAAAGGGGTAGAGAAGAGTGTTACTGAGGAAAGGGGTAGAGAGGAGTGTTACTGAGGAAAGGGGTAGAGAGGAGTGTTACTGAGGAAAGGGGTAGAGAGGAGTGTTACTGGGAAAGGGTAGAGAGGAGTGTTACTGAGGAAAGGGGTAGAGAGGAGTGTTACTGAGGAAAGGGGTAGAGAGGAGTGTTACTGGGGAAAGGGTTATAGAGGAGTGTTACTGGGGAAAGTGTTAGGGTTACTAAAGAGAGAGGAGTGTTACTGAGGAAAGGGGTAGAGAGGAGTGTTACTGGGGAAAGGGGTATAGAGGAGTGTTACTGGGAAAGGGGTAGAAGGAGTGTTACTGAGGAAAGGGGTAGAGAGGAGTGTTACTGGGGAAAGGGGTAGAGAGGAGTGTTACTGAGGAAAGGGGTAGAGAGGAGTGTTACTGGGGAAAGGGTTATAGAGGAGTGTTACTGGGGAAAGGGTTAGAGAGGAGTGTTACTGAGGAAAGGGTTATAGAGGAGTGTTACTGAGGAAAGGGTTATAGAGGAGTGTTACTGGGAAAGGGGTAGAGAGGAGTGTTACTGAGGAAAGGGGTAGACAGGAGTGTTACTGGGGAAAGGGGTAGAGAGGAGTGTTACTGAGGAAAGGGTTATAGAGGAGTGTTACTGAGGAAAGGGTTATATAGGAGTGTTACTGGGGAAAGGGGTAGAGAGGAGTGTTACTGAGGAAAGGGGTAGACAGGAGTGTTACTGGGGAAAGGGGTAGAGAGGAGTGTTACTGGGGAAAGGGGTAGAGAGGAGTGTTACTGAGGAATAGGAGAGAGGAGTGTTACTGGGGAAAGGGTTATAGAGGAGTGTTACTGAGGAATAGGAGAGAGGAGTGTTACTGAGGAAAGGGGTAGAGAGGAGGTGTTACTGAGGAAAGGGTTATAGAGGAGTGTTACTGAGGAAAGGGTTATAGAGGAGTGTTACTGGGGAATAGGAGAGAGGAGGAGTGTTACTGGGGAAAGGGTTATAGAGGAGTGTTACTGAGGAAAGGGTTATAGAGGAGTGTTACTGGGGAAAGGGGTAGAGAGGAGTGTTACTGAGGAAAGGGGTAGACAGGAGTGTTACTGGGGAAAGGGGTAGAGAGGAGTGTTACTGGGGAAAGGGTTATAGAGGAGTGTTACTGGGGAATAGGAGAGAGGAGTGTTACTGGGGAAATTGTTATAGAAGAGTGTTACTGGGGAAAGGGGTAGAGAGGAGTGTTACTGGGGAAAGGGTTATAGAGGAGTGTTACTGAGGAAAGGGGTAGAGAGGAGTGTTACTGAGGAAAGGGTTATAGAAGAGTGTTACTGGGGAATAGGAGAGAGGAGTGTTACTGGGGAAATTGTTATAGAAGAGTGTTACTGGGGAAAGGGGTAGAGAGGAGTGTTACTGGGGAAAGGGTTATAGAGGAGTGTTACTGAGGAAAGGGGTAGAGAGGAGTGTTACTGAGGAAAGGGTTATAGAGGAGTGTTACTGGGGAAATTGTTATAGAAGAGTGTTACTGGGGAAAGGGGTAGAGAGGAGTGTTACTGGGCAAATTGTTATAGAAGAGTGTTACTGGGGAAAGGGGTAGAGAGGAGTGTTACTGGGGAAAGGGGTAGAGAGGAGTTTTACTGGGGAAAGGGGTAGAGAGGAGTGTTACTGGGGAAATTGTTATAGAAGAGTGTTACTGGGGAAAGGGGTAGAGAGGAGTGTTACTGGGGAAAGGGGTAGAGAGGAGTTTTACTGGGGAAAGGGGTAGACAGGAGTGTTACTGGGGAAAGGGGTAGAGATGAGTGTTACTGAGGAAAGGGGTAGAGAGGAGTGTTACTGAGGAAAGGGTTATAGAAGAGTGTTACTGGGGAAAGGGGTAGAGAGGAGTGTTACTGAGGAAAGGGTTATAGAAGAGTGTTACTGGGGAATAGGAGAGAGGAGTGTTACTGAGGAAAGGGGTAGAGAGGAGTGTTACTGAGGAAAGGGGTAGAGAGGAGTGTTACTGAGGAAAGGGGTAGAGAGGAGTGTTACTGAGGAAAGGGGTAGAGAGGAGTGTTACTGAGGAAAGGGTTATAGAGGAGTGTTACTGGGGAATAGGAGAGAGGAGTGTTACTGGGGAAAGGGTTATAGAAGAGTGTTACTGGGGAAAGGGGTAGACAGGAGTGTTACTGGGGAAAGGGGTAGAGAGGAGTTTTACTGGGGAAAGGGTTATAGAGGAGTGTTACTGGGGAAAGGGGTAGACAGGAGTGTTACTGGGGAAAGGGGTAGAGAGGAGTGTTACTGAGGAAAGGGGTAGAGAGGAGTGTTACTGGGGAAAGGGTTATAGAGGAGTGTTACTGGGAAAGGGTAGAAGGAGTGTTACTGGGAAATTGTTATAGAAGAGTGTTACTGGGGAAAGGGTTAGAGAGGAGTGTTACTGGGGAAAGGGGTAGAGAGGAGTGTTACTGGGGAAAGGGTTATAGAAGGAGTGTTACTGAGGAAAGGGTTATAGAGAGTGTTACTGGGGAAAGGGGTAGAGAGGAGTGTTACTGAGGAAAGGGGTTAGAGAGGAGTGTTACTGGGGAAAGGGTATAGAGAGGAGTGTTACTGGGGAAAGGGGTAGAGGAGTGTTACTGAGGAAAGGGGTAGAGGGAGTACTGGGGAAAGGGGTAGAGGGAGTGTTACTGGGGGGTAAGGGTGTTACTGGGAAAGGGTAGAGAGGAGTGTTACTGGGAAAGGGGACAGGAGTGTTACTGGGGAGGGGTAAAGGAGTAGAGAGGAGTGTTACTGGGGAAAGGGGTAGAGAGGAGTGTTACTGGGGAAAGGGTTATAGAGGAGTGTTACTGGGGAAAGGGTAGAGAGGGAGTGTTACTGGGGAAAGGGTTATAGAGGAGTGTTACTGGGGAATAGGGGAAGGAGTGTTACTGGGGAAAGGGGTTATAGAAGGAGTGTTACTGGGAAAGGGGTAGAGAGGAGTGTTACTGGGGAAAGGGGTTAGGAGGAGTGTTAAAAGGGTTAAGAGGAGTGTTACTGAGGAAAGGGGTAGAGAGGAGTGTTACTGAGGAAAGGGGTTAAGAGGAGTGTTACTGGGGAAAGGAGAAGAGTGTTACTGGGAAAGGGGTAGAGAGGAGTGTTACTGGGGAAAGGTTATAGAAGAGTGTTACTGAGGAAAGGGGTTAGAGAGGAGTGTTACTGGGGAAAGGGGTAGAGAGGAGTGTTACTGGGAAAGGGGTAGAGAGGAGTGTTACTGAGGAAAGGGTTAGAGGAGTGTTACTGGGGAAAGGGTTAAAGGGTGTTACTGAGGAAAGGGTAGAGAGGAGTGTTACTGAGGAAAGGGTAGAGAGGAGTGTTACTGAGGAAAGGGGTAGAGAGGAGTGTTACTGGGAAAGGGTAGAGAGGAGTGTTACTGAGGAAAGGGGTAGAGAGGAGTGTTACTGGGGAAAGGGGTAGAGAGGAGTGTTACTGGGGAAAGGGTTATAGAGGAGTGTTACTGGGGAAAGGGGTAGAGAGGAGTGTTACTGGGGAAAGGGTTATAGAGGAGTGTTACTGGGGAAAGGGGTAGAGAGGAGTGTTACTGAGGAAAGGGGTAGAGAGGAGTGTTACTGGGGAAAGGGGTAGAGAGGAGTGTTACTGGGGAAAGGGGTAGAGAGGAGTGTTACTGGGGAAAGGGTTATAGAGGAGTGTTACTGGGGAAAGGGGTAGAGAGGAGTGTTACTGGGGAAAGGGTTAGAGAGGAGTGTTACTGAGGGAAAAGGGTTATAGTAGAGAAGGAGTGTTACTGGGGAAAGGGTTATAGAGGAGTGTTACTGGGAAAGGGGTAGAGAGGAGTGTTACTGGGAAAGGGTTATAGAGGAGTGTTACTGGGGAAAGGGGTAGAGAGGAGTGTTACTGGGGAAAGGGAGGAAAGTTAGAGAGGAGTGTTACTGGGGAAAGGGTTATAGAGGAGTGTTACTGGGGAAAGGGGTAGAGAGGAGTGTTACTGGGAAAGGGTTATAGAGGAGTGTTACTGAAAGGAAAGGAGAAGGTGTTACTGGGGAAAGGGGTAGAGAGTGTTACTGGGGAAAGGTTATAGAAGGAGTGTTACTGGGGAAAGGGGTAGAGAGGAGTGTTACTGAGGAAAGGGGTAGAGAGGAGTGTTACTGGGGAAAGGGGTAGAGAGGAGTGTTACTGGGGAAAGGGGTAGAGAGGAGTGTTACTGAGGAAAGGGGTAGAGAGGGAGTGTTACTGGGGAAAGGGTTATAGAGGAGTGTTTACTGGGGAAAGGGTTAGAGAGGAGTGTTACTGGGGAAAGGGGTAGAGAGGAGTGTTACTGAGGAAAGGGGTAGAGAGGAGTGTTACTGAGGAAAGGGTTATAGAGAGGAGTGTTACTGGGGAAAGGGGAGGAGTGTTACTGAGGAAAGGGTTATAGAAGAGTGTTACTGGGGAAAGGGGTAGAGAGGAGTGTTACTGAGGAAAGGGTAGAGAGGAGTGTTACTGAGGAAAGGGGTAGAGAGGAGTGTTACTGGGAAAGGGGTAGAGAGGAGTGTTACTGAGGAAAGGGGTAGAGAGGAGTGTTACTGGGAAAGGGTTATAAGGAGTGTTACTGGGGAAAGGGTTATAGAGGAGTGTTACTGGGGAAAGGGTTATAGAAGAGTGTTACTGAGGAAAGGTGTTATAGAGGAGTGTTACTGGGAAAGGGTAAAGGGTTAGAGAGGAGTGTTACTGGGAAAGGGGTAGAGAGGAGTGTTACTGAGGAAAGGGGTAGAGAGGAGTGTTACTGGGGAAAGGGGTAGAGAGGAGTGTTACTGAGGAAAGGGGTAGAGAGGAGTGTTACTGGGGAAAGGGTTATAGAGGAGTGTTACTGGGGAAAGGGGTAGAGAGGTGTTACTGAGGAAAGGGTTATAGAGGAGTGTTACTGAGGAAAGGGGTAGAGGAGTGTTACTGGGGAAAGGGGTAGAGAGGAGTGTTACTGAGGAAAGGGGTAGAGAGGAGTGTTACTGGGGAAAGGGGTAGAGAGGAGTGTTACTGAGGAAAGGGTTAGAGGAGTGTTACTGAGGAAAGGGTTATAGAGGAGTGTTACTGGGGAAAGGGGTAGAGAGGAGTGTTACTGAGGAAAGGGGTAGAAGGAGTGTTACTGGGGAAAGGGGTAGAGAGTGTTACTGGGGAAAAGGGTTATAGAGAGTGTTACTGGGGAAAGGGGTAGAGAGGAGTGTTACTGGGGAAAGGGTTATAGAGGAGTGTTACTGAGGAAAGGGGAGAGAGGTGTTACTGAGGGAAAGGGGTAGAGAGGAGTGTTACTGAGGAAAGGGTTATAGAGGAGTGTTACTGGGGAAAGGGTTATAGAGGAGTGTTACTGGGGAAAGGGTAGAGAGGAGTGTTACTGAGGAAAGGGTTATAGAGGAGTGTTACTGAGGAAAGGGGTAGAGAGGAGTGTTACTGGGGAAAGGGGTAGAGAGGAGTGTTACTGGGAAAAGGGTTATAGAGGAGTGTTACTGGGGAAAGGGTTATAGAGGAGTGTTACTGGGGAAAGGGTAGAGAGGAGTGTTACTGGGGAAAGGGTTATAGAAGGAGTGTTACTGGGAAAGGGGTAGAGAGGAGTGTTACTGGGGAAAGGGTTATAGAGGAGTGTTACTGAGGAAAGGGGTAGAGAGGAGTGTTACTGAGGAAAGGGTTATAGAAGAGTGTTACTGGGGAAAGGGGTAGAGAGGAGTGTTACTGGGAAAATAGAAGAGTGTTACTGGGGAAAGGGGTAGAGAGGAGTGTTACTGGGGAAAGGGTTATAGAGGAGTGTTACTGAGGAAAGGGGTAGAGAGGAGTGTTACTGAGGAAAGGGTTATAGAGGAGTGTTACTGGGGAAAGGGTTATAGAAGAGTGTTACTGGGGAAAGGGGTAGAGAGGAGTGTTACTGGGGAAAGGGTTATAGAGGAGTGTTACTGGGGAAAGGGGTAGAGAGGAGTGTTACTGGGGAAAGGGGTAGAGAGGAGTGTTACTGGGGAAAGGGGTAGAGAGGAGTGTTACTGAGAAATTTATAGAAGAGTGTTACTGGGAAAGGGTAGAGAGGAGTGTTACTGGGGAAAGGGTAGAGAGGAGTGTTACTGGGGAAAGGGGTAGACAGGAGTGTTACTGGGGAAAGGGGTAGAAGGAGTGTTACTGAGGAAAGGGGTAGAGTGTTACTGAGGAAAGGGTTATAGAAGAGTGTTACTGGGGAAAGGGGTAGAGAGGAGTGTTACTGAGGGGTTATAGAAGAGTGTTACTGGGGAATAGGAGAAGGAGTGTGTTACTGAGGAAAGGGGTAGAGAGGAGTGTTACTGAGAAAGGGGTAGAGAGGAGTGTTACTGGGGAAAGGGGTAGAGAGGTGTTACTGAGGAAAGGGGTAGAGAGGAGTGTTACTGAGGAAGGGTTATAGAGGAGTGTTACTGGGGAAAGGGGTAGGAGAGAGGAGTGTTACTGGGGAAAGGGTTATAGAAGAGTGTGTACTGGGGAAAGGGGTAGACAGGAGGTTACTGAGGAAAGGGGTAGAGAGGAGTGTTACTGGGGAAAGGGTTATAGAGGAGTGTTACTGGGGAAAGGGGTAGAGAGGAGTGTTACTGGGGAAAGGGGTAGAGAGGAGTGTTACTGAGGAAAGGGGTAGAGAGGAGTGTTACTGAGGAAAGGGTTATAGAGGAAAGGAGTGTGTTACTGGGGAATAGGGTAGAGGAGTGTTACTGGGGAAAGGGGTGGGTTATAGAGAGAGTGTTACTGGGGAAAGGGGTAGAGAGGAGTGTTACTGAGGAAAGGGGTAGAGAGGAGTGTTACTGAGAAAGGGGTAGAGAGGAGTGTTACTGGGGAAAGGGTTAGAGGAGTGTTACTGGGGAAAGGGTTAGAGAGGAGTGTTACTGGGAAAGGGGTAGAGAGGAGTGTTACTGAGGAAAGGGGTAGAGAGGAGTGTTACTGGGGAAAGGGTTATAGAGGAGTGTTACTGGGGAAAGGGTTATAGGGAGTGTTACTGGGGAAAGGGGGTAGACAGGAGTGTTACTGAGGAAAGGGGTAGAGAGGAGTGTTACTGAGGAAAGGGGTAGAGAGGAGTGTTACTGGGGAAAGGGGTAGAGGAGTGTTACTGAGGAAAGGGTTATAGAGGAGTGTTACTGGGGAAAGGGGTAAAGGTGTTACTGAGGAAAGGGGTAGAGGGAGTGTTACTGAGGAAAGGGTAGAAGGAGTGTTACTGAAAGGGGTAGAGAGAGTGTTACTGGGAAAGGAGAGAGGGTGTTACTGGGGAAAGGGTTATAGAGGAGTGTTACTGGGAAAGGGTTATAGAAAGGGGTAGAGAGTGTTACTGGGAAAGGGGTAGAGAGGAGTGTTACTGAGGAAAGGGGTATAGAGGAGTGTTACTGGGGAAAGGGTTACTGGGGGGAAAGGAGAGGAGTGTTACTGAGGAAAGGGGTAGAGAGGAGTGTTACTGAGGAAAGGGGTAGAGAGGAGTGTTACTGGGAAAGGGGTAGAGAGGAGTGTTACTGGGGAAAGGGTTTACTGAGGAAAGGAGTGTTACTGGGGAAAGGGTTATAGAAGGGAGTGTTACTGGGGAAAGGGCAGAGAGGAGTGTTACTGGGGAAAGGGGTAGAGAGGAGTGTTACTGAGGAAAGGGGTTAGAGAGGAGTGTTACTGGGAAAGGGGTATAGAAGAGTGTTACTGGGAAAGGGTTAGAGAGGAGTGTTACTGGGAAAGGGTTAGAGAAAGGAGTGTTACTGGGGAAAGGGGTAGAAGGAGCAAGTTACTGAGGAAAGGGGGTAGAGAGGAGTGTTACTGAAAGGGGTAGAGAGGAGTGTTACTGAGGAAAGGGTTAGAGAGGAGTGTTACTGGGAAAGGGGTAGAAGGAGTGTTACTGGGGAAAGGGTTAGAGGAGTGTTACTGGGGAAAGGGTTAGAAGGAGTGTTACTGGGGAAAGGGTGTGTTACTGGGGAAAGGGGTAGAGAGAGTGTTACTGGGGAAAGGGGTAGAGAGGAGTGTTACTGGGGAAAGGGGTAGAAGAGTGTTACTGGGGAAAGGGGTAGAGAGGAGTGTTACTGGGAAAGGGGTAGAGAGGAGTGTTACTGGGGAAAGGGGTAGAGAGGAGTGTTACTGGGGGAAAGGGTTACTGGGGAGAGGAGTGTTACTGGGGAAAGGGGTAGAGAGGAGTGTTACTGAGGAAAGGGTTATAGAAGAGTGTTACTGGGGAAAGGGCAGAGGAGTGTTACTGAGAAAGGGTTATAGAAGAGTGTTACTGGGGAAAGGGTTATAGAGGAGTGTTACTGGGGGAAAGGGTGTTAGAGAGGAGTGTTACTGAGGAAAGGGGTAGAGAGGAGTGTTACTGGGAAAAGGGGTAGAGAGGAGTGTTACTGAGAAAGGGGTAGAGAGGAGTGTTACTGGGGAAAGGGTAGAGAGGAAAGTGTTACTGGGGAAAGGGTAGAGGAGTGTTACTGGGAAAGGGGAGACTGAGAGGAGAGAGGTTTACTGGGGGAAAGGGGTTAGAGAGGAGTGTTACTGGGGAAAGGGGTAGAGGAGTGTTACTGGGGAAAGGGGTTACTGAGAGGAGTGTTACTGAGGAAAGGGTTAGAGGGTGTTACTGAGGAAAGGGTTATAGAGGAGTGTTACTGGGGAATAGGAGAGGGAGTGTTACTGGGGAAAGGGTAGAGAAGAGTGTTACTGGGGGAAAGGGGTAGAGAGGAGTGTTACTGGGGAAAGGGGTAGAGAGAGTGTTACTGGGAAAGGGTTATAGAGGAGTGTTACTGAGGAAAGGAAAGGTGTTACTGGGGAAAGGGGAGAGAGGAGTGTTACTGAGGAAAGGGTAGAGAGGAGTGTTACTGGGGAAAGGGTTATAGAGAGGAGTGTTACTGGGGAAAGGGGTAGAGAGGAGTGTTACTGGGGAAAGGGGTGAGAGGAGTGTTACTGGGAAAGGGGTGTTAGAGAGGAGTGTTACTGGGGAAAGGGTAGAGAGGAGTGTTACTGAGGAAAGGGGTAGAGAGGGAGTGTTACTGGGAAAGTGTTATAGAGGAGTCTTACTGGGAAAGGGGTAGAGAGGAGTGTTACTGGGGAAGGGTAGAAGGAGTGTTACTGGGGAAAGGGTTAAGAGGAGTGTTACTGGGGAAAGGGGTAGAGAGGAGTGTTACTGAGGAAAGGGTTATAGAGGAGTGTTACTGGGAAAGGGTTATAGAAGAGTGTTACTGGGGAAAGGGGTAGAGAGGAGTGTTACTGGGCAAAGGTTAGAGAAGGAGTGTTACTGGGGAAAGGGGTAGAGAGGAGTGTTACTGGGGAAAGGGGTAGAGGGAGGTTGTTACTGGGAAAGGGTTATAGAGGAGTGTTACTGGGGAAAGGGTTATAGAAGAGTGTTACTGGGGAAAGGGGTAGAGAGGAGTGTTACTGGGAAAGGGGTAGAGAGGAGTGTTACTGGGAAAGGGGTAGACAGGAGTGTTACTGGGAAAGGGGTAGAGAGGAGTGTTACTGAGGAAAGGGTAGAGAGGAGTGTTACTGAGGAAAGGGTTATAGAAGAGTGTTACTGGGGAAAGGGGTAGAGAGGAGTGTTACTGAGGAAAGGGTAGAGGGTTACTGAGAAAGGGTTATAGAGGAGTGTTACTGGGAAAAGGGTTATAGAGGAGTGTTACTGGGGAAAGGGGTAGAGAGGAGTGTTACTGGGAAAGGGGTAGAGAGGAGTGTTACTGGGGAAAGGGGTAGAGAGGAGTGTTACTGAGGAAAGGGGTAGAGTGTTACTGGAGGAAAGGGGTAGAGAGGAGTGTTACTGGGGAAAGGGTTATAGAGGAGTGTTACTGGGGAAAGGGTTAGAGGAGTGTTACTGGGGAAAAGGGTAGAGAGGAGTGTTACTGAGGAAAGGGGTAGAGAGGAGTGTTACTGGGGAAAGGGTTAGAGAGGAGTGTTACTGAGGAAAGGGTTAGAGAGGAGTGTTACTGGGGGAAAGGAAAGGGGGTTATAGAGGAGTGTTACTGGGGAAAGGGTAGAGAGGAGTGTTACTGAGGAAAGGGGTAGAGAGGAGTGTTACTGAGGAAAGGGGGAAAGGGGGTAGAGAGGAGTGTTAGTGGGGAAAGGGAGTAGGAGGAGTGTTACTGGGAAAAGGGTTATAGAGGAGTGTTACTGGGGAAAGGGTTATAGAGGAGTGTTACTGGGGAAAGGGGTAGAGAGGAGTGTTACTGAGGAAAGGTGGTAGAGAGGAGTGTTACTGAGGAAAGGGTAGAGAGGAGTGTTACTGGGGAAAGGGGTAGAGAGGAGTGTTACTGGGGAAAGGGGAAGAGAGGAGTGTTACTGAGGAAAGGGGTAGAGAGGAGTGTTACTGAGGAAAGGGTTATAGAGGAGTGTTACTGGGGAAAGGGTTATAGAGGAGTGTTACTGGGGAAAGGGGTAGAGAGGAGTGTTACTGGGGAAAGGGGTAGAGAGGAGTGTTACTGAGGAAAGGGGTAGAGAGGAGTGTTACTGGGAAAGGGGTAGAGAGGAGTGTTACTGAGGAAAGGGGTAGAGAGGAGTGTTACTGGGGAAAGGGCTAGAGAGAGTGTTACTGGGGAAAGGGGTAGAGAGGAGTGTTACTGAGGAAGGTGGTAGAAGGAGTGTTACTAAGGAAAGGGGTGGGGAGAGAGGAGTGTTACTGGGGAAAGGGGTAGAAGGAGTGTTACTGGGAAAAGGGTTATAGAGGAGTGTTACTGAGGGAAAGGGTTATAGAGGAGTGTTACTGGGGAAAGGGGTAGAGAGGAGTGTTACTGAGGAAAGGTGGTAGAGGAGTGTTACTGAGGAAAGGGGTAAAGAGAGGAGTGTTACTGGGGAAAGGGGTAGAGAGGAGTGTTACTGGGGAAAAAGAGGGAGTGTTACTGGGGAAAGGGTTATAAAAGAGGAGTGTTACTGGGAAAGGGGTAGAGGAGTGTTACTGAGAAAGGGTTATAGAGGAGTGTTACTGGGAAAGGGTTATGAGAGGAGTGTTACTGGGGAAAGGGGTAGAAAGAGTGTTACTGGGAAAGGGTAGAGAGGAGTGTTACTGAGGAAAGGGGTAGAGAGGAGTGTTACTGGGAAAGGGGTAGAGAGGAGTGTTACTGGGAAAGGGGTAGAAGGGTGTTACTGGGAAAAGGGGTAGAGAGGAGTGTTACTGGGAAAGGGTTAGTAGAAAAGAGGAGTGTTACTGGGGAAAGGGAAGAGAGGAGTGTTACTGAGGAAAGGAGTTAGAGGAGTGTTACTGAGGAAAGGGTTATAGAGGAGTGTTACTGAGGAAAGGGTTATAGAGGAGTGTTACTGGGAGGAAAGGGTAGAGGAGGAGTGTTACTGGGGAAAGGGTAGAGAGGAGTGTTACTGAGGAAAGGTGGTGAGAGGAGTGTTACTGGGGAAAGGGGTTAGAGAGGAGTGTTACTGGGAAAGGGCTATAGAGAGGAGTGTTACTGAGAAGGGGTAGAGAGGGTTAGTGTTACTGAGGAAAGGGGTAGAGAGGAGTGTTACTGGGAAAGGGTTATAGAGGAGTGTTACTGAGGGAAAGGGTTATAGAGGAGTGTTACTGGGGAAAGGGTGGGTAGTGTTACTGAGGAAAGGTGGTAGAGAGGAGTGTTACTGAGGAAGAAAAAGTGTTACTGAAGGGTTTACTAGGAAAGGGGAATAGAGGGAGTGTTACTGGGGAAAAGGTTAGGGTGTTACTGGGAGAAAGGGTAGAAGGAGTGTTACTGGGGGAAAGGGTAAGGAGTGTTACTGAGGAAAAGAGAGGGTGTTAGAGAAGGAGTGTTACTGGGAAAGGGTTATAGAGGAGTGTTACTGAGGAAAGGGGTAGAGGGAGTGTTACTGAGGAAAGGGGTTAGAGAGGAGTGTTACTGGGGAAAGGGTTATAGAGGAGTGTTACTGGGGAAAAGGGATAGAGGAGTGTTACTGGGGAAAGGGTTATAGAGGAGTGTTACTGGGGAAAGGGGTACTGAGAAGGAGTGTTACTGGGGAAAGGGGTAGAGAGGAGTGTTACTGAGGAAAGGAGTAGAGGAGTGTTTACTGGGGTTACTGAGGAAGGGGTTAGAGAGGAGTGTTACTGAGGAAAGGGAGAGAGGAGTGTTACTGGGGAAAGGGTGAGAGGAGTGTTACTGGGGAAAGGGGTAGAGAGGAGTGTTACTGAGGAAAGGGGTAGAGAGGAGTGTTACTGGGGAAAGGGTTATAGAGGAGTGTTACTGGGGAAAGGGTTATAGAGGAGTGTTACTGGGGAAAGGGGTGAAAGGGGGAAAGGGGGTAGAGAGGAGTGTTACTGAGGAAAGGGGTAGAGAGGAGTGTTACTGGGAAAGGGGAGAGGAGTGTTAGTGAGGAAAGGTGGTAGAGGAGTGTTACTGAGGAAAGGGGTAGAGGAGTGTTACTGGGGAAAGGGGTAGAGAGGAGTGTTACTGGGAAAGGGTTATAGAGGAGTGTTACTGGGGAAAGGGTTATAGAGGAGTGTTACTGGGGAAAGTGGTAGAGAGGAGTGTTACTGAGGAAATGGGTAGAGAGGAGTGTTACTGAGAAAGGGGTAAAGGTGTTACTGGGGAAAGGAATAGAGAGGAGTGTTACTGGGGAAAGGGTAGAGAGGAGTGTTACTGGGGAAAGGGGTAGAGAGGAGTGTTACTGGGGAAAGGGGCAGAGAGGAGTGTTACTGAGGAAAGGGTAGAGAGGAGTGTTACTGGGAAAGGGGTAGAGAGGAGTGTTACTGGGAAAGGGTAGAGAGGAGTGTTACTGGGGAAAGGGTTATAGAGGAGTGTTACTGGGGAAAGGGTTATAGAGTGTTACTGGGGAAAGGGTAGAAGGTGTTACTGGAAAGGGTAGGTGTTACTGAGAAAGGAGTGTTACTGGGAAAGGGGTAGAGGGAGTGTTACTGGGAAAGGGGTAGAGGGTGTTACTGGAAAGGGGTAGAGGAGTGTTACTGGGGAAAGGGGTGAGAGGAGTGTTACTGGGGAAAGGGTGTTAGAGAGGAGTGTTACTGGGAAAGGGGTAGAGAGGAGTGTTACTGGGAAAAGGGGAGAGGGTGTTACTGAGGAAAGGGTGAGAGGAGTGTTACTGGGGGGAAAGGGGTAGAGGAGTGTTACTGAGGAAAGGGTAGAGAGGAGTGTTACTGGGGAAAGGGGAAGAGAGGAGTGTTACTGAGGAAAGGGTAGAGAGGAGTGTTACTGGGAAAGGAAAGGGTTAGGAGGAGTGTTACTGGGGAAAGGGTTATAGGAGTGTTACTGGGAAAGGGGAGTGTTACTGGGGAAAGGGTTAGAGAGGAGTGTTACTGGGGAAAAGGGGTAGAGAGAGGAGTGTTACTGAGGAAAGGGGTGAGAGGAGTGTTACTGAGGAAAGGGGTAGAGGAGTGTTACTGGGGAAAGGGTTGTTACTGGGAAAGGGTTATAGAGGTGTTACTGGGGAAAGTGTTACTTACTGGGGAAAGGGTTAGAGGGAGTGTTACTGAGGAAAGGTGGTAGAGAGGAGTGTTACTGAGGAAAGGGTAGAGAGGAGTGTTACTGGGAAAGGGTAGAGGGAGTGTTACTGGGGAAAGGGGTAGAGTTACTGAGGAAAGGGGTAGTGTTACTGGGAAAGGGTTATAGAGGAGTGTTACTGGGGAAAGGGTTATAAGGAGTGTTACTGGGGAAAGGGGTGGGGAAAGGGTTAAGAGGAGTGTTACTGAGGAAAGAGAGGGTGTTACTGAGAGGGTAGAGTGTTACTGAGGAAAGGGAGTAGAGAGGAGTGTTACTGGGGAAAAAGTTAAGGTGTTACTGGGGAAAGGGGTAGAAGTGTTACTGAGGAAAGGGGTAGAGAGGAGTGTTACTGAGGAAAGGGGTAGAGTGTTAGGGGAAGGGTGTTACTGGGAAAGGGGTAGAGAGGAGTGTTACTGGGAAAAGGGTGGTAGAGAGGAGTGTTACTAAGGAAAGGGTATAGAGGAGTGTTACTGGGGAAAGGGGTAGAGAGGAGTGTTACTGAGGAAAGGGTTAGAGAGGAGTGTTACTGGGAAAGGGTTTAGAGGTGTTACTGGGGAAAGGGTAGAGAGGAGTGTTACTGAAATGGGTAAAGGGTGTTACTGAGAAGGAGTGTGTTACTGGGGAAAGGGTTAGTAGAGGAGTGTTACTGGGAAAGGGGTAGAGAGGAGTGTTACTGGGGAAAGGGTAGAGAGGAGTGTTACTGGGGAAAGGGGTAGAGAGGAGTGTTACTGGGGAAAGGGTAGAGAGGAGTGTTACTGAGGAAAGGGAGTGAGGAGTGTTACTGAAGGGAAAAGGGTTATGGTAGTAGAGAGAGGTGTTACTGGGGAAAGGGTTATAGAGAGGAGTGTTACTGGGGAAAGGGTTATAGGGAGTGTTACTGGGGAAAGGGTTATACAGGAGTGTTACTGAGGAAAGGGGTAGAGAGGAGTTTACTGAGGAAAGGGGTAGAGAGGAGTGTTACTGGGAAAGGGTAGAGAGGAGTGTTACTGGGGAAAGGGGTTAGAGAGGAGTGTTACTGAGGAAAGGTGGTAGAAGGAGTGTTACTGAGGAAAGGGGTAGAGAGGAGTGTTACTGGGGAAAGGGTGTTACTGAGAAAAGGGGAGTGTTACTGGGAAAGGGTTATAGAGAGTGTTACTGAGGAAAGGGGTAGAGAGGAGTGTTACTGAGGAAAGGGGTAGAGAGGAGTGTTACTGAGAAGGGGTAGAGAGGAGTGTTACTGGGGAAAGGGTTATAGAGGAGTGTTACTGGGAAAGGGGTGTTACTGAGAGGAGTGTTACTGGGAAAGGGGTAGAGAGGAGTGTTACTGGGGAAAGGGGTAGAGAGGAGTGTTACTGGGGAAAGGGGTAGAGAGGAGTGTTACTGGGAAAGGGGTAGAAAGTGTTACTGGGAAAGGGTTATAGTAGTGTTACTGGGGAAAGGGGTAGAGAGGAGTGTTACTGGGGAAAGGGTGTTACTAGAGGAGTGTTACTGGGAAAGGGTTAGAGAGGAGTGTTACTGGGAAAGGGGTAGAGAGGAGTGTTACTGGGAAAGGGTTATAGAGGGTGTTACTGAGGAAAGGGGTGAGAAAGGTGTTACTGAGGAAAGGGTAGAGAGGAGTGTTACTGGGGAAAAGGGTAGAAGGAGTGTTACTGGGAAAGGAAAAGGGGTAGAGAAGGAGTGTTACTGAGGAAAGGGGTAGAGAGGAGTGTTACTGAGGAAAGGGGTAGAGAGGAGTGTTACTGAGGAAAGGGGTAGAGAGGAGTGTTACTGAGGAAAGGGGTAGAGAGGAGTGTTACTGGGGGGAAAGGGTGTACTGGGGAAAGGGGTAGAGGAGTGTTACTGGGGAAAGGGGAGAGGAGTGTTACTGAGGAAAGGGGTAGAAGGAGTGTTACTGGGAAAGGGGTAGAGAGGAGTGTTACTGGGGAAAGGGTTAGAGAGGAGTGTTACTGAGGAAAGGGGTAGAGAGGAGTGTTACTGGGGAAAGGGGTAGAGAGGAGTGTTACTGGGGAAAGGGGTAGAGAGGAGTGTTACTGGGAAAGGAAAGGGGTGTTACTGTTACTAGGAAAGGGGTAGAGAGGAGTGTTACTGGGGAAAGGGGTATAGAGAGGAGTGTTACTGAGGAAAGGGTTATAGAGGAGTGTTACTGGGGAAAGGGTTATAGAGGAGTGTTACTGGGGAAAGGGTTATAGAGGAGTGTTACTGAGGAAAGGGGTAGAGAGGGAGTGTTACTGGGGAAAGGGGTAGAGAGGAGTGTTACTGGGGAAAGGGGAAAACTGGGGAAAGGGTTAAGAGGAGTGTTACTGAGGAAAGGGGTAGAGAGGAGTGTTACTGGGAAAGGGTTAGAAAGGGTTAGTGTTACTGGGAAAGGGTTAGAGAGGAGTGTTACTGGGAAAAGGGTGTTACTGAGGAAAAGGGGTAGTGTTACTGGGAAAGGGTAGAGAGGAGTGTTACTGAGGAAAGGGGTAGAGAAAGGGCTAGAGAGGAGTGTTACTGGGAAAGGGGGGAGTGTTACTGAGGAAAGGTGGTAGAAGAGTGTTACTGAGGAAAGGGGTAGAGGAGGAGTGTTACTGGGGAAAGGGTTATAGAGGAGTGTTACTGGGGAAAGGGTTATAGAGGAGTGTTACTGGGGAAAGGGTTATAGAGGAGTGTTACTGGGGAAAAGGGTAGAGAGGAGTGTTACTGAGGAAGGGGTAGAGAGGAGTGTTACTGAGGAAAGGGGTAGAGAGGAGTGTTACTGGGGAAAGGGGTAGAGAGGAGTGTTACTGGGGAAAGGGGTTAGAGAGGAGTGTTACTGGGGAAAGGGTTATAGAGGAGTGTTACTGGGAAAGGGGTAGAGAGGAGTGTTACTGAGGAAAGGGTTATAGAGGAGTGTTACTGGGGAAAGGGGCAGAGGAGTGTTACTGAGGAAAGGGGTAGAGAGGTGTTACTGAGGAAGGAGTGTTTACTGGGAAAGGGTTATAGAAAAGGGTAGTGTTACTGGGGAAAGGGTAGAGAGGAGTGTTACTGGGAAAGGGAAGAGAGGAGTACTGAGGAAAGGGTGTAGAGGAAAGTGTTACTGAGGAAAGGGTTAGAGAGGAGTGTTACTGGGGAAAGGGTTATAGGAGGGAGTGAGTGTTACTGGGGAAAGGGTAGAGAGGAGTGTTACTGGGGAAAGGGTTAGAGGAGGGTGTTACTGGGGAAAGGGTTAGAGAGGAGTGTTACTGAGGAAAGGTGGTGAGAGGAGTGTTACTGGGGAAAGGGGTGAGAGGTGTTACTGGGGAAAGGGTTATAGAGGAGTGTTACTGGGAAAGGGTTATAGAGGAGTGTTACTGGGGAAAGGGTTATAGAGGAGTGTTACTGGGAAAGGGGTAGAGAGGAGTGTTACTGAGGAAAGGTTAGAGAGAGGAGTGTTACTGAGGAAAGGGTTAGAGAGGAGTGTTACTGGGGAAAGGGTAGAGAGGAGTGTTACTGGGAAAAGGGTTACTAGAAAGTGTTACTGGGGAAAGGGTTATAGAGGGTTACTGGGAAAGGGGTAGAGAGGAGTGTTACTGAGGAAAGGGGTAGAGAGGAGTGTTACTGAGGAAAGGGGTAGAGAGTGTTACTGGGGAAAGGGTAGAGAGGAGTGTTACTGGGAAAAAGGGTTATAGAGGAGTGTTACTGGGGAAAGGGTTATAGAGGAGTGTTACTGGGGAAAGGGGTAGAGAGGAGTGTTACTGAGGAAAGGTGAGAGGAGTGTTACTGAGGAAAGGGGTTATAAGGAGTGTTACTGGGGAAAGGGTTAGAGGAGTGTTACTGGGGAAAGGGATAGTGAGAGGTGTTACTGAGGAAAGGGTTATAGAGGAGTGTTACTGAGGAAAGGGGTAGAAGGAGTGTTACTGGGGAAAGGGTTAGAGAGGAGTGTTACTGGGGAAAGGGTTAGAGAGGAGTGTTACTGGGAAAAGGGTTAGAGAGGAGTGTTACTGGGGAAAGGGTTATAGAGGAGTGTTACTGAGGAAAGGGTTATAGAGGAGTGTTACTGAAAGGGGTAGAGAGGAGTGTTACTGGGGAAAGGGGTAGAGAGGAGTGTTACTGAGGAAAGGGTTATAGAGGAGTGTTACTGGGAAAGGGTTATAGAGGAGTGTTACTGGGAAAGGGTTATAGAGGAGTGTTACTGGGGAAAGGGTTATAGAGGGTGTTACTGAGGAAAGGGGTAGGAGTGTTACTGGGAAAGGGGTAGAGAGGAGTGTTACTGAGGAAAGGGGTAGAAAAGAGGAGTGTTACTGAGGAAAGGGGGAGAGGAGTGTTACTGGGGGAAAGGGCTATAGAGGAGTGTTACTGGGGAAAGGGTTATAGAGAGAGTGTTACTGAGGAAAGGGGTAGAGAGGAGTGTTACTGAGGAAAGGGTTATAGAGGAGTGTTACTGGGGAAAGGGGTAGAGGAGTGTTACTGGGAAAGGGTTATAGAGAGGTGTTACTGGGGAAAGGGGTAGAGAGGAGTGTTACTGGGGAAAGGGGTAGAGAGGAGTGTTACTGAGGAAAGGGTAAGAGGGTGTTACTGGGAAAGGGTTATAGAGGAGTGTTACTGGGAAAGGGTTATAGAGGAGTGTTACTGGGGAAAGGGTAGAGAGGGTTACTGAGAGGTGTTACTGAGGAAAGGGGTAGAGAGGAGTGTTACTGAGGAAAGGGGTAGAGAGGAGTGTTACTGGGGAAAAGGGTTATAGAGGAGTGTTACTGGGGAAAAGGGTTATAGAGAGGAGTGTTACTGAGGAAAGGGGTAGAGAGGAGTGTTACTGAGGAAAGGGGTAGAGAGGAGTGTTACTGGGGAAAGGGTAGTGTTACTGGGGAAAGGGTTATAGAGGAGTGTTACTGGGGAAAGGGTTATAGAGGAGTGTTACTGGGGAAAGGGGTAGAGAGGAGTGTTACTGAGGAAAGGGGTAGAGAGGAGTGTTACTGAGGAAAGGGGGTGTTACTGGGAAAGGGGTTAGAGAGGAGTGTTACTGGGAAAGGGTTAAAGGGTGTTACTGAAAGGGGCAAGGGTTAGGAGTGTTACTGAGGAAAGGGGTAGAGAGGAGTGTTACTGAGGAAAGGGTTAGGAGTGTTACTGGGAAAGGGTTAGAGAGTTATAGAGAGGCGTTACTGGGAAAGGGTTACTGGGAAAAGGGTTAAGAGGGTGTTACTGGGGAAAGGAAAGGTGTTACTGAGGAAGGGGTAGAGAAGGAGTGTTACTGAGGAAAGGGGTAGAGAGGAGTGTTACTGAGGAAAGGGGTAGAGAGGAGTGTTACTGGGAAAGGGGTAGAGAGGAGTGTTACTGGGAAAGGGTAGAGAGGAGTGTTACTGGGGAAAGGGGAAGGAGGAGTGTTACTGAGGAAAGGGGTAGAGAGGAGTGTTACTGAGGAAAGGGTTATAGAGGAGTGTTACTGGGGAAAGGGTTATAGAGGAGTGTTACTGGGGGTTAAGGGGTTAGAGAGGGGTTACTGGGGAAAGGGGTAGAGAGGAGTGTTACTGGGGAAAGGGGTAGAGAGGAGTGTTACTGAGGAAAGGTGGTAGAGAGGAGTGTTACTGAGGAAAGGGGTAGAGAGGAGTGTTACTGGGGAAAGGGGTAGAGAGGAGTGTTACTGGGAAAAGGGTTATAGAGGAGTGTTACTGGGGAAAGGGTTATAGAGGAGTGTTACTGGGGAAAGGGGTAGAGAGGAGTGTTACTGAGGAAAGGGGTAGAGAGGAGTGTTACTGAGGAAAGGGGTAGAGAGGAGTGTTACTGGGGAAAGGGGTAGAGAGGAGTGTTACTGGGGAAAAGAAGGTGTTACTGGGAAAGGGTTATAGAGTGTTACTGGGGAAAGGAAAGGTTACTGGGGAAAGGGGTAGAGAGGAGTGTTACTGAGAAAGGGTAGAAGGAGTGTTACTGAGGAAAGGGTTAGAGAGGAGTGTTACTGGGGAAAGGGTTACTAAAGAGAGGAGTGTTACTGGGGAAAGGGTTATAGAGGAGTGTTACTGGGGAAAGGGTTAGAGGAGTGTTACTGGGGAAAGGGTTAGAAGGTGTTACTGGGAAAGGGTTATAGAGGAGTGTTACTGAGGAAAGGTTATAGAGGGCAAGACTGGGGAAAGGGTTAGTGTTACTGAGGAAAGGGGTAGAGAGGAGTGTTACTGGGAAAGGGTTATAGAGTGTTACTGAGGAAAGGGGCAGAGAGGAGTGTTACTGGGGAAAGGGGTATAGAGGAGTGTTACTGGGGAAAGGGTTATAGAGGAGTGTTACTGGGGAAAGGGTTAGAGAGGAGTGTTACTGGGGAAAGGGTTAGAGAGGAGTGTTACTGGGGAAAGGGTTATAGAGGAGTGTTACTGAGGAAAGGGTTAGAGAGGAGTGTTACTGAGGAAAGGGTTATAGAGGAGTGTTACTGGGGAAAGGGGTAGGTGTTAAGAAGGGTTACTGAGAAAGGGTATAGAGGAGTGTTACTGGGGAAAGGGTTATAGAGGAGTGTTACTGGGGAAAGGGGTAGAGGAGTGTTACTGGGGAAAGGGGTATAGAGGGTGTTACTGAGGAAAGGGGTAGAGAGGAGTGTTACTGAGGAAAGGGGTAGAGAGGAGTGTTACTGAGGAAAGGGTAGAGAGGAGTGTTACTGGGGAAAGGGCTATAGAGGAGTGTTACTGGGGAAAGGGGTAGAGAGGGTGTTACTGAGGAAAGGGGTAGAGAGGAGGTGTTACTGAGGAAAGGGTAGTAGAGAGGAGTGTTACTGGGGAAGGGGTAGAGAGGAGTGTTACTGAGGAAAGGGTAGAGATGAGTGTTACTGGGGAAAGGGGTAGAGAGGAGTGTTACTGGGGAAAGGGGAAGAGAGGAGTGTTACTGAGGAAAGGGGTAGAGGGAGTGTTACTGAGGAAAGGGTTACAGAGGAGTGTTACTGGGGAAAGGGTTATAGAGGAGTGTTACTGGGGAAAGGGGTACAGAGGAGTGTTACTGGGGAAAGGGGTAGAGAGGAGTGTTACTGAGGAAAGGGGTAGAGAGGAGTGTTACTGAGGAAAGGGGTAGAGAGGAGTGTTACTGGGGAAAGGGCTATAGAGGAGTGTTACTGGGGAAAGGGGTAGAGAGGAGTGTTACTGAGGAAAGGTGGTAGAGAGGAGTGTTACTAAGGAAAGGGGTAGAGAGGAGTGTTACTGGGGAAAGGGGTAGAGAGGAGTGTTACTGGGAAAAGGGTTATAGAGGAGTGTTACTGGGGAAAGGGTTATAGAGGAGTGTTACTGGGGAAAGGTGGTAGAGAGGAGTGTTACTGAGGAAAGGTGGTAGAGAGGAGTGTTACTGAGGAAAGGGGTAGAGAGGAGTGTTACTGGGAAAGGGGTAGAGAGGAGTGTTACTGGGGAAAGGTAGAGAGGGAGTGTTACTGGGGAAAGGGTTATAGAGGAGTGTTACTGGGGGAAAGGGGGTAGAGAGGAGTGTTACTGAGGAAAGGGTAGAGAGGAGTGTTACTGAGGAAAGGGGTGTTACTGGGGCAAGGGGTAGAGGAGTGTTACTGGGGAAAGGGGTTATAGAGGGAGTGTTACTGAGGAAAGGGTTATAGAGGAGTGTTACTGAGGAAAGGGGTTAGAGAGGAGTGTTACTGGGGAAAGGGTTATAGAGGGAGTGTTACTGGGGAAAGGTTATAGAGGAGTGTTACTGGAGGAAAGGGTTATAGAGGAGTGTTACTGGGGAAAGGGTTATAGAGGAGCATTACTGGGGAAAGGGTTATAGAGAGGAGTGTTACTGGGGAAAGGGTTATAGAGGAGTGTTACTGGGGAAAGGGTTATAGAGGAGTGTTACTGGGGAAAGGGTTATAGAGGAGTGTTACTGGGGAAAGGGTTATAGAGGAGTGTTACTGGGGAAAGGGTTATAGAGGAGTGTTACTGGGGAAAGGGTTATAGAGGAGTGTTACTGAGGAAAGGGGTAGAGAGGAGTGTTACTGGGGAAAGGGGTAGAGAGGAGTGTTACTGAGGAAAGGGGTAGAGAGGAGTGTTATTGGGGAAAGGGCTATAGAGGAGTGTTACTGGGGAAAGGGGTAGAGAGGAGTGTTACTGAGGAAAGGGGTAGAGAGGAGTGTTACTGGGGAAAGGGCTATAGAGGAGTGTTACTGGGGAAAGGGTTATAGAGGAGTGTTACTGGGGAAAGGGGTAGAGAGGAGTGTTACTGAGGAAAGGTGGTAGAGAGGAGTGTTACTGAGGAAAGGGGTAGAGAGGAGTGTTACTGGGGAAAGGGGTAGAGAGGAGTGTTACTGGGGAAAGGGGTAGAGAGGAGTGTTACTGGGGAAAGGGTTATAGAGGAGTGTTACTGGGGAAAGGGGTAGAGAGGAGTGTTACTGAGGAAAGGGGTAGAGAGGAGTGTTACTGAGGAAAGGGGTAGAGAGGAGTGTAACTGGGGAAAGGGGTAGAGAGGAGTGTTACTGGGAAAAGGGTTATAGAGGAGTGTTACTGGGGAAAGTGTTATAGAGGAGTGTTACTGGGGAAAGGGGTAGAGAGGAGTGTTACTGAGGAAAGGCGTAGAGAGGAGTGTTACTGAGGAAAGGGTTATAGAGGAGTGTTACTGGGGAAAGGGGTTAGAGGTGTGTTACTGGGGAAAGGGATAGAGAGGGGTGTTACTGAGGAAAGGGTTATAGAGGAGTGTTACTGAGGAAAGGGGCAGAGAGGAGTGTTACTGGGGAAAGTGTTATAGAGGAGTGTTACTGGGGAAAGTGTTATAGAGCAGTGTTACTGGGGAAAGGGTTATAGAGGAGTGTTACTGGGGAAAGGGTTATAGAGGAGCGTTACTGGGGAAAGGGTTATAGAGGAGTGTTACTGGGGAAAGGGTTATAGAGGAGTGTTACTGGGGAAAGGGTTATAGAGGAGTGTTACTGGGGAAAGGGTTATAGAGGAGTGTTACTGGGGAAAGGGTTATAGAGGAGTGTTACTGGGGAAAGGGTTATAGAGGAGTGTTACTGGGGAAAGGGTTATAGAGGAGTGTTACTGGGGAAAGTGTTATAGAGCAGTGTTACTGGGGAAAGGGTTTAGAGGAGCGTTACTGGGGAAAGGGGTTAGAGGAGAGTGTTACTGAGGAAAGGGGTAGAGAGGAGTGTTACTGGGAAAGGGGTTAGAGGAGTGTTACTGGGGAAAGGGGTTAGAGGAGTGTTACTGGGGAAAGGGGTAGAGAGGAGTGTTACTGAGGAAAGGGGTAGAGAGGAGTGTTACTGGGGAAAGGGGTTAGAGGAGTGTTACTGAGGAAAGGGTTATAGAGGAGTGTTACTGGGGGAAGGGTTAGCAAGGTTTTAGAGTGTTTTAGAGAGTGGTGGTTCTCGTTCTGCATGGAAATAATGAATGGAATTCAACTCTGTACTTTTATACCCTTTATTAATCCTTTATAAATTATACCTCAATGTAAAGTAATGAAAGTGCAGCCAAAAATCATTGAGGTTGCAATGGCAAGTGCAATGTAATTTGCTTGGACTGAATAATGGACTTTTGACATGAAATACATAAAATGGAGACATTCACTTACATGGTCATATGACCAGGGTGAAAGACAGACACTTACATATGAGGTGCATCAGATTAAAAACGTTTATCTCTGCTTCCCAATATGTCTTGACCCAATGTCCTTCTACACAGTCAGTGCTTTAGCCCAGCAACATGGGGCCAAAGTCATGACTTTAGAATCATTTCCACCTTCACCACATGCATGCTGAGAATCAAAATTCCACTGCCATAAAGGAACCTGGTGCACAGATTAGCTCGGAGATTACGTTCTCGTACTGGAACACCCCCTGTAACCTCAGAGGCATTACACTCAAGAAATCAGAGTCTATACCACAAGGTACTGCCTTTTTGTGTGTGTTTGTGCCACAGATTCCAGCAACATCTTTGTTGTCTAATCATTTAGTTTCAGACTTTGTGTTTCACAATTTGAACATGTTGACCATTTTTATACAAAAAAACAACATTTTATTTGAGTATGATAAGGTGTGTCTGGTAGACAATTTTCTGTAAAATTTTTGGTCGGTACATAATCTCTTTATTTTTGCATTGACAATGAAATGAAGTACTATTGCACCTCTTTCTGTGAGTACTGGTGAACATTGGACAGCGAGCAAAATGTAGATCTGCTCCTTTTTTAAAATTTTTACCTAAAATGACATACCCACAAATCTAACTGCCTGTAGCTCTTGACCTGAAGCAAGGATATGCATATTCTTGATACCATTTGAAACACTTTTGAAGTTTGTGGAAATATGAAATGCTTGTAGGAGAATATAACACATTAGATCTGGTAAAAGATAATACAAACAAAAAAACATGCATTTTCTTTGTACCATCATCTTTGAAACGCAAGAGAAAGGCCATAATGTATTATTCCAGCCCAGGCGCAATTTTGACTTTGGCTACTAGATGGCAGCAGTGTATGTGAAAGGTTTTGGACTGATCCAATGAACCATTGTATATCTTTTCAAAATGTTGTATGAAGACTGCCCAAATGTGCATAATTGGTTTATTCATACATTTTCAAGTTCAGAATTGTGCACTCTCCTCAAACAATTGCATGGTATTCTTTCACTGTAATAGCTACTGTAAATTGGACAGTGCAGTTAGATTAACAATAATTTAAGATTTCTGCCCATATCAGATATATCTATCTTTATTTCTTACATCCTCGTGCTATCACATTAGCCTACGTTAACCTAACCATCCCGCGGGGGGGACACCGATCCTGGGCACTTTTGTTGGAACAGAACACTGATCGATTTGGACAGGAAGGGGGAGAGCTGAAGGGCTGTTACCCAGGAGGGCAACACGTTTGCTGATGCTAGACTAGAGCACTCCTGCTTTCTGTTGTTTGCTGATGCTAGACTTAGCACTCCTGCTTTCTGTTGTTTGCTGATGCTACACTCTTAGAAAAAAAGGTGCTATCTAGAACGGAAAAGGGTTCTTCGGCTGTTCCAATCGGAGGACCCTTTGAGGAAATATTTTTGGTTCCAGGTAGAATCCTTTTGGTTCCATGTAGAACCCTTTCCACTGCAGGGTTCTACATGGAACTCAAAATAATTCAACCTGGAACCAAAAATGATTCTCTTCTAGAGACAGCCCTAAAAAACGTTTGGAATACCTTTTTTTCTAAGAGTGTAGACTATAGAGCCAGGTATGAACTGGCAAATGCCAGATGGGCTGGTTAATCTTTAGCCTAATGGGCTTGTCTAAATGTTATATTTTTTATCTTTATTTGGCTAATAATGGGGAGGCCTCGAGGGAAGAAATGGGCTGGTGTGTTAGAAATACCAGGGCTGATTTCTGGTCCCAGTCCGGCTTTAGTCTAGGGCATACTAGCTTTATGACCGCCTGCCAGTAAAATGACAAAAGGGTCTCAGGATATGCTGTCGTCGTTGTGCTGCTGATTTCAATGGGCAGGCTTTTACTCAAATGTACAGTGTTTATTTTGTATACAGTAGTACTGTATATCTAAGACAATTCTTCCCTCAGGAATATTGAAGTTGATCCTATCCTATCCTAGATATCAGCTAGCTAGATCATCACGATGTGCTGAAACATTATTCTTGTATGAGGTTTCCCAGAGGATACAAATTTAAACCTCACACATATTTATGACTAAACCAAGGGAACAATGCTGACTAGGAATTCACCTGATAGACAAAGACGTGTGTATATTTAATACCTGTAGGGTACTGTATGTATTAATGTATGCAATACGCAATGCTCAATGAATTGCACGAAGCACAACTATACATTTGACCTCTAGAAGGGAAAAAGGTATGTATGTATAAAGCCCATAGAGGGGAAATGAAAGAAATACTAAAGTGAAGTATAATCACTGTTGGAAAGTTTTTTAGAATTCATTTCAGTTTTAGGGCTCATGCACTTCTGCATTATGAGTTATTTTACTCTAGAGAAAATGAACCGTCTCTCTCGCTCCCCCCACTGCTAGATACATGAGATTTGAGCTTTTCTTTCTATTCGACGAGACATTTATTTTCTATTTTTATATTTAGACGGCAGCCATTTTGAATGAAATGCATGGAGTTAATTACACATCTCAGTGGGTTTGGTGTGCGCCTCATGTTTTCTTATTAGGAAATGCAGGGTGCGTGAACCGCATACTTATGAAGTTATTTGTTTACTGGACTTAATTTGGTTTATGCAAAGTCTAATCTTGCTATAGGTTAATAATCACACAGTAATCTGTATTCCACTCAGACACCTGTGCTGTATACTGTATGGTTTGACCAATTATGAATTTATCAACTCATAAATCATGTTTGGACATACTGTGTATGGTATCTTTCCAATATTAAACATTGGTCTATCAGATTTCAAGCACTTGGCCCAAACAAATAGGAAACATTACTCTGCCCCACCCCAACGTCAAAAACATTTTCAGTTTCTCACCATGTATATTTTTCTTGGCCCAACGTCCAAATGTTATTTTGTTTTTTAACAATGGGAAAGATTGCTTTGATGTTGTCCATTCCACACACCTCCCTGGACCAAGGCTGAATCCCAAATGACACCCTATTCCCTATATAGTGCAGTACTTTTGATCAGAGCCTTTTGGGCCCAACACGACTATGTCATTCATCTTTTTCTAATGACCATGGCACAGCGGCCATCTCTGTCCCAATATTCATTGCTGGCAGACACTTATTAGGCTCTGTGGGACCAAGGGAAGAGGTGTCCGAGATATCCGGACCATAACCATCACCTCTAATCCTGTTCAAACACTCTGTGGATCTCCCTGTTTGCTAAATGCCTTAAGATGCCTTTAGGGCCAAATTGAGCATCTGTTCAACCGTGAAACAGGAACTGAAGCCTGCTGCATGTTGCTTAAAAAGAGGCAATTCGAAAAAACTTTTAATTATACAGGTATGGAAAAAGAGATGACAGACAGAGAGGCTGGAATGATGGAAATAATAGAAAATAACTCTCTGTATCTAAAATCACTTCGAAAAAAAAAATGACTCATAGTAACAGTGAGTGAAGATTGACAGGACATGTTGGGTTGAACACTGAAGCTCGAGAGGTCTGGCCACATACAGTATCATATCCATAACTTCACTACATTAATATATGTATTTTTTGTAGTTTGTAGTCTGTAGTTTTCTCCCTCCGGAGAAGAATATCAGGAAACATTTTGTTTGAGAAAAGAAGCAGCCTGGGCTTAGCAGGATACATATTAAAGCTTTAAGAAATGTGTGATTATCCCTCCGATAGCCCTGAATCAGTCTGGCAGTCATTACATTCAGACTCAGACTGCAAACTCATTTAATTTCTCTTTGGTCTGAAACAAGAGGAAGAGAAGAAACGTCTACTCTGACTGTGTGTGTACCTCTCACTCAACTTGTGTACCTAGCTATTATTTTTTTAAGCTCTAGTCAGCCTTAGCTCCCTACATACTTTATGCAAGCTTCTCATTCTCATTCCAGACACTGATCCAGAGAATGAAAGAGCCAGTCCCAAGGATCAGATTTGATCGTCATTTTCTTCTGGGCTCGTCCGTTGGAAAATGATTTCTGCTGTCCATGCCACCTGGTAAAGTAAAGTGCCGCATCAGACTGGTATCATTCATCTTTGCAGTCGTGAAGAAGATACATATACATTTGTATGAAGAGTGAAGTTATGAAAGTGATGCTGTCTGGACATGTTAGGAATGTTAAACCTTTAACATTGCTCAAGGGTGAAGTTTCCCTAGGTGGAGATCTAGGATCAGCTTCCCCTCCCCAATTCCTAACGTTAATTAGTGTGGAAAATGCTAAACTGACCCAAGATCTAGGCTGGGGTAACTTCACCCTACACCATGATCAGACTATAAAATAAGTTGTACTCAGAAGTTGTACTGAGCAGTAAAACGAGTCCTATGTTGGTCCTGTATAGTTGTGAAAATGAAGCCATTTATCTCCATATTGTTCAATACCAATACCTGATAATAGTATGGAATATAATGTAGCCCTGAATGGGAAAATAAAGTCCTGTGTATTTAAAGCTCTTGTCAACAGTAGTGTACTATACAAAGAATAAGGTTGTATTTTTTATGCAGACAAATCTCAAAGCCTCGCTGGTCTATTTACTTTCAAGCATGTTTTGCTATTAAATGAGTGATGTATAACTGGTAGCATAATATTTGCTCTATAGGGGAAATAAACCAGTCAAGTCAGAAAAGGAGAGAAAAGTCCTGCAATATGATTATGATTTAGGCCTATATAACAACGTAAAAGAAACACATTAGGCTACATGTTGCTATGCGATTTCCTTACCAACTAAATGTTAATGTTTTTATTAGCCTACCATTATCATAATTCCTGTGCATCAAACACCTATTTGCTTGCAATACAGTTGATCAACTACAAGAAGTTGATCGTACGCATGGTCTGAGATTTGTGTGGAGATACGCACACTTTTCCTAGCCTTTTTGTGCGCGCGCACCTTTGACAAATGAGGCCCAGGTGTGATGAGATTAGAAACCCTCTTCTCTTCGGAAACTCCGACATCTCGTCCCCGTAAGGGGCACAAAGACCTGATTGAATGTGTTTGATTTCTGCCATTGATTTTTCCATTGTGTGGCCGTTTTATCGGGGGAGACAAATTGCCTTCTGCAGACAGCCGTGTGGGGGACAGAGGCGTGACAGAAAGGTAAGGGGCAGCCAGGAGCCACGGAATTGCCTTGCCATAATTTCTCTCTCTAAAGAGGCATTGGTTCAGGCTGGTTTTACAAATCAAAATAATGGTAATGTTTATAGCTTTCTTACTTCCATAAAAAAATGTTAGGTTAACGTTACTCAGGTTACCTACAGTGCCTTCAGAAAGTAGTCACACCACTTTATCTTTTCACATTTTGTTGTGGTACAGACTGAATTTAAATTTTGTGTCACTGGCCTACACACAATACCCCATAACGCCAAAGTGGAATTAATTACAAATTAATAAAAAAATAAAAGTTCAAATGTCTTGAGTCATGTATTCATGTATTCAAATAAGTTCAGGAGTAAAAAATGTACTTAATGACTGTGATAGGAGAAAACTGAAGATGGATCAACAACATTGTTGTTATTCTACAATATTAAGCTAAATTACAGAGTGAAAAAAGGAAGCTTGTACAGAATAATGGATCCTGTTACCATTAAGGGACTAAAGTAAAACTGCAAAAAATGTGTCAAACAAATTAACTTTATGTCCTGAATACAAAAATTTATGTTTGGCGCAAATCCAACACAACACAACACATCACTAAGTACCACTCTTCATATTTCCAAGCATGGTGTTGGATGCATCATGTTATGGGTATGCTTGGCATCGACAAGGACTCAGGAGTTTTGGGGATAAAAAGAAACAGAATAGAGATAAGCACATGCAAAATCCTAGAGGAAAACCTGGTTCAGTCTGCTTTCCAACAGACACTGGAAGACAAATTCACCGTTTAGCAGGACAGTAACCCAAGGCCAAATATACACTGGAGTTAGGGAAAGGGGGATACCTAGTCAGTTGTCCAACTGAATGTATTCAACTGAAATGTGTCTTCGCATTTAACCCAACCCCTCTGAATCAAAGAGGGGGACTGCCATAATCGACATCCACAGCACCCAGGGAACAGTGGGTTAACTGCCTTGCTCAGGGGCAGAATTACAGATTTTTACATTGTCAGGTAATGAATGGGATTGAAAGCAGGTGTGTAGGAAGCTAAGACAAAACCAATGGAAAATGACAAATGGATCAATGACCGGTGACGTCGACCGCTGAGCACCACCCGAACAAGGAGAGGCTTCGTGATAATAATTTTTAGAAAAATGTTTTCTCTTTGTCATTAAGGGGTATTGTGTGTAGATGGGTGAAAGAAAAAATTGATTTAATCATTTTTGAATTCAGGCTGTAACACAACAAAATATGGAATAAGTCAAGGGGTATGACTAATTTCTGAAGGCACTGTATCATTTGATACCCTTACCTAGCACTTATACAGCCGTGTGAGGGATGAAGACGTGACTGAAATTTGAGAGCAGAGGAGCCACACATAAGCAAGGAATTGGCAGATATAATTTTAACGGGTAGGCCTATAAATTCCAAAAAGCCTCATAGCTGTTCCAGTCTGTTTTAATAAATCCAAATGATGACCGTTGACAATGACATTTCGCTATTTCCTTATTTCAGTGAATAAATGGTTTACTTAATTTTATTTAGATTACCTTTCTGCATTTGATACCCTTACACAGCACGTATAACGCATGGGTATATGACACAGTTGTAGATAGGTGACAACAGAGCCATATAGAGTATAGAGATCAACAAACCCTCTCTTTGATTCGACCAAAATAAAGTACACCATGATTGTGAAGGGCATAGTTCTTGGCAAAGACAAATTCATTATTTTGCATTGCAGACAGAGAAGATGAACATCATTTTTTTGTTGCTTTCCCAGATTTTTACATTTAAGCAACATCACAATTATCTCCTCTGGGCTTCGTTGAGAAACTAAGAATAAAACAACCCCTTTTCAAAGTGCATCCACATTCTGGCAACAAAGTTCTAGACAATTAACAATACACTAGAGGGCTCTTGGTTTTGAAAGGAGTCCTACTGTTAGGGAAAATGCTAATTAAAGTGTTCTAAAATGAGTCAAGATCTGCTTTCACAAAAAAACGACACATAATGATCGCAGTCAGAGCAGTATTCATTTTGGCCTCTATTTTAAATTTAGTTTTTAGTTTTAGTCATAAAATACCTTTTAGTCTTAGTCACATTTGAGTAATTTCACCTTTTCTTAATTTTAGTTATTATCTGTCAACTAAAACTCAGGACAATTATTGTCTTGTTTTAAACACAGCCATTTTAGTTGCATATTTAGTCACCTCTAACTTCCATCATGTGCACATTCAGATAGCCTTACCCAACGTGACATACTATCCCCTCATATACCTTAGCTGGCAACATTGATATTGTGGCAGATTGTAACCTATGGCAGCAATAATTAACCATATAGGCTATAAAGCATTGGCTAGAGGTTAAACAACTTAACGCTCTGATTTTCAAGGGGGTTAAATAACAGTTTTCTAGAAAGGGAGAGCATTTGAGCTTTACAAAAATGTCAGAAATATTATTGTGCTCAACAATTTAGCATTTGTTTTTCCCATAGGAAAAAGCAACTGCAACTGGCCTTTGCGAAATGCTCACGAGAGCGGCAACACAGATGAATGAATAACAGTGCACATGGGAAAATAGAGCTTCTGATGTGACCAAAGCAAAAACAGCCTACATGAAAGTAAGAGAGAGAGAGTAAACATTATTTCTAGCTGAGGTTAGTTACAAGTCAAGTGTCCTGGCTTCGTATCATTTCAAAAGATTGACGAGTGACTGAAGTGACTGCCTGGGAGCTGTGTGGGAGAGCAGATCAGCTCAATCAGAGCACACAACGCAAAGATGTCTGCCAATGAGAAGAATGCATGAAATATTCTGCATGCATGAATGCTTAGGATTGGACGAAACAGACAAAAATTAGCTTCATGTCAAATTAACGTGGAATTCCTATCTCGTCACATTTTCATTGTCTAACTGAAAAGTCATTTGTAATACTTGTAGTTTTTTGCAGGGCATCTCATCTTTTTATTGTCGTAGTTTTAGTCCAGAAAAATAGACCGTTGACAAGTATTTTTCATCATAGTTATTGTTGACGAAATTTACACTGAGTCAGAGGAATGGTGCACTGAACATACAAATGTAAATAGAGATTGTCAGAGGGACAATTTACCCCAGTGCTTGTAAATTAGACCTCAATGTCAGGGAGAACATTTTTACCCCAGGTTGCGTCCCAATAATCTCTGGTTCCTCCTGAATAGTGCACACTAATTTTAAAGCACTGGATTGGTGCAGGCATGGGCTACAGGGAGTTATACTAGGCATTTTCTTTCAAATCCAACAAGGGATGTGAACAAGTGCACACTTTGACAGAAAGGGGAGATTATTGGGACACATCCCCTTTCCCAGGACCTCTAAACATCTCTCTTGATCTATTCAATACCACCATTCAACAGCTTTGTCATTCTGTGTATGTCTAACGCCCTAACTCAGCTTTGCTATTCTCTGCATGTCTATCCATCTCTTTATCTCCCCATACAGCTGTTAGTGTCTGAGCTGCGTCTGTCCATCTGTCTCCTCTGATGCTCGTACGCACCTTCATTTTCCCTAACAGACTGATGTGAAGCACGTTCCATCTCCATATGCAGTCAAACCATCACTGGGACAGCAGGAGAGGAGAGGAGAGGAGAGGAGGAGAGGAGAGAGGAGAGGAGAGGAGAGGAGAGGAGAGGAGAGGAGAGGAGAGGAGAGGAGAGGAGAGGAGAGGAGAGGAGAGGAGAGGAGAGGAGAGGAGAGGAGAGGAGAGGAGAGGAGAGGAGAGGAGAGGAGAGGAGAGAAGAGAGGAGGAGAGGAGAGGAGAGGAGAGGAGAGGAGAGGAGGGAGCAGACAGCTGTCAGACTCCAGCGGTGCATCCCAAGTAACCTCCCTGTCAGCCAGGAGGACAACAGGAGTGGCAGAGCTGTCTGGCTGAGGCTGCAATCAGATGCTCTGAGAATGAATCACTTCCCTGTACCACAGCATGTTGTGGATTTCTTTACATCACTCTAAACTCTGACCAGACAATGCCAATTGAAATATGTTAAAGCTTATAATTGTACTGTCAAATATACTCTTATACTGTCAGCGCCTATACCGTAAGCAACAAGAGACATGAGAGACATAGTGTTTTCCCAGAAGTTTGGTTTGGGTATAAAACTCGTAAATTCAGATAAGCAAAAAAGAGTGCTGGGTCCCCACGCAAAATGATGAACCTTACAAAATGTTTCTATATTAACTGTAATTTCCACTGTATCAGGGACAGAGTACACAGACGTTTCAGCTTTGTAGCCTTCTTCAGCGTACACATCTTTTTCATTCAAAACAGCATTTAGGGAACACAAGTACTGTCCGTGGTGCTGAAATATAAATGTATTTTACTTCTTCACTCCTTCAGGACTATTCAGAGACGTTTTTGTAACTACAGTATAAGAATAGTAAGAATGATGATAGAACACTTAGATGTGCATAACTGGATGTAAACTGACATAACTAGCTAGTTGGTATTCACAGAAAAGGTTATATAAGATAAATAATAGATGGATAGATTGCATTGTAAAGTAGATTGTATCATTATCCATAACCAGATCATCAGCCACGGCATCAGATCAGCATTCTATGAAGCTGAGTATGTGGCTTGGTGCTTGGAGAACATGCTGGTCACAGGAGCTGCTTACATGCTGATGGGAAACAGATGAAAAAGAGCATCCTCATCGCAGTCTCATCACCATGGAGCCAGGAGAGAGAGAGAGAGAGAGAGAAGCTGAGAGAGAGTTATGGGATGGAGCAGAGGAGCAAATCTCCCTGGGCTTTCTCTCTCTGGAGCCCAGCCATTCATTCCCATCACCGGGGGGAGTGTGTGTGGACCCAGTAAGGGTCTGCAAAGTGAGTGATGAGATGCCTCGCTCAGAGAATACTCCTGTTATATTTCACTATAGGCTGATAAAGATACAACAAATGCAGCATTCTTATAATCTGAAGTGGCAAGGCTCTGAGAAGCTAGCTGGGTTTAAAATGTGAGGCTCCTCGGTTAGGGACTGAAGTGTGAATGAGTTGGTTATGTGGTATAGGTTATGGTTTAAAGTCATTCATATTACCTTAACTTAAGGTCAATACACAGACTCCAGTATTGTAGGGTATAGCTCCATTTAGCCCCATGGTTGGTAGCTGTAGGTCAATCAATGCAGAGACACATCTTTGTATGTATGGTATAGCTTAAGTCAATATGTATGGGCAGGAGACAAGGTCAGGTTGTGGACAGATTTGTAACTACTGTACAGCTCATTGTAGTGCAGAGAGGATGATGATGAATGGTGAAATGTCTCTGTTGATAGGTAATGGTCAGTCAGCACAAAGACCACACATCAATACCGGCATGGAGATGTATCATTGTTGAGGTTTATTGATAGTAGTGCAAGAACCAGTAGTCAATCTCATGTCATTGTGGTGTGTGTGATTGTGAGTGATTGAGTGAGTGAGTGAGTGAGTGAGTGAGTGAGTGAGTGAGTGAGTGAGTGAGTGAGTGAGTGAGTGAGTGAGTGAGTGAGTGAGTGAGTGAGTGAGTGAGTGAGTGAGTGAGTGAGTGAGTGAGTGAGTGAGTGAGTGTGTGTCTGTGTGTGTCTGTGTGTATCTGTGTGTGTGCAATGCTGTTCTGGCAATAAAGGAATACACTCCATCCTCAAAACTCTCAGTGTGGTTACCTCAAACCCTCAGATTCGGGCTGTAGTTTCTCATCTTCCAACACACTGGCTGGGTCCCACATGGAACCATATTACTGGTAACACTTCATTTGGATAGTTCACGTGTAGATGTGCTACAAACTACATTAAGACTATCAGTAACACGTCGACTGCATGTCTGTTGACTTTCAACAACAAAGTGTGTGTAGTCAATCTACTGATGTTCAACAAACTGTAGACTATCAGCAGCGTTTCAACAGCATTTCAACAGCATGTCTTTAGCCTTTCAGTGGCATCTCAACAGTATATCTCATCATTTTTGACAAGTTAGTCAATAGTCCATCTATAGATCCTCAACAAATCATCTGTAGACTATTAGCAGCATTTCAACATCAAATGCAGTTGAAGTCGGAAGTTAACATACACTTAGGTTGGAATCATTAAAACTAGTTTTTCAACCACTCCGCAAATGTCTTGGCAAGTCGGTTAGGACATCTACTTTGTGCATGACACAAGTAATTGTTCTAACAATTGTTTACAGGCAGATTATTTCACTTATAATTCACTATCACAATTCCAGTTGGTCAGAAGTTTACATACACTAAGTTGACTGTGCCTTTAAACAGCTTGGATAATTCCTGAAAATTATGTCATGGCTTTAGAAGATTCTGATAGGCTAATTGACATAATTTGAGTCAATTGGAGGTGTACCTGTGGATGTATTTCAAGGCCTACCTTCAAACTCAGTGCCTCTTTGCTTGACATCATGGGGAAATCAAAATAAATCAGCCAAGACCTCAGAAAAAAAATTGTAGACTGGTTCAAGTCTGGTTCATCCTTGGGATCAATTTCCAAACACCTGAAGGTACCACGTTCATCTGTACAAACAATAGTACGCAAGTTTAAACACCATGGGACCACGCAGCCATCATACCGCTCAGGAAGGAGACGCGTTCTGTCTCCTAGAGATGAACGTACTTTGGTGCGAAAGTGCAAATCAATCCCAGAACAACAGCAAAGGACCTTGTGAAGATGCTGGAGGATACAGGTACAAAAGTATCTATTATATCCACAGTAAAATGAGTCCTATATCGACATAACCTGAAAGGCTACTCAGCAAGGAAGAAGCCACTTGTTCATAACCACCATAAAAAAAGCCAGACTACGGTTTGTAACTGCACATGGGAACAAAGATCGTACTTTTTGGAGAAATGTCCTCTGGTCTGATGAAACAAAAATAGAACTGTTTGGCCGTAATGACCATCGTTATGTTTAGAGGAAAAAGGGGGATGCTGTGATGAAAGAAATAAAAGCTGAAATAAATAATTCTCTCTGCTATTATTCTGACATTTCACATTCTTAAAAGAAAGTGGTGATCCTAACTGACCTAAGACAGGGAATTCTTACTCGGATTAAATGTCAGGAATTGTGAAAAACTGAGTTTAAATGTATTTGGCTACGGTGTATGTAAACTTCAAACTTCAATTGTAGGTATGAAAACATCCCAAGGGAGCTCCATCAGTTTCCACTTGAGACTTCAGTCTCACCTGTACTCTTTGTAGAATGTATCTACCTTGCCCTGCACTTTTGACAAGGGGTGGAAGACCATCCATCATCCATGTTAATTAAGCATACGGTACCTTTTTGGACGTGCAGTGGCAGCTGCAGGCGAGAGAGACAGGAACAGAATATAAATTGTCAGAGAGGGAGAGAGAGAGAGAGAGAGAGATAGAGATAGATATATATATATATATATATATATATATATATATATAGAGAGAGAGAGAGAGAGAGAGAGAGAGAGAGAGAGAGAGACTTGTGGTGGAGTAGAAGACGGAGAGGGAAGTGGAGTGGTAACACAGTGCCTGGCAGGTCCTGCCACAGAGACCAGCCCCTGGTAAGAAGACATCCTTACTGGAAGTTGACAGACAGGTCTTAGTCCATTACTTTAACAACGAGAGGGAGAAAGAGAGAGAGACCTCTTTCCATCTCGCTTGAGTCCCCCATGGGATATCTCTGCGTCCAGTATGGAGGAAGTTAGACGTAGTTTCGCCATCCAATGCTAGCTTGAAGTCAGCTTGACTTGAAGACTTGAAGACTTGAAGTCAGCTTGCAGCTAGCTAATTTCCCCCCAACATCTGACACCCCCTAACTTCGGGCGCTCTCTAGTGGTTGGAGGACTAAAGCACCTGTCAGTAATATGTCAACAGTATATCTGTAGCCTGTCAGTAATATGTTAACAGCATATCTGTAGCCTGTCAGTAATATGTCAATTATATATCTGTATCCTGTTAGTAATATGTCAACAGTATATCTGTATCCTGTCAGTAATATGTCAATAGTATATCTGTAGCCTGTCAGTAATATGTCAACAGTATATCTGTAGCCTGTCAGTAATATGTCAACAGTATATCTGTAGCCTGTCAGTAATATGTCAATTGTATATCTGTAGCCTGTCAGTAATATGTCAATAGTATATCTGTAGCCTGTCAGTAATATGTCAATTGTATATCTGTAGCCTGTCAGTAATATGTCAACAGTATATTTATATCTCCTCGCTTATTATTATAATTTTTTTTACCAACTTACACTCAAAAGGCACCAAATTGGTGGAATGACCCATCTACAAGCACGTATGTAGGTATAAAAACCAGCCCAAGGGAGCTCCATCAGTTTCCCCTTGAGACTTCAGTCGCCCCTGTACTCTTTGTAGAATGTATCTACCTTGTCCTGCACTTTTGACAAGGGGTGGAAGACCATTCATCATTCATGTTAATTAAGCATACGGTACCTTTTTGGCCGAGCAGTGGCAGCTGCCGGGGAGAGAGACAGGAACAGGATATAAATTGTCAGAGAGGGAGAGAGAGAGCCTGTGGTGGAGTGGAAGAAGGGGAGGCAAGTGGAGTGGTAACACAGTGCCTGGAAGATCCTGCCACAGAGCCCAGCCCCTGGTAATAAGACAGGGAGCCCCCACCTAACTCACTGGAAGCTGACAGACTGGTCTTAGTCCATTACTTTAACAACGAGACAGAGAAAGAGAGAGAGAAAGAGAGAGACCTCTTTCCATCTCCCTTCAATTCCCCATGGGATATCTCTGCATACAGTATGAAGGAAGTTAGAGGTAGATTCACCATCAAATCAAATGTTATTTGTCACATGCGCCAAATACAACAGGTACAAATACAAGACCTTATAGTGAAATGCTTACTTACAAGCCCTTGACCAACAATGCAGTTTTAAGAAAATTACCTAAAAATAAGAAATAAAAGTAACAAATTACTAAAGACCAGCAGTCAAATAACAATAGCGAGGCTGTATACAGGGGGTACCGGTACAGAGTCAATGTGCAGGGGCATCAGTTAGTCGAGGTAATACTTTGCTCCGTTCCAATCCTGACTAGTCTCCCAGTCCCTGCCGCTAAAAAACATGCCCACAGAATGATGCTGCTACCACCATGCTTCCCCGTGGGGATGGTGCCAGGTTATTTGGCATTCAGGCCAAAAATTTAAATCTTGGTTTGATCAGAACAGAGAATCTTCTTTCTCATGGTCTTAGAGTCCTTTACATGCCTTTTGGCAAACTCCAAATGGGCTTTCATGTGCCTTTTACTGAGGAGTGGTGTCGTGCCTTTACTAACATTAACTGAAGACTGATAGTTTTTATCAAAGATTCTCTGTAATTAGTTATTACGCGATCAACTGATTAATCACGTAACTAATTAACTAGGAAGTCGGGGCACCAAGGATAAATATTCAGATTACAAAGTTATCATTTCCTAAAATAACTTTTCAGATATTTTATCTGATCAATTAGTCTTCGAATTAATGAATTATTTACTTTACCTCAAGTTAGTCTCATTCCAAACGTCGTAAATTGTTGGTTATCTGCACGAACCCAGTCTTCGCTATGAGTCATACATACATCAATTGTCTTAAATTATGTATTTATTACTAACTAAGTAATTCACAGAAATGCATAAACAAACAAACAAGGTAAATGTGGTTACATGAAAGGATAGGAGAGTGTGCCCTAGTGGGCTAAAACGGCATGGCGGCTTGTTAGACAAAATGGGAAGTGGGAGTCGACTAAGAAGTCACTACAGAGTGATAATTGAAAAGCTAATCCTTTGCACATGAACGTTCACTCATTCGGGAACAATTGCCATATTTACGCTCAGTGTGTCATCTTGATTGCTGGTGAAAAGTTCATTTATTTTGTAGAATTGTCCGTCTCTCTCCCTCTCTCTCTCGGTTGTGGTTAGAGGGGATGGTTCAGAGTGATAGAATGAATGTTTCGGCGGTTGTTGTTCTTCGCGTTCAATGATACCGAATCCTAGCTGCAGACTAGTAATTAATATCAAAGACTTGTTCTTATTCTGTTGGTATCGATAGTCTAAGAGTTGAACCACGTGGTATGGTTAAAAGATTCAGCAATGGTCTACAACCTTTGTACTCTCCTAATGGAGAAAAACATGGTCTGCAACCTTTAGCCATCTCGTAATTGAGGTAAGCTCGGTCTGCTGATAATTTCTCAAAGTTGGGTTTTATTCGGAATGGCAGAAAAGGGGCTGTCCCAGGAGGCATGACCCTAACTGGGCTCAGGGGCGGTCCTCTGATTTAGTTCAAATCAAAAGGGAATTGTATTTTTCTTCATTAAACAGTCCAAAATCATATTACACAATTATACAAACAGTATCATACTCACTCATTCCTTTTATAGAACAATTAGATGTAAACCTCATATCTGAGGCTATTATATAAACAACATTATGGTAATGTTGCCACACAGTCTCCCATGAGCTTCCCCAAGTTGTAACAAACGGACCAGTTCGCAGCTGGATTCTTCATCGATCTTTTATACTTTCTCCGGAATATTAAATTTGTTCGTACCTCAAGTTCTCCATGAAAATCTACTCTCTCTATACTGTGTGTCCATGAGGAGATTCTCAGGAATTTACGACGTCTCTCTGACCACAGCAACCTAGTTGAAGGAGAAAAGGGGAAGGCAGGGAGAGGGGGATGGGCTTGCTATACCCAAAGAGGCCAACGTAATGACAGTGGCTTCTGTCGGGCCACTCTACCATAAAGGCGTGAATGGTGGAGTGCTGCAGACATGGTTGTCCTTCTGGAAGGTTCCACCATCTCGACAGATGAACTCTGGAGCTCTGTCTTGGTCACCTCCCTGAGTAAGGCCCTTCTCCCCCGATTGTTCAGTTTGGCCGGACGGCCAGCTCTAGAAAGAGTCTTGGTGGTTCCAAACTTCTTCTATTTAAGAATGATGGAGACCGCGATGTTCTTGGGGAACATCAATGCTGCAGAATTTTTTTTGTACCCTTCCACAGATCTGTGTCTCGACACAATCCTCTCTCGGAGACCTACAGAGAATTCCTACAACGTCATGGCTTGGTTTTTGGTCTAACATGCACTGTCAACTGTGGAACCTTATATAGACAGGTGTGTGCCTTTCAAAATCATGTACAATCAATTGAATTTACCCCAGGTGGACTCCAATCAAGTTTTAGAAACATCTCATGGATGATCAATGGAAACACGATGCACCTGAGCTCAATTTCAAGTCACAAAGCAAACACAACAGTTATGTAAATAATGTATTTCAGTTTTCTGAGGTATTGTGTGTAGATTGATGAGGGAAAAAAAATATTCAATCCATTTTAGAATATGGCTGTAGCGTAACAAAATCTGGAAAAAAGGACGGGGTTTTAATACTCTCAGAAGGCACTGCACATACCACGGAAATAGCTGAATGTTGTCAAGCTTTACCATATCAAAATTGGAGTCGTCTGACTATGAACCATTAACTCTTTGACACCTGTTGGCTACATCACTGTTGGCTATGTTTCATCTTATAACAGACACCGAGAGGCAGTATTTAGTCACATGTTGCAATGTATGGATAAATATTAAACTAATTGGGACACTGATTTTCTTTACAGATAGCATCAAACAAAAAACGTGGGTACATTTTCAGTTTATTGTGAAACCTGTCATCTTCCCCTTTCAATGCCTTTGAATTGTGAATATTTATACATATTCAGATGGAGTTGTCTTTCTAAAACGTGTATAGTATGATAAGTTATTTAGCTACATGTATTTCCCACCACAGCATGGATAAAGTCAAGAGGAAGTAGTGGAGTGAGGTGGACATGTTCCACGCCATGGAGGACTAAGGGGCAGGGATGGCTATCCGCTGGGCTGCCAAGGTTAGTGATTGTTTTTAGGAGATTACCACATGTATGTGAATTTCATCTGCTAATTACGATTTTATTTTCTTATCTATCAGGGTGCACGATGTATCTCGGCAGACTCTGTGTGGCCAGGTGACAGATGGTTGTCGCAGTGGACCACCCACATTGCTTTGCACCAGAGGATGAAAATGGGTTCCCCTTCACCAAACATAAGCTGATGAAATATGCCAACAAAATATGCAGGTATTTGGTGTTCTACAGTATGTGTTTACATATGTAGAATGCTGGACTGATGGTTCTCAATACGTGTGGTGTAAATGTGGATGGTGGTGCCAAAATAAACATTTTCAATTCTATTGTACGTTTCGGCACCCAGGGAGACAATCCCACCACTGGGGAAGAGGTGGTGGAAAATGTTCAGGGGGAGGCACAAGAACCTGAGCATGAGGAGGCCGGACACCCTGGACAGGGGAGAGCTGAGTGTGCCACCCGTCCAATGGCAGACACCTTCTTTGCTTCTTATGGGAATCACTTGGAGGAGAGTGGGTTGAGGGGAAAACCCAGACAAATCTATCACTGAGATGAGTCTGGGCTTCGTAGCGACAAGAGCAGGCACAAACTGCTGGCTCCCCGGGATGCAAAACACGTGTACCAATAGGCTCCGGGGACCAAGGAGCACATCACAAAGCTGGCCTGCTTCAACACAGCTGGAGAGGACAACCCCATGTTTATCATCTACCTCAAGTGATTTCCCAGCGGCCATTACACACTGGGAGCCCCCCCCCCCCCCCTCCCCTCCCCCAAGCCTTATATGGACGGTCCAACAGTGGCTACATTGACAGGGACCTGTTCAGGAAGTGGCTTCAGCACTCGTCTGCTCCTTCTCCTCTCCGATGGGCACAAGTACCACATGGACCCGGAGGTGCTCGCGGCGACACTAAGGGAAAGGGTTATACTTCTTTGTCTTCCACCACACTGCACCCATATCATGCAGCCGCTGGACGTGGCATACTTTGATAGCAAAGGACCCGAGGCACATCCTTACCGTCCTGAAGTATCGACCAGACCGATACAGAAGACTCCCTCACCGGGGAGGAATACACTCGCCAATGGCAGGAGAGGGGTTAGAAGGACAGGGCCAAGGCAAAGGAGAAAGAGCGTCGGGCAGCCCTCAAAACACAGAGGGCATAGGAGAGGGCTGCCATGGATGAGATGATTGACACCATCGCATCTGCTGGTCCCCCAGCTGGAACCACTTCTGTTAGCTGCATCACCTGTGCCTCCCAGTATCCAACACCTGTAGCAGCTGCCGGAGACCCCAGCTACAGAAGAAAGCCACATAGCTGCTCCCTCTGCCACACCATCGTTGGCCCCTGAACCCAACCACTAGCAACACCAGCTCCTCCAAGCCATTGTCAGTGGTTTCGTCAAAACGTGGTGGTGGAGCTAGATTGTTATTGTGATTTCTATGACAATATAGGGATGCAGGTTGAGATGTAATTGTTTGTTTTGTTTGTTTTCATATGCAATGATTTATTTGTAAAACTATATATTACATGTCTAAAATATAACCCATCTTAACCCATCTTTAACCCGTATTTATTCCATTACTTTCCAAGTGCATCTCTGCAACACAAACTTTTCATTGTTTATGTCAATGCACATCACTGAATTTAAAGTTTAATTTGAAGTAAATTATTCATTTATACTTTTGGATTAAACGTATCTACTTTTTCTAAATAAGATGAATCTATTCAACAAATTATGACACATTATGTAAGTTACAACATTGGAGGGCCACAGGAGGGCTAAGCAATGGAAAGTTGACAGGCAAGTAAATTATTTTCAACCGAAAGGCTAGTCAACTAGTCAACTATCTAGTAAACACTTTGGAGCGAGGTTGGTCTCTTTTTTTTGAACAAAATTAAACAGATATATCTTGTAAGGGAACAAAATAGTAATGTGGCCAACAACTGGGGACCATATGCCAATGATACAGGATGATTATTTTAGCTAAACCGCTTATCAAAAAGCTGCTACAGTAATAGTAGTACTACCACTGAAATGTCAAACATGCTAATTGTTAACCCGTTAGCTAACATTTTGACGACACTAATAATCACAAAACATTGACGGATTGATTACAGGATAACACTGTGCTAATGCTATTGAATATGCTGGTAATACGGGGTTCCACTCTAGCTGTACCCAAAGACTTCCAGTGTTTGCACTAAGGTAGTTAGCATTGGCTCACAAAACTACCTCTAACATCCTTCATACTGGACGCAGAGACATAAAAATGTAGTTAAGTTAAGTGCCAAAATCCCAAACTATCCCTTTATGTGGTGAAACAGAAATGAAGAGTTACATTGGTGAATTATATATCTACTACTTGTTTTATTGTATTTTCTTTTCTTAACTCCTATTTTTTCTGGGAGTGTATCCTCAAGGGGAGTGAGTGTGCAGCAGGGTGATCTTTGTTGGTCCTCTGTCTCCTCTTTAAGTAATTTGTCCCTCTCCCTGTTCCTAGAGTCATGTCCTTGACTCCAGCAGCACAACCTTGCCTTTTCAGGAGACAGAATTAATAATATCCTTCACCTACACGACTTCCTTAAACCCTCTCAGCAGTAGAGACCACAATTCAACCGTGCCTTTTCAAAGTCTATATTTTATATATAATTCCTATTTTCTTTCTCTTACCTAACTCTTCAACCTTCTCAGCAATACCCTAAATAAGGAGCTACAGTCAGTATCAGAATAGTGAGTAATAACAAACTGGTCTTAAATGCATCTAAAACTAAAAACATTGTATTTGGTTAAAAACATTATCTAAGACCTAAACCTCAACTGGAGTGTGTGACCATTGAGCAAGTTGAGGAAGCTAAACTCCTAGGTATAACATTGGATGCTCAATTATCACGGTCAAGTCATATTGACAAAGTTGTTGTGAAGATAGGGAAGGGTATGTCTGTTATAAAAAGACGTTATGCGTCTTTTACACAAAAACCAACTGTTCTAGTTGCACGCCTTGGCCTTAATAAGTGCACATACAGAACTAACATCAACAACATGTATGCCAGTCTTTCTTGTTTGAGGGTTGATGAGAGATGAACTGCTTCTCTTATAGTTTTTATGAGAAATACTACTGTGATGAAAATGTCAGATTGTCTGTATAATCAAATAACATTCAGCTCAGTCACACATACATACCCCTCAAGATATCGCACCAGGGGTCTCTTCACAGTCCCCAAGTCCAAAATGAATTCTCGGCAACGTACAGTATCATACAGAGCCAGGATTGCATGGAACGCCCTTCCATTTCCAATTACTCAAGCAGAATACGAATGACCTTTAATAAAGAACGGATTAAACAACATCTCGTGGAACGGCTAGACTGTGAGGGAACACACACAAACACATGCACACACAGACACACTCTACAATAGAACAACACAAATTATAGAAACAATACAACAACAACAAAAATGTAGTTGCATTGTTTGTATTTGTTGTAAGTTTTATTGTTTGCGGTGCTTAATTTGTATATCGGGAGGTTCAGGAACAAAAAGTGAGTGCGGAAGGGGGTTGACGTGGGGAGCTCTGACGAACGAAAAAGAACCACATTTATAATAAAGTGTTGCATGCATATCATCACATTTGCGTACTGGCATGGAATAGTAGAGTAGAGGCACTTACAGAAGTTGCACATATGGACAATTTTTTTTTTTTTTTGCCGCGTTTAATACAACTGGGAACTCGGAACTGGGAAATCTCCGACTTCAGTGACAATTGGGAAATCTGGAAAAATGAGCTCCACTGGGAAAATTAGTTTTGAATGGTCATCCAAATTAGAAGTCCAATTTGGGATCTGGCCTCTTTCTAGAGCTCCGACTTTCCGACCTGAAGATCACTGACGTCATGATTCGACCTTGTAAGTTTCCAGTTGTCTTGAAAGCACCATAAGACCGCAGAATGATTGAAAATCCAGGTTACTTTAACACTTACAAACTGAGAATCTGAGATCAGTGAAAATGACCTTGTCTTGAATCAATCAAGAGCCTAGGGCTAGGTGTGTGGAGACACATATTGTATGCTATACTTTGAGGAGGAAATTAAAGTCATAAAAATGCTTCCCAGTTTTTCTGGATGCTGTTTGTTCACTAACATATTTGCCGTGCGTTCCAGACTGTAGGCTAGGCCTTGTTATTCGGCTACACTCCACAGCTAGTCTATTTTTAAAATAAGCTATTTATCCTCTGTGGCAACATTGTAGGCTTTCTCATGGTGTAGCAGACTATTCTGAATTATTTCATTTCTGTCTGAACAGACATCAGTAACCATTCGCGCTGCTATGATTCTATAAGGAAATACACGATGAAGTGCAATGCTGGCAAGATGAGAGTTGCAGGCTCATGTGTATCAGATCAGAGGGAGAGAGATCATAGAAAGTGTGTGTGTGTGGGGGTGGGGGGGGGCAACAAAGAGGCAACGTTTATTATAATTTTTACAATGCAAAAAGTGACAATTATTGTTCATGCAAGAAGGTGTACCGGATCCAGCCAAATAGGTTCCGGAACGAAACAGTCCAAAACGGAGAGGTGTCGGTTCCTGTTCCGGCAGGATCTGGCTCAAATTAAGCACTGATTGTTTGTTTATAGCATTTTACATTTGTGTGACTGTCCTTGTCTATCAGTGTATCTCATGTTTTGTGTTTTTGTGGACCCCAGGAAGAGTAGCTGCTGCTTCTGCAAAAGCTAATGGGGATCCAAATAAACAAATACCCCAGTGGGCGCAGACGTCAATTCAACGTCAACTCCACGTTGGGTCAACGCAATTTCATTGACATAACATGGAAACAATGTTGATTCAACCAGTGTGTGCCCACTGAGTGTACAACACATTATGGACACCTGCCCTTTCCTTGACATAATGTAGACTGATCAAGATAATCCAGTTGAAAGCTATGAGCCCTTATTAAGGTCACTTGTTAAATCCACTTCAATCAATGAAGATGAAGGGGAAGAAACAGGTTAAGTCATTTTGCCACAACTTTGGAAGTGTGCTTGGGGCCACTGTCCATTTGGAAGACCCATTTGCGACCAGGCTTTAACTTCCTGACTGATGTCTTGAGATGTTGTTTCAATATATCCACATAATTGTCCTGCCTCATGATGCCATCTATTTTATGAAGTGCACCAGACCCTCCTGCAGAAAAGCACCCCCACAACGTGATGCTGCCACCCCCGTGCTTCAGGGTTGGGATAGTGTCCTTTGGCTTGCAAGCCTCCCCCTTTTTCCTCCTCTATTTTTGTTTCATCAGACCAGAGGACATTTCTCCAAAAAGTACGATCTTTGTCCCCATGTGCAGTTACAAACCGTAGTCTGGCTTTTTTTATGGAGGTTTTGGACAAGTGGCTTCTTCCTTGCTGAGCGGCCTTTCAGGTTATTTCGATATAGGACTTGTTTTCCTGTGGATACAGATACTTTTGCACCTGTTTCCTCCAGTATCTTCACAAGGTCTTACTTGTGTCATGCACAAAGTGTAACGGATATCGTCTGGAGATAGAGAGGAGGACCAAAGCGCAGCGTTGTAAGTGTTCATGATGATATTTAATTGAAACGAACTGAACACTAAAATACAAAACAATAAACGATGTGAACAAAATGAAAACCGAAACAGTACCGTGTGGCCCAAACACTCACACAGAAACAAACACCCACAAACCAAAAGTGAAACCCAGGCTACCTAAGTATGATTCTCAATCAGAGACAACTAACGACACCTGCCTCTGATTGAGAACCATACTAGGCCGAACACAAAAACCAACGTAGAAAAACAAACATACACTGCCCACCCCAACTCACGCCCTGACCATACTAAAACAAAATAATAAAATAACAGAACTATGGTCAGAACGTGACACAAAGTAGATGTTCTTATACTTCCTGCCAATGTAATTTGGTATTTTTTATTTTATTTTACAAGGCATGTCAGTTAAGAACAAATTCTTATTTACAATGGCACCTGCCCCGGCCAAACCCTAACAACGCTGGGCCAATTGTGCACTGCCCTATGGGACTCCAATTACGACTCCTCTAGCACTGAGATGCAGTTCCTTCGACGCTGGTAACATTAGAAAAGGAAATGTGCATATTTGAAAGAACGCAACATTTCCATTAGTTAATGTTACTGTAGGCTATTTATAAAAATTGAAAACCACAAAAACACAGAATTTCAAGTGTAAAATCTATTTTATTCGTAGAGTGGCCTTGTTACAGTTGTGAAACAAAAAGCATGTGTGTTGAAATACAGTAAAAGCATATAACATAAATAAATACCCAAACTGCAGCAAGTTCCTCCTTTCCCCTAGTACAGCAGTGCCATCTTACCCAAAACATTATCCGACACTTTCTCATCTGCTGCCCTATATCAATTGTTTCCCAGATATGGAAAGCCGTTCAGCATGAATCAGAATAATAATCAGAGATGTCATGGTCCATTTCTTCCCCGCAATCTGAGTCGTTTTCATTCAAGATCTTGTAGCAATGCTAACACAGCATGTGCGTCCATTCGTCTTGGTCTTGCCATTGTAAATTACGCACGCTCTCACTTTGTAGCCAACTCCAAGTAGACCTAGAGTAGACAAATAAGACTGCTTGGATTTGGTGGACTGATATTGGGTAGGGAATACAATAGAATGGGCCTCCCTGTTCTTCATTCACAATCGCTTCCCCTCACCAACTAACCCATTCTCCCCCATCATACTATACTTAATTCATTTAATATGTTGTTATATGCGTTAAATTAGTTTCGGCATAGTTTAAGTTCAGTTTTGAAGCAATTTACGGGTGATTATGAACTGTGCATCATGGGCATGGCACATTCAATTATCGAAGAAGGAGCAGGGCAGGCCGGGCAAAACCATTCAAAAACTACATGGTTATAACTCCAGATCTGTTTGTGATATTAACATTCTAACAATGACAATGTGTTATATAGACTATTTGGGAAAAGTCAAGGAGGAGGTGGGACATTAAAAATGGCAGAGTAATTAAATATTTAAATTCATTTTGAGTCATTATGATGCTCTGCCTTTCTAGTATTAATATACACAAACACAAATAAATCAATTCATATTTAGTTTAGGGAGGTCATAAAAAACATGATACTAGGCAATTTGAATCCCCAATTACTCTGAGGTGCTGACCTGTTGCACCCTCTACAACCACTGTGATTATTATTATTTGACCCTGCTGGTCATCTATTAAGGCTTGAACATCTTGGTCATTTACTGTTATTATCTCCACCCAACACAGCCAGAAGAGGACTGGCCACCCCTCAGAGCCTGGTTCCTCTCTAGGTTTCTTCCTAGGTTCCTGCCTGCCTAGGGAGTTTTTTCTAACCACCGTGCTTCTACATCTGCATTGCTTGCTGTTTGGCGTTTTAGGCTGGGTTTCTGTATAGCACTTTGTCACATCAGCTGATGTAAAAAGGGCTTTATAAATACATTTGATTGTTTTGAATTGTATTTATCTGTGCTTAGTAGCCAAGGCTATGGCTGCCCCATGCCAATCTATGGCTGCCCCATGCCAATCTATGGCTGCCCCATGCCAATCGATGGCTGCCCCATGCCAATCTATGGCTGCCCCATGCCAATCTATGGCCGCCCCATGCCAATCTATGGCTGCCCCATGCCAATCGATGGCTGCCCCATGCCAATCTATGGCTGCCCCATGCCAATCTATGGCTGCTCCATGCCAATAAAATCAACATGTTCATTTAGCAGGCCCTGCCTTACCACACATATTTTACAGTAAGAATGTAATGGAATATCCCAAATGGCTATTGCTGATTGTCACCAATAGCCTACTCACATTAGGAATGTATGGAGCCATGGTTATTATAGGAAACAGTTGTATTTTGATACAATACATGCAATTTGCAGTTATTTGGCAAAAATAGGTTCATTACAAACCTTGGAATCTGCTCTTTCTGATAGGGTATACCAATCAAAACATCTGGCCTGCATGGTCTTCTGTAGGATGATATGGAATAAGTGCTATTTGGTATGCTCCTTGCTTCTTTGTCAATACGTGCTGTCAGTGCAGGCTATGCAGGTCATCAGTCTCCTCGTTCTCTATTTGACAATTGATAATATTGTCACCCATCAACTCAATATTAGGAGGATGTACTTAATGTTTTGTACACTCAGTGCATAACTACTGCAGATATGTTATCCTTTAACTCTTCTGTCAACTATGGAATTGAGCATGTTTTTTTATTACTTAGTATCCTTGGAAATGTTGTTGTGAATAAATATAAGGATCAGAGTCAATTCCAATTGAATTATAAATTCCAAATCAAATCTTAAATTCACTCAAAGTGGTGAATTTATGTTGAATTCAATTTGTTTTTCGACAATCTTCAATTTATGGCATTGGATTGAATTGGAATTAGACTAATATATATATATATATATATATATATATATATATATATATATATATATATATATATTCAAATACAAATAATTGGAATTGAATTGGAATTCAACATTTGTAAATTTCCCAGTTAATGCAAGTAATGCACTCACTATGAGAAATCGACTGCATGATTTGTTTTAAATAATTTCAACTTGTACTTCTATATTTCCAGTTTAGCTAGGCTTTCTGAACAGTGATATGGTCAGCCTTAAATACTGAGCCAATTGAATTCATATTGGAATTTGTGTAATTGTTGGAGATCATACTGAATTGGGAATTGAATTCTTGGAATATACCTAACCTTGGAATTGTGAGGAATGGAATTATCTCTGAATTAAAAGACTGACCTAGAATTTGAATAAAATGGAATGGAATTTACAGGGAGAGGGAATTGAATTATAATTTAATTTGTGGGATTAACCCCAAGCCTTATAATTACTGTATACTACCAGTTTTCTTTAAATGCAATGTTAGGAGATTGACTCCTGACTCCGATGTCTTTGATTTCCTGTCACGGAATCCAAACCAAACACACAATGAAGTCAATTTACGGCAGCTGTGAGGGCAATGGATTGTCACAGCATAAGGAAATAACACTAGTGGGGAGGAATAAAAGAATACCCCAGAAATGTTTGGCCCCCCACAGTACTGACAATTAGAATGGACTCCAGAGTGCTAGAACCACCGCCACGATCCGGAACCACGGAATGACCGATGACCGTAATTACCCCCTCAGAACATAAACAAACACAGCACTCTAAATTAGAACAACCCTCAAAGGAAGACAGGGTAGTGGGCGAAAGGCAGCCCTCGGGCCAAGGGCTGGGAGGCACAGAGCAGAAAAGATGCAAAACAAAAGAGTCTTGCCATTTGTAATCTGTATGACCACAAGAAAAGAATGTCAGGCTGTAATAGCATGGTATGCCATTTCACACCGTCACAGCTCTCATTTCTGTTAAACTCAGTTTAGCCACAGAGCCACAGTCATTGGCTGCTCTGCTCTGCTCTGCTTGGTTCTTTTGTTGCATGGCATTACACTGTGACATAGCAGGTCAATGGTGGATTGATGTAGTTTGAAAAAGGAAATATTGTTGTGAATGCAGGTCAGAATTGTGTTTTGAAACAGGGACCCTGGGGCTATAGTCACACCACACTAACCACCTGTATGTATTAACCAGCAACATCACAATAGATTGAATAGCCTGGGACAGGGTTTAATTTATGTATGGGCAGAGTGAGGCTCAAGCCATTTCCATCAATATAATTTTATTCATTCATGTCTGTAGAATATGAGATCAGTATTCTGCCAAACAGCCCCAAATGGAGATTACACCACCACAGCCGTAAATTGAATTACACACAACAGCACCCCTCCTCTCTCTTGTTCTCTCTCTCTCTCTCTCTCTCTCTCTCTCTCTCTCTCTCTCTCTCTCTCTCTCTCTCTATACTCTCAATTCCTCACTTTCACTCTTTCACTCTCTCTCTCACTCACTTTCTTTCTCTCTCTTTCTTCACTCTCTACCTACCTACCTCTCTCTCTATCTCTCCCTCTATATCTCTCTCTCGCCACCCTCTCTCTGTCTCTATCTCTCTCCTTATTTTCCCTGGTTTTCTGTCTTTGATTAAATCTAGAACATAATCACACAGCTCGCTGCTGCCACATCTCAGCTCGCTCTGCATCACATTTGAATATTGTACTGTACTTCTCCTCCAACAGAGTAGAGAGAATAGAGAGAGAGTATTACTTTATTAAGTAAGCAGTTCAGCAGCATTCTGCTATCTAAGTCATACAATAATTCCTTCTGCCCTTTGCATAATAGTTTGTTTGAGTCTGAGGTTTCATCAATATGAAGAATCTGCTTTGAAGAATGTGTCTAAACCAATCATTTGGGGCAGAGGGATTCACCATGCATCAGTATGACTGAATAGTATTAAGAAATGACCTTTTAGCGTTGACGTGTATTCATTCATTACCAGGCCTACAATAGGTGGGTGTAATTGTCTACAATTCTGCGTCCAGACGGGATGGGTCCTTAGAATGACAAATATATAATCTGCTCGTCTGTGGGGTTGTGTGGCAGAGTGTGAAATTAATACTTCTCTTTTTTCCTGAGAGTAATAAATAAAGCCCTTGGAGAGGAGAGAAAGAAGCCTACGTCACAAATGACACTATATTCCTTATATACACTCTTAGAAAAAATAGATGCTATCTAGAACCCAAAAGGGTTTTTTGGCTGTTCCCATAGGAGAACCCTTTGAAGAATATTTTTTTGTTCCAGGTAGAATCATTTTGGGTTCCATGTAGAACCCTTTCCACAGAGGGCTCCACATGGAACCCAAAAAAGTTATACCTGGAACAAATAATTGTTCTCCTATAGGGACTACCGAAGAACCCTTTTGGAAACCTTTTTTTAAAGAGTGTAGTGCACCACTTGTAACCAGGACACATAGGGCTCTGCTCAAAAGTAGTGCACTATACAGGGAATATGGTGTCATTTGAAACGCAAACAAGGAGACCTGCTTCTTCTGGCTCATGATGACGCAGATCCAGATTATTAAAATGGTCATGTACAGTATATATACCATCCTCCGTTCTTCAACACAAATAAAATAAAATCTAATTGTATTTGTCACATGCACGGAATAACCCCACCTAACTCACTGGAGGCTGACAGACTGGTCTTAGTCCTTTACTTTAACAACGAGACAGAGAAAGAGAGAGACCTCTTTCCATCTCCCTTCAATTCCCCATGGGATATCTCTGAATACAGTATGAAGGAAGTTAGAGGTAGATTCACCATCAAATCAAATCAAATGTTATTTGTCACATGTGCCAAATACAACAGGTATTCAGCCTTACATCGACATGTTTACTTACAAGCCCTTAAACAACAATGCAGTTTTAAGAAAATTACCTATAAAATAAGAAATAAAAGTAACAAATAATTAAAGAGCAGCAGTAAAATAACAATAGCGAGGCTATATACAGGGAGAACCCGTACAGAGTGAGTGTGCGGTGGCACCGGTTAGTCGAGGTAATTGAGGTAATATATATATATGTAGGTAGAGTTATTAAAGTGACTATGCATAGATAATAACAAAGAGTATTAAAGTGACTATGCATAGATAATAACAAAGAGTAGCAGCAGCGTAAGGGGGGGCGAGCAGTTGCAATACCAGGCAGTGATGCAACCCGTCAGGATGCTCTCGGTGGTGCAGCTGTAGAACCTTTTGAGGATCTGAGGACCCATGCAAAATCTTTTCAGTCTCCTGAGGGGGAATAGGTTTTGTCATGCCCTCTTCAAGACTGTCTTGGTGTGTTTGAACCATGTTAGTTTGTTGGTGATGTGGACGCCAAGGAACTTCACAAATTTAATGACGGTGTTGGAGTCGTGCCTGGCCGTGCAGTCATGAGTGAACAGTTGGGACAGGAGGGGACTGAGCATGCACCCCTTAGGATCAGTGTGGCAGATATGTTGTTACCTACCCTTACCACCTGGGGGTGGCCTGTCAGGAAGTCCAGGATCCAGTTTCAGAGGGAGGTGTTTAGTCCCACGGTCCTTAGCTTAGTGAGGAGCTTTGAGGGAACGCTGAGCTGTAGTCAATGAATAGCATTCTCACATAGGTGTTCATTTTGTACAGGTGTGAAAGGACAGTGTGGAGTGGGGCGGTTTCTGGGATAATGGTGTTGATGTGAGCCATGACCAGCCTTACAAAGCGTTTCATGGGTACAGACGTGAGTGTTATGGGTCGGTAGTCATTTAGGCAGGTTACCTTAATGTTCATGGGCACAGGGACTATGGTGGTCTGCTTAAAACATGTTGGTATTACAGACTCAGACAGGGAGAGGTTGAAAATATCAGTGAAGACACTTGCCAGTTGGTCAGCGCATGCTCAGAGTACACGTCCTGGTAAGCTGTTTGGCCCTGCGGCCTTGTGAATGTTGACCTGTTTAAAGGTCTTACTCACATCGGCTGCGGAGAGCATGATCACACAGTCTTCCGGAACAGCTGATGCTCTCATACATGTTTCAGTGTTACTTGCCTTGAAGAAAGCATATATAGTTGAAGTCAGAAGATTAGAGTCATGAAAACTGTTTTTTCAATCACTCCACAAGTTTCTTCTAAACAAACTATAGTTTGGCAAGTTGGTTAGGGCAACTACTTTGTGCAACTTATTAACTGTATCACAATTCCAGTTGGTCAGAAGTTTACATACACTAAGTTGACTGTGCCTTTAAACAGCTAGAAAATGCCAGGAAATTATGTCATGGCTTTAGAAGCTTCTGATGGGCTAATTGACATAATTTGAGTAAATTGGAGGTATACCTGTGGATGTATTTCAAGGCCTACCTTCAAACTCAGTGCCTCTTTGCTTGACATCATGGGAAAATCAAAAGAAATCAGCTAAGACATCAGAAAACAAATTGTAGACCTCCACAAGTCTGGTTCATCCTTGGGAGCAATTTCCGAACGCCTGAAGGTACCACGTTCATCTGTACAAACAATAGTACGCAAGTATGAACACCGTGGGACCACGCAGCCGTCATACCGCTCAGGGAGGATACACGTTCTGTCTCCTAGAGATGAACGTCCTTTGGTGTGAAAAGTGCAAATCATTCCCAGAATAACAGCAAAGGACCATGTGAAGACGCTGGAGGAAACAGGTACAAAAGTATCTATATCCACAGTAAAACGAGTCCTATATCGACATAACCAGAAATGCCCTCAGCACGGAAGAAGCCACTGCTCCAGATCCGCCATAAAAAAAGCCATACTACGGTTTGCAATTGCACATGGGGACAAAGATCATAATTTTTGGAGAAATGTCCTCTTGTTTGAATATAACTGTTTGGCTATAATGACCATTGTTATGTTTGGAGGAAAAAGGAGGAGGCTTGCAAGCCGAAGAACATCATCACAACCATGAAGCACGGGGGTGGCAGCATCATGTTGTGGGGCTGCTTTGCTGCAGGAGGGACTGGTGCACTTCACAAAATAGATGGCATCATGAGGTAGGAAAATTATGTGGATATATTGAAACAACATCTCAAGTTAAAGCTTGGTCGCAAATGGGTCTTCCAAATGGACAATGACCCCAAGCATACTTCCAAAGTTGTGGCAAAATGGCTTAAGGACAACGAAGTCAAGGTATTGGAGTGGCCATCACAATGCCCTGACCTCAATTCCAAAGATTTGTGGGCAGAACTGATAACATGTGTATGAGCAAGGAGGCCTACAATCCTGAGGCCTACAATCCTGATCCAATTACACCAGCTCTGTTAGGAGGAATGGGCCAAAATTCACAAAACGTACTGTGGGACGTATGTGGAAGGCTACCCGAAACATTTGACCCAAGTTAAACAATTTAAAGGCAATGCTGCCAAATACTAATATAGTGTACTTCTGACCCACTAGGAATGTGATGAAAGAAATAAAAGCTGAAATAAATATTTCTCTCTACTATTATTCTGACATTTCACATTCTTAAAATTAAGTGGTGATCCTGGCTGACCTAAGACAGGGAATTATTTCTAGGATTAAATGTCATGAATTTTGAAAAACTGAATTTTAATGTATTTGGCTAAGGTGTATGTAAACTTCCGACTTTAACTGTAAGTCATTTCGCTTGTCTGGTAGGCTCGTGTCACTGGACAGCTCGGATGTGCTTCCCTTTGTAGTCTGTAATGGTTTGCATGCCCTGCCACATCCGATGATTGTCCCAACCAGTGTAGTACGATTCGATCTTAGTCCTGTATTGGCGCTTTGCCTGTTTGATGGTTCGTCTGAGGGAAGAGCAGGATTTCTTCTAAGCTCCTTCAATATGGCAGTTCTAGCCTTTAGCTCAGTGCAAATGTTGCCTGTAATCCATAGCTTCTGATTGGGGTATATATGTACAGTCACTGTGGGGACAACGTCATTGATGCACTTATTGATAAAGCCAGTGACTGATCTGGTGTACTCCTCAATGATATCGGAAGAATCCCAGAACATATTCAAGTCTGTGCTAGCAAAATAGACCTGTAGTTTAGCATCTGCTTCATCTGACAACTTTTTTATTGACTGAGTCATTGGTGCTTCCTGCTTAAATTTTTGCTTGTCAGCAGGAATCAGGAGGATAGAATTATGGTCAGATTTGCCAAATGGAGGGCTATGGAGAGCGTTGTATGCATCTCTGTGTGTTAAACCTCAAACACATGGAATAAATCAGTACAATTACATCATTCTTCTCTCTGTGATACAGAATACTTGGCTGCCTCTGGAAGGTTGATTCATGGCTGTGCCAAAGTTCACACTGATGGTGTTGTGAATGAAAATGTTGATTTGTTTTGCTTCTGAATTATGACTTTCAAGGTCCCTGGCTGACAAAAATGATTTTGTTTCCATGTCCTCTTCGTTTAATTGTTACATTGTATAGTAATAGGGCATGACATTATATTTGTAGATATAATTTATAAAGTGGGGAATATTACCTGTGAAAGTTAGCTTTTTAATCAGCTCGTTGTTAAAATCAGCCTAATCTACTGTATAATATAATTGATTAAATTACATTGTCATTCTTCATGCTAATGCTTGATATTAGGCTAATGATATGGACTGGGATGCTGATTGTTGCTGGTTTGGCTGATAATCAATTACAGTGTGAATGGTGCACATAGCCTCCCCATGCTGCACTCATAGAGAGAGAGAGAGAGAGAGAGAGAGAGAGAGAGAGAGAGAGAGAGAGAGAGAGAGCGAGTGAGAGAGAGAGCGAGTGAGAGAGAGACAGAGAGAGAGACAGAGAGAGAGAGAGAGAGAGAGAGAGAGACAACGCCCTGCAGTTATTCTACAGAATACCTCACTGAAAAACACACTACAGTTATAGTTTCCTGTCATCCTTTAAAAGACATGCTCTGAAACTTTGGAGACTACAATGTCTTTTTTTTAAACCTTCTACTTTCTGCTGCATGTGTCAATGTGTAGTTCATACATACATAATGACTGTTTTACCTCAATTAAGGCAGGTCACCCGTGATATAAGCCAGTATTCAACGTCCATCCATATCTGAGGAAGTTGGGAGATGACGTTGCCACTAGGGGCAACAGTGAGTGCTGTTTCCTTGAAGTAGGCTTTTGTTTTGCAAGGGCGTTGTGGACAAGGTTGGCAGATGGGTGTAAGCATGTTGCTCAATTAGCCACGAAATCCCTAGTTTGAAAGCAACTGTTTTTCTGAAAGCTGTGCTGTGCCATTTTCCCTACATTTCTCCCAACATGGGCCTGCACCCTAGCAATTTGAGTTCAACCAATGAGCTTTAGTCCCTTACCATATGACTAACAGCTAGCATGTTGCACATGATGCACCACAGCAGAGCGAGAGAGTGAGAGCAATGACGTTGTGCACATACAGTATCTGCACATAATTATGTGACTTCGTACGCAATTTTCAGGGACCACTTTTGGCTCGTGAGCATTACTTTCAGAACTACTTGCTAAAAAGTGTTCAAAAGTATCTGAGCATCTCTTTAAGATAGTCATTCTACTGTGAAGACATAATCCCAAGGTATTAGTTGCTCTTTTCCTAATTCCTAAACATTGTCGCTGGTTATTCTTTTCCTCAAGGCCAATAATATAACCAACACAAACTCCAGACATTACCATTGCCTGTACCAAGATGGTCATTTTGGCTTAGTTCTTTACCTAGTGATCCCATGCATACAATCAGAATCGTACACAAAAATTGCCCAACCATGTAATGAATGGTTGTATTATATGGGCTCCTAGCCTTGTTCCCTTTGTTGTAGCTAGCCTACCTTCCATCAGTGGCCCTGAATACTTATGACCAAGCATTGTTTTTACCGCTTTGAACTTGCATTGCATTCATTTGCATGAAAATGAACATGCAAATTATTTCTTAATTCCTATTTTGGCATGGCACGACTCTAGTATTTGTTCTGAATAATTTGGAGCTGAACCATTAGCAGGTAGCCTAATACAAGGTTTGGCTGTGAATGGGGCCCTTTTCTAATGTTTTTAATTCCATTGAAATAAATTACTCCCAGCGCAGTCGGGGCTTTGAATAATGTACAGCCTTATCATCACAAAGACTTAAAGCACGCATTCATTGCATAAAAAAAGTAATTTGAGACTAAAAGAATTGTGGTGAATTCACAAGAGATTGACTAATGTTAAAATGATAAACAGAAGGCTCTATTTACAGTGCCAATGCATATATCATTACAAAGTTATCAGAATGTATACATAAGCTGTTGTGTGATTGTGTGTGTGTGTGTCTATGCATTGTATTTCAACATTTGAAAAAAAATATTTGAACGTTTTGGGCTGTTAAAATGATCTATGTGCATAAATTCCCTTTGGTAGTTGCATGTATCTGTGTGCTCGCCCTATATCACTTACAGTAAATGCAAAACCCAGGCTGAATGTGAATCAAATGAGCAGATACCTTACATAACAATCCAGACCACGTTGCTCCTTATTCACAGTACAATTTGTCATTTAAAAACCTTTAAACGTGAGACTCTCATATCTCTCTGCTCTCTCTCTCTCTCTGCTCTCTCTCTCTCTCTCGCTCTCGCTCTCTCTCTCTCTCTCTCTCTCTCTCCCTCCACTTTAGTTAGGAGCCTGATGTGCAGTTCCATTGAGAAGCTATCTCTCTCTATGAAATACGTATTTTGTTTAGTTAATGCTTTTCAGTCAAATGTACCTTTCAATATGAGCCGTTGTTAAGCAGCGCTTATCCCTGCACTTACATGAGGCAAGTGAGATGTTATAATGACACTACAAGATACCTCTAGACTGTGTGGATGTTAGACATTTGATGGCTGAATGTCCTCAATTTGACTGTCACAAATGTACTTAGAGTAAGACTTTCTAGTAATGTATTATTTTGGCACACCATTTTCTTCTAAATCTGTTGTTACGTATATTATCAACTAAAAATATGCATCATGGAATATAAAGTACATCCATCTTGATGTTTTGTGATCGTAGAAATTCAACTCCCCAACCTTTCAATCGGATTCATGTAATAAATATAAGGCAGATGACAAATAAAATTAGATTTTTTTCCAACCATGTTTCATTCATTGGCTGTTGCCCTTCCTCTTTCCCCTGAAACACTATGTGTTAACCTTGAGTTGAGAAACATAGTGCCCCCCGTTCTCTTTCTGTGGCAGCTATCATCGTTTCACTACTTTTCCCACAGAGAGCTGCCAGGCCTAATATAAGCTTAGGCGATGTCCCCTGAACAAGGTATGGAGAAGGTTGCGATTGTTTTCTGGCCAACACACCACACTACTACAAATTAGTGATGGGAAGTTTGGCTCTTTTTACTGACAGATCTTTTCAACTTGCTCAGTCAAAAGAATTAATCTTTCGACTCATTTCATTCATTTCAGACAGTAATGCCCAGAGCACGCAGAACCCCCTACAGGTGAACGATGAACTTCAAGCCTCTCCTCACATGTCGTTCCCAATAAGGGGCTTATTGGAGCTGTCATTTGTAACTAATTTGTAACATTTGTAACTGAGACTTGTAAAAGTGTACTTCAAATAATGTACATTTGTTAATATAGGCATACAAATAATATTATTCCTTGATACATTTGAAACAAGGTCTAGTTGTGGCCGCAACTGGACTAGATTGTGAACGGCTCTTGTCGGAATGCATTGATTGACTCCCATGAGGGTGAAAGATGCCTACCGTTCACAAACTGCAACCCCCCCCCTCCAAACGATTTGTTTTTGAGTTCGAGGTTGTGTATGTTTTGGTTCTACAAAGCTGTGTCCATCGTAACATTCAATAATCAATTCATTTCATTAATTCTTGCACCATACGATCAGTTACCAGTTCTAAACATGTATTTTTCTTCTCTATGCTGCCTGCAGCATGATCTATTTTACAATTATTGGTCGGAGCATGTCTTCGGAGACACTGAGCCAGAGGAGCGCGTATTAATCCTGCTGTAGAATTCATTGCGGCCAGCCAGCAGGTCAAACGAACAACTAAAATGAACGAGTCACTCAGAAAAATGAATCATTGCTCTCGAGTCAGTAAAAAGAGTCCTTCAAAAAGAACAAATCATTCACAAACTGCACATCACTTTTACAAAGGCCTCTGCACCACCACCATTCAACATTTTAACCTCTGGTGAAAGGCACTGAAAACAAACACATTTTTTTTGCAAACACATTGGCATATTGTTCAACTTAAAACTGAATTACTGCAATTGAAAATGCTTTAATTGAAATCGTGTTATCTTTCTTGCCAGTATGATGCATTACTTGACTTCAAGTACTATTTATTGTAAATATTGCTATTCATATATATGGAATGTATATACAGTTGAAGTCAGAAGTTTACATACACTTAGGTTGGCATCATTAAAACTAGTTTTTCATCCACTCCACAAATTTCTTGTTAACAAACTATAGTTTTGGCATCTACTTTGTGCATGACACAATTCATTTTTCCAACAATTATTTACATACAGATTATTCCACATATAATTCACTATATCAAAATTCCAGTGGGTCAGAAGTTTTACATACACTAAGAAAACTATGTCATGGCTTTAGAAGCTTCTGATAGGCTAATTGACATCATTTGAGTCAATTGGAGGTGTAACTGTGGATGCATTTCAAGGCCTACCTTCAAACTCAGTGCCTCTTTGCTTGACATCATGGGAAAATCAAATGAAATCAGCCAAGACCTCAGAAAAATTATTGTAGACCTCCACAAGTCTGGTTCATCCTTGGGAGCAATTTCCAAACGCCTGAAAGTACCACATTCATCTGTACAAACAATAGTACGCAAGTATGAACACCATGGGACCACACAGCCGTCATACCGCTCAGGAAGGTTACACGTTCTGTCTCCTAGAGATGTTGTTTGGAGGAAAAAGGAGGAGGCTTGCAAGCCAAAGAACACCATCCCAACCGTGATGCACGGGGGTGGCAGTATCATGTTGTGGTAGTGCTTTGCTGCAGAGGGACTGGTTCACTTCACAAAATCGATGGCATCATGAGGAGGAAAATTATGTGGATACATTGAAGCAACATCTCAAGACATCAGTCAGGAAGTTAAAGCTTGGTCACAAATGGGTCTTCCAAATGGACCATGACCCCAAGCATACTTCCAAAGTTGTGGCAAAATGGCTTAAGGACAACAAAGTCATGGTAATGGAGTGGCCATCCCAAAGCCCTGACCTCAATCTTATAGAACATTTGTGGGCAGAATTGATCAAGCGTGTGTGAGCAAGGAGGCCTACAAACCTGACTCAGTTACACCAGATCTGTCAGGAGGAATAGGCCAAAATTCACCCAATTTATTGTGGGAAGCTTGTGAAAGGCTACCCGACACGTTTGACCCAAGTTAAACAATTTAAAGGCAATGCTGCCAAATACTAATATAGTGTCTGTAAACTTCCGACCTGCTGGGAATGTGAAGAAAGGAATAAAAGCTTAAATAAATCATTCTCAATACTATTATTCTGACATTTCACATTCTGAAAATTAAGTGGTGATCCTAACTGACCTAAAACAGGGAATTTTTACTCTGATTAAATATCAGGAATTGTGAAAAACTGAGTTTAAATGTGTTTGGCTAAGGTGTATGTAAATGTCCGACTTCAACTGCATCAATAGAGACAGCATTGTTGCTGTTTCCGTCCCTTCCCTCTCAGGAGTCAGCCTGGCCTACAGTAGGTGATGACACACCTCATCAATCCAATGATGACACCAGCTATGATATACAATATTGAACTCTCCGCCTGATCCACCAGTCCGCACACAGTAAAGATTCATCTGTGTTGCCCTCACTTCAACAGCAACCTGTATCCAAACTCAGCCATTTACTGAACTGGAATGAGGGATGCCAAATTTTTGATAACACTTTCATTCCCCAAGACACTCCTGTATACTATAGATGCACTGGGCTATATCAGGTCTACACTAGTTTCTCCTAAACAGACTGTAAACAGTGCATGCAAGATGTGGTTCCGGGTTCTTAGATCAGGTCCTCCCTGACTTAGTTGAGGGGATCTGATGTACCAGAGAGTGTTTTGCTGGCACTGCTTGTTAGTGTTTGTGTGTGTGTGCGTGCGTGCGTGCGTGTGTGCGTGTGTACGTGTGTGCTCTACTGACACTATGCTTGTTAGTGTTTGTGTGTGTGTGCGTGTGTGTGTGCTCTACTGACACTATGCTTGTTAGTGTTTGTGTGTGTGTGTGTGTGTGCGTGCGTGCGTGTGTGCTCTACTGACACTATGCTTGTTAGTGTGTGTGGATACAGCACCACTTGTAGTCAACGCATCTCAGACACATCTTTAATTTCCTTGTCTAAACACAATGCTAACCCTGTGACTTACAGAGCAGGCTGGAGACAGGCAGAGACAGGCAGAGCAACAAGCCTTGGCCACTGATACCTCTGAACAGTCTCTTCTCTGGGTGAACTCTGAGCCTGTCAGCTCAACTCACACTCCCCGCGATGTTGATACACGCAGACACATTGGGTGCATCTAAATTGCTACCCTATTCCCTACATAGTGCACTACGTTTGACAATGATGGAACCTGGTCAAAAGTAGGGCACTATATAGGAAATAGGATGCCATTTGCAATGCACTTACTGACACTTATCTTCCTCTTGCACAGCTGCTTGTTGTGTTAGGAAACAAAACGTCAAGCTGTAAAATGACAGTCTAGATAACCAGACATTGTAACAAACCTTCCGTACATTTCCTATTCTGTCCCAGACAGAAAAGATAATAAAGACTATGGAAGAAAGGACAACATGAAAACACGTTGAAATATTTCCTTCCACATGCTGAACATTGCCGCAGTCTTTTTACTCTCTGCAAGGGTGTGAATATCATTAGTTTAACAACTTATACTAAGAGACAATCAAAGGCTTTGGTTGCAACCCAAATGGCAACCTTTTTCCCTATGAGCCCTGGTCAAAAGTAGTGGACTGTAGACCTGTGGAAAGTGGAATGTCTCTCAGACTCTCCCACAGACCACAGTAGAGCCCACTTACGAAATAACTCTGAAAGCCTACGCATGGAGCTATTAAGAAAGCATCGTTCCTCATTAAATGAAAACATAAAGTCTTTAGATGAGTTGTTAACAGGGAGATGCCTAGTGTGATCTGGTACAGATTGAAATGCATTTAATGCAAAGTAACAGTGACTGTTGGGATGGAGTAATGGTAGTGGCCACGACTTCAGTCCCATCAGCATTAGTTAGAGTGCCTTATAGTAGCAAAATGGCTGACCCTGAGGGATGGGCCGGACTGGGAGTGTTTTAACGCACACACTAGGACTTTACAGAGTGGAGGGACATGACATGCGCAAAGGCCTATCAACCCAATCATGTCAGAGGGAAAGGTATCACAATGATCAAGTCATAGTTTTGATTCAAGTCACAATGTATTTTGTAAATGAATATGCATTAGGAAATGTGACATTGCCGCATGTATCGGACCTTATTCAGCAAAGTTGTGACTTCTATGAAACAGAAACAGCAACAGTGACATCAGACAGAGATGTCTCATGGGTGACCCATGTGTTAGTAGTCCTGTAAAGTTAGACCAGACGGAGTAGATCTGTGACCTGTAAGAAGCCCGAAGTCTTGTAGTTGCATTACTAATTAGAATGCATAAACTGACCCCAGGCCTGTCACACAGTGACACTGCTTACACATCCCTTAAACAGCTTGTCTACACACACCCATGCTTTGGAGGTCAATACTGCAAGTAAATGTGTGCATCCTCTGGAATTACAGTAGTAGTTTACTGAAGTTAGATGAAACCATGATCAGTCACACACAGTAACTAGCTAGTGCTCAATAAATAAATAACAAATGTCTTAATGTCACGCCCTGACCATAGAGAGCCTTTTTATTCTCTATTTTGGTTAGGTCGGGGTGTGACACTTAAAATATGTAGGCAGACTGTATACCTCTAACATTGTTGAGATATGTCATTGTTTCACTTTCGCAATTATAACGGGATGAGGAGAGAAAACGTGTATTTATCGCAAGTGCAGAAATACACATCTAAAATGATTTACCACTCAGACAATATCAGACAGAAAGGAGATTGTTTTGTTTACCCAATCTGCTATTTCTACAGTAAATACGGCAGGAACTGGAAGTCTAGTGGTGACAGGCCTGTATCACAAAGACCGGAAACCTGAAATATGATTGTAGGACCAAATATACTTCTATTTCTAGACGTAGTTTGTAGCAATAGTACCGGAATTGAATAAACCTCAGCATCTATCAAATGACATACCTTTTCGATATGAAGTGGAGTTACCATGCATGTTATTTATTTGTTTGACCAACAATTCAGTCAAACCATTGCCTTTCTAACACTATAAACACTTCTTATCATCGCTATAACTATGGAAATGGACAAATTGCATTGCCACAATTGAGATACTTCCAATATAATTTTGACGTTAATTCTGGCTTAATTAAAGGTTCAGCATATGTTCAGTATACCAGCTCAATTTGTGGGCGATATTCATTAGATGGTGCAGTTGTGGGAACTTCGAGTCTGTGAAATTGCTTCAATGTGCCGAGGGTTTCTCTAAGGGTTTGTTCTATTATTCCCAATATTCTTCTTTATCTACCGCTTCAGTAGGACTGTGAATAGTGGGGGATATAAATCAGTTTGATCTGACAATGTATTATCATAGATTCAACTTTCAAATGACATGGAAAAACATTTGCAATATCAAACATCATGGAGTGGGGAGTGGTGGGATGGTAAAGGGAGGGGAGAGGAGGGACTAGGGGACAACCAAGGCTCCTCAATAAAAAGCAATCGCTGCTCAATAAAAAGGCAGTAGTCACATCTTCAGTGTCGGAGATAAATATTCCCCTGTCAGAAACCCGGGAATAGTCCGATCTCTTTAGGATTAATGCCAGTTTTAAAAATACTTCATAAAGCATGGAGTGGAACATGGCGACATCAAGTGAGAGAAGGACATTTTAAACATTGGCATTTTGTTCACGAGGTAAATTCATGGTGTACTGCTAAGAATATTTATTTGAAAGTAGATGAGCACTCAGAGAGTGGAGTGGTAGGCTGTTGGGTAGAGACGAGGAGGAGGAGGAGGAGGAGGAGGAGGAGGAGGACTGAAAAGGAAAGGACTGTCTTCTGGTCTGCTCCTGCCATCATGGAGAAATTAGTTATGTTTAGTGAGGTGAGGGAGCAGTGAGTCAGAGAGACACTTGGAACACTAGAGAATATATCTCCCCTTCCCTACACACACCCTCTTTATTAAGAAATACTTCCGGGTTGGAGCGAGCCGGTCGCATCCGCGCTTCGGTCTGCAGGTTGTATAACTTTTTCATTACATTTCATTACATTTCATTATAGTACAACGGTCTGATTTGTCTAATCTTAGCAATTTCTTCTTAGCTAGCTACATAGTCGTCGTTGTATCAAAGATAATTGCGTAATTATCGTATTTCGTCGTCTCCTATCTGCCCAACACGTTCACCGTCTACCGTAGCACTGTAGTAACTATCACACTCAACTGAACGACTTGATTAGTGTAGTGTTAGCTAGCTACATAGTTGTCTTTGCTGTCTTCGTATCCAAGATAATTGTGTAGTTTAGAGTGTGGAGTCTTAGAGTGATAATTGCGTTATTATCGTATTTCGTCGTCCTCCTATCTGCCTAGCAGCTAGCCAGCTAGCATACGTTCACCGGCTACCGTAGCACTGTAGTAACTATCACACTCAACTGAACGACTTGATTAGTGTAGTATTAGCTAGCTACATAGTTGTCTTTGCTGTCTTCGTATCCAAGATAATTGTGTAGTTTAGAGTGTGTAGTCTTAGAGTGATTATCTTAATTCACCGAGGTTAGCTAGCCAGCTATTTTGTCGTCCTTAACGTAGGAGACACTCCTAGCTAGCCAATAGCCAGCCAACGTCTACTGAATAGAACTTTCGCATTCCGGTCGCATTCCGCTTCGCTCCACAGGTAGTATCACATTTTCATTTCATTTCATTACAGTCCCAACGGTGTGATTTGTTTGATCGTAGCTAGCTACATAGCTAGCTACATAGCCGTCTTTGTTTCAAAGATAATTGTGTAGTCTAGAGCGATTTTCTAGGTTAGCTAGCCAGCTATTGTCGTTCTCCTAACGCAACGTAACGTAACCAACACTGCTAGTTAGCCAGCTAGCTCCCGAAAAGCAGCATTGTAGAAACTTCACACTCAACGGTACGACTTGATTAGGGTAGTGTCAACAACGCATCTAGCCTACCCCAGCAGTACTGTATCATTTTAATCATTTTAGTCAATTAGATTCTTGCTACGTAAGCTTAACTTTCTGAACATTCGAGACGTGTAGTCCACTTGTCATTCAATCTCCTCTGCATTAGCATAGCCTCTTCTCTAGCCTGTCAACTATGTGTCTGTCTATCCCTGTTCTCTCCTCTCTGCACAGACCATACAAACGCTCCACACCGCATGGCCGCGGCCACCCTAATCTGGTGGTCCCAGCGCGCACGACCCACGTGGAGTTCCAGGTCTCCGGTAGCCTCTGGAACTGCCGATCTGCGGCCAACAAGGCAGAGTTCATCTCAGCCTATGCCTCCCTCCAGTCCCTCGACTTCTTGGCTCTGACGGAAACATGGATCACCACAGACAACACCGCTACTCCTACTGCTCTCTCTTCGTCCGCCCACGTGCTCTCGCACACCCGAGAGCTTCTGGTCAGCGGGGTGGTGGCACCGGGATCCTCATCTCTCCCAAGTGGTCATTCTCTCTTTCTCCCCTTACCCATCTGTCTATCGCCTCCTTTGAATTCCATGCTGTCACAGTTACTAGCCCTTTCAAGCTTAACATCCTTATCATTTATCGCCCTCCAGGTTCCCTCGGAGAGTTCATCAATGAGCTTGATGCCTTGATAAGCTCCTTTCCTGAGGACGGCTCACCTCTCACAGTTCTGGGCGACTTTAACCTCCCCACGTCTACCTTTGACTCATTCCTCTCTGCCTCCTTCTTTCCACTCCTCTCCTCTTTTGACCTCACCCTCTCACCTTCCCCCTACTCACAAGGCAGGCAATACGCTCGACCTCATCTTTACTAGATGCTGTTCCTCCACTAACCTCATTGCAACTCCCCTCCAAGTCTCCGACCACTACCTTGTATCCTTTTCCCTCTCGCTCTCATCCAACACTTCCCACACTGCCCCTACTCGGATGGTATCGCGCCGTCCCAACCTTCGCTCTCTCTCCCCCGCTACTCTCTCCTCTTCCATCCTATCATCTCTTCCCTCTGCTCAAACCTTCTCCAACCTATCTCCTGATTCTGCCTCCACAACCCTCCTCTCCTCCCTTTCTGCATCCTTTGACTCTCTATGTCCCCTATCCTCCAGGCCGGCTCGGTCCTCCCCTCCCGCTCCGTGGCTCGACGACTCATTGCGAGCTCACAGAACAGGGCTCCGGGCAGCCGAGCGGAAATGGAGGAAAACTCGCCTCCCTGCGGACCTGGCATCCTTTCACTCCCTCCTCTCTACATTTTCCTCCTCTGTCTCTGCTGCTAAAGCCACTTTCTACCACTCTAAATTCCAAGCATCTGCCTCTAACCCTAGGAAGCTCTTTGCCACCTTCTCCTCCCTCTTGAATCCTCCTCCCCTCCCCCCTCCTCCCTCTCTGCAGATGACTTCGTCAACCATTTTGAAAAGAAGGTCGACGACATCCGATCCTCGTTTGCTAAGTCAAACGACACCGCTGGTTCTGCTCACACTGCCCTACCCTGTGCTCTGACCTCTTTCTCCCCTCTCTCTCCAGATGACATCTCGCGTCTTGTGACGGCCGGCCGCCCAACAACCTGCCCGCTTGACCCTATCCCCTCCTCTCTTCTCCAGACCATCTCCGGTGACCTTCTCCCTTACCTCACCTCGCTCATCAACTCATCCCTGACCGCTGGCTACGTCCCTCCTGTCTTCAAGAGAGCGAGAGTTGCACCCCTTCTGAAAAAACCTACACTCGATCCCTCCGATGTCAACAACTACAGACCAGTATCCCTTCTTTCTTTTCTCTCCAAAACTCTTGAACGTGCCGTCCTTGGCCAGCTCTCCCGCTATCTCTCTCAGAATGACCTTCTTGATCCAAATCAGTCAGGTTTCAAGACTAGTCATTCAACTGAGACTGCTCTTCTCTGTATCACGGAGGCGCTCCGCACTGCTAAAGCTAACTCTCTCTCCTCTGCTCTCATCCTTCTAGACCTATCGGCTGCCTTCGATACTGTGAACCATCAGATCCTCCTCTCCACCCTCTCCGAGTTGGGCATCTCCGGCGCGGCCCACGCTTGGATTGCGTCCTACCTGACAGGTCGCTCCTACCAGGTGGCGTGGCGAGAATCCGTCTCCTCACCACGTGCTCTCACCACTGGTGTCCCCAGGGCTCTGTTCTAGGCCCTCTCCTATTCTCGCTATACACCAAGTCACTTGGCTCTGTCATAACCTCACATGGTCTCTCCTATCATTGCTATGCAGACGACACACAATTAATCTTCTCCTTTCCCCCTTCTGACGACCAGGTGGCGAATCGCATCTCTGCATGTCTGGCAGACATATCAGTGTGGATGACGGATCATCACCTCAAGCTGAACCTCGGCAAGACGGAGCTACTCTTCCTCCCGGGGAAGGACTGCCCGTTCCATGATCTCGCCATCACGGTTGACAACTCCATTGTGTCCTCGTCCCAGAGCGCTAAGAACCTTGGCGTGATCCTGGACAACACCCTGTCGTTCTCAAATAACATCAAGGCGGTGGCCCGTTCCTGTAGGTTCATGCTCTACAACATCCGCAGAGTACGACCCTGCCTCACACAGGAAGCGGCGCAGGTCCTAATCCAGGCACTTGTCATCTCCCGTCTGGATTACTGCAACTCGCTGTTGGCTGGGCTCCCTGCCTGTGCCATTAAACCCCTACAACTCATCCAGAACGCCGCAGCCCGTCTGGTGTTCAACCTTCCCAAGTTCTCTCACGTCACCCCGCTCCTCCGCTCTCTCCACTGGCTTCCAGTTGAAGCTCGCATCCGCTACAAGACCATGGTGCTTGCCTACGGAGCTGTGAGGGGAACGGCACCTCAGTACCTCCAGGCTCTGATCAGGCCCTACACCCAAACAAGGGCACTGCGTTCATCCACCTCTGGCCTGCTCGCCTCCCTACCACTGAGGAAGTACAGTTCCCGCTCAGCCCAGTCAAAACTGTTCGCTGCTCTGGCCCCCCAATGGTGGAACAAACTCCCTCACGACGCCAGGACAGCGGAGTCAATCACCACCTTCCGGAGACACCTGAAACCCCACCTCTTTAAGGAATACCTAGGATAGGATAAAGTAATCCTTCTCCCCCCTTAAAAGACCTAGATGCACTATTGTAAAGTGGCTGTTCCACTGGATGTCATAAGGTGAAAGCACCAATTTGTAAGTCGCTCTGGATAAGAGCGTCTGCTAAATGACTTAAATGTAATGTAAATGTCCCATTTCCTTTAAAGTTATAATTAATAATGCTGCAATGTTTTTAGCACTTTTCATACAAAACAACACTTTATACTGTATACAGCACATGAATGCAAGATATACCATGTATACCTTTCTCTAAATATATATTTCTCTAAATATATCTCTCATTCACTTTACACAATGTGTTTGGAACATTTCAAACAATTAACAACACTTAAGCTACAGTACTGTATATAGGCTACATGAATGTATGAGAGAGCATGCTATATCTCTCTCTACCTTTAGTGACTCTATACGGATATACTGTACCTCTACACAGAAGGGAAAACTAAGCCCATGCTGAGACCCAGTATTAGACCCATGACCACCCATAGTGTTGGTGCTGCCCAGTCGGCCCCTCAATCAGCCCTGTGGTACAGAGAGGAGTCAGTGGTGCAGAGAGGTTATACACTAATGGACAGCAACAAGAACAAGAACACTGCTGCTGATTATAGTAGCAGCTCTCTCATAAATTCCTTTATGGCACTCAAAGAAATACTGTAATTTCTTGCTCTCATTCAAGTCTGTAGTTAACTTTCTGCATGACAATAAGCGGTTAGTCGTAAGGACAAATTTCGAAAGCTGTGATATTGAACATGATTAACCACTGTGGTCTGTCCTAATAATACGAGAGGTGAAAAGTGAAAGGATCTAGTGTGTGCTTGTGTGTGTGTGCTTGTATGTGTAGTGTGTGCTTGTGTGTGTGTGCTTGTATGTGTAGTGTGTGCCTGCCTGTGTGCACGTGTGCATGTGAATTACTGTGGCTCCCAATACTAATTGTGAGGGGGGGGGGGGGGGGGGGACTACAACAGTGTTTGAAGACATAGTTACCATGATCATCAACTCATGACAGGGAGTAGTGTGCAATTTTTCCCCTCTGCGATCAGGGATGGTAGGCCATGCTAGGTCGGCCCCTCTCTTCCTGCCTTCCTCTGCCAGTAGACTAATAATAAAGCTGACAGATTGATTTAAAGAGCTGGTGGCAGCTGTGAGACACCATCAGCTGTACAATCATTCATAAATCTAAAACAATAAAGGATGAATCAATAGTAGTGTGAGTATAAACCATTTTTCCTTCCTCTTTTCTCTGTGTCAACGCTCAGGAGAAAAGGCACAATTTAATTGTGGAAAAATTGCTGGACACACAATATAGAGATTACTCTGAAAGCTCTGGCAGGGTACAGAGGGAGGGGGGCTTCCAGTAATACAATAGAAGTTCTTTGGTAAAGTTTGTAGCATTTCTGAAATATACTGCATGAGAATAGTGATCTCCATACACTCCCAACATTTAGTGGTTTAGCAACTGATTCATGACAACAAACTATTTGTTTTTGTGTTAACAGTTGTAAATGAAAAGATCCATTTTGATTTCAATCACAGAAGAAGTAAAAAAACAGAAGTAGATCCAAAACAGTTGCACACGAAATCCATCAAGCCATTAACTATTCAATACAATGAATTATGATGTGCTGTAAACTGAACTTCTAGAGAGCCTCTTCTCCTCTATTAAAGTGGGAAGTTTACATTTAGCAAAACTGCTGAATATAATTAGAGAGAAGAAAAAATACTGTATCTGGCTCCATCTGCAAAAAACTTCTTGACGGCTGGCTGTCAGAGTGTGTTCATCCCTAATGCATGTATTCATCTCTCTCTGCCTGATTTGGTCTGAAGAAGTGAATGACTCAGTCATCTCATCAGATCCTCTGCAGTCGTTCCTCCTCCTCCCTCTAAACCTCTGCTCTGTACATGTTAATGAGAACCTGCTGTCTGGTTTCATACCACAGACAGACTCCTGGTTTCATACCACAGACAGACTCCTGGTTTCATACCACAGACAGACTCCTGGTTTCATACCACAGACAGGATCCTGGTTTCATACCACAGACAGACTCCTGGTTTCATACCACAGACAGACTCCTGGTTTCTTACCACAGACAGGCTCCTGGTTTCATACCACAGACAGACTCCTGGTTTCATACCACAGTATGTACTTCCGGCGCCGACAGAGATGGCCGCCTCGCTTCGCGTTCCTAGGAAACTATGCAGTTTTTTTTTTTTTTACGTGTTATTTCTTACATTAGTACCCCAGGTCATCTTAGGTTTCATTACATACAGTCGAGAAGAACTACTGAATATAAGATCAGCGTGAACTCACCATCAGTACGACCAAGAATATGTTTTCCGTGACGCGGATCCTGTGTTCTGCCTTACAAACAGGACAACGGAATGGATCGCATGCAGCGACCCAAGAAAACGACTCCGAAAAAGAGGGAAACGTAGCGGTCTTCTGGTCAGACTCCGGACAAGGGCACATCGCGCACCACTCCCCAGCATTCTTCTTGCCAATGTCCAGTCTCTTGACAACAAGGTTGATGAAATCCGAGCAAGGGTAGCATTCCAGAGGGACATCAGAGACTGCAACGTTCTCTGCTTCACGGAAACATGGCTTACTGGGAAGACGCTATCCGATGCGGTGCAGCCAACGGGTTTCTCCACGCATCGCGCCGACAGAAACAAACATCTTTCTGGTAAGAAGAGTGGCGGGGGCGTATGCCTCATGACTAACGAGACATGGTGTGATGAAGGAAACATACAGGAACTCAAATCCTTCTGTTCACCTGATTTAGAATTCCTCACAATCAAATGTAGACCGCATTATCTTCCAAGAGAATTCTCTTCGATTATAATCACAGCCGTATATATCCCCACCCAAGCAGACACATCGATGGCTCTGAACAAACTTTATTTAACTCTTTGCAAACTGGAAACCATTTATCCAGAGGCTGCATTCATTGTAGCTGGGGATTTTAACAAAGCTAATCTGAAAACAAGACTCCCTAAATTTTATCAGCATGTCGATTGCGCAACCAGGGGTGGTAAAACCTTGGATCATTGTTACTCTAACTTCCGCGACGCATATAAGGCCCTGCCCCGCCCCCCTTTCGGAAAAGCTGACCACGACTCCATTTTGTTGATCCCTGCCTACAGGCAGAAACTTAAACAAGAGGCTCCCACGCTGAGGTCTGTCCAACGCTGGTCAGACCAAGCTGACTCCACACTCCAAGACTGCTTCCATCACGTGGACTGGGACATGTTTCGTATTGCGTCAGATAAAAATATTGACGAATACGCTGATTCGGTGTGCGAGTTCATTAGAACGTGCGTTGAAGATGTCGTTCCCATAGCAACAATAAAAACATTCCCTAACCAGAAACCGTGGATTGATGGCAGCATTCGCGTGAAACTGAAAGCGCGAACCACTGCTTTTAATCAGGGCAAGGTGTCTGGCAACATGACTGAATACAAACAGTGCAGCTATTCCCTCCGCAAGGCTATTAAACAAGCTAAGCGTCAGTACAGAGGCAAAGTAGAATCTCAATTCAACGGCTCAGACACAAGAGGCATGTGGCAGGGTCTACAGTCAATCACGGACTACAAGAAGAAACCCAGCCCAGTCACGGACCAGGATGTCTTGCTCCCAGGCAGACTAAATAACTTTTTTGCCCGCTTTGAGGACAATACAGTGCCACTGACACGGCCTGCAACGAAAACATGCGGTCTCTCCTTCACTGCAGCCGAGGTGAGTAAGACATTTAAACGTGTTAACCCTCGCAAGGCTGCAGGCCCAGACGGCATCCCCAGCCGTGCCCTCAGAGCATGCGCAGACCAGCTGGCCGGTGTGTTTACGGACATATTCAATCAATCCCTATACCAGTCTGCTGTTCCCACATGCTTCAAGAGGGACACCATTGTTCCTGTTCCCAAGAAAGCTAAGGTAACTGAGCTAAACGACTACCGCCCCGTAGCACTCACTTCCGTCATCATGAAGTGCTTTGAGAGACTAGTCAAGGACCATATCACCTCCACCCTACCTGACACCCTAGACCCACTCCAATTTGCTTACCGCCCAAATAGGTCCACAGACGATGCAATCTCAACCACACTGCACACTGCAATAACCCACCTGGACAAGAGGAATACCTATGTGAGAATGCTGTTCATCGACTACAGCTCGGCATTCAACACCATAGTACCCTCCAAGCTCGTCATCAAGCTCGAGACCCTGGGTCTAGACCCCGCCCTGTGCAACTGGGTACTGGACTTCCTGACGGGCCGCCCCCAGGTGGTGAGGGTAGGCAACAACATCTCCTCCCCGCTGATCCTCAACACGGGGGCCCCAAAAGGGTGCGTTCTGAGCCCTCTCCTGTACTCCCTGTTCACCCACGACTGCGTGGCCATGCACGCCTCCAACTCAATCATCAAGTTTGCGGACGACACAACAGTGGTAGGCTTGATTACCAACAACGACGAGACGGCCTACAGGGAGGAGGTGAGGGCCCTCGGAGTGTGGTGTCAGGAAAATAACCTCACACTCAACGTCAACAAAACTAAGGAGATGATTGTGGACTTCAGGAAACAGCAGAGGAACACCCCCTATCCACATCGATGGAACAGTAGTGGAGAGGGTAGCAAGTTTTAAGTTCCTCGGCATACACATCACAGACAAACTGAATTGGTCCACTCACACTAACAGCGTCGTGAAGAAGGCGCAGCAGCGCCTCTTCAACCTCAGGAGGCTGAAGAAATTCGGCTTGTCACCAAAAGCACTCACAAACTTCTACAGATGCACAATCGAGAGCATCCTGGCGGGCTGTATCACGGCCTGGTACGGCAACTGCTCCGCCCTCAACCGTAAGGCTCTTCAGAGGGTAGTGAGGTCTGCACAACGCATCACCGGGGGCAAACTACCTGCCCTCCAGGACACCTACACCACCCGATGTTACAGGAAGGCCATAAAGATCATCAAGGACATCAACCACCCGAACCACTGCCTGTTCACCCCGCTATCATCCAGAAGGCGAGGTCAGTACAGGTGCATCAAAGCTGGGACCGAGAGACTGAAAAACAGCTTCTATCTCAAGGCCATCAGACTGTTAAACAGCCACCACTAACATTGAGTGGCTGCTGCCAACACACTGTCATTGACACTGACCCAACTCCAGCCACTTTAATAATGGGAATTGATGGGAAATTATGTAAATATATCACTAGCCACTTTAAACAATGCTACCTTATATAATGTTACTTACCCTACATTATTAATCTCATATGCATACGTATATACTGCACTCTACATCATCGACTGCATCCTTATGTAATACATGTATCACTAGCCACTTTAACTATGCCACTTTGTTTACTTTGTCTACATACTCATCTCATATGTATATACTGTACTCGATACCATCTACTGTATGCTGCTCTGTACCATCACTCATTCATATATCCTTATGTACATATTCTTTATCCCCTTACACTGTGTATAAGACAGTAGTTTTGGAATTGTTAGTTAGATTACTTGTTGGTTATCACTGCATTGTCGGAACTAGAAGCACAAGCATTTCGCTACACTCGCATTAACATCTGCTAACCATGTGTATGTGACAAATAAAATTTGATTTGATTTGATTTGACAGACTCCTGGTTTCATACCACAGACAGACTCCTCTAGCCATTACGGATGGCTTAAACATGCAATAAACGGGTTCATTGAAAAGCATCAGTTCAATGGATCTATCTACTGTACTATACCTGTACCTTCTGAACATATCACCTTAATCTCAGTATGCGTCCCAAATGGCATCCTATTCCGTATGGGCTCTGGTCAAACGTACTGCAGTGTACTGTATAGGGTATAGGCTGGCATGTGGGACGCACACCTCAGTGTAGTCTTATTAGAATGTGTAATCAGGGCTATAGGCTTATAGGAGAATAGGAGGAGAGACGCCATAAAGAAAGATGCACTGCTGGGTGAGAATAAGCAGAGGCAAGGAGACTCAGAGCTACTAAAAGAACACATCAAAGTGGAGTAAACACATGTTGACACTCATCATTTCCCCTAATGGAGGACGGAGTGAGGAAAGAGGGACATGAGAGGGAGGGAGAGAAAAAGAGAGATGTGTTTACTTAGTGCCTGCCTCTACTTTAGAAAAGCAAAGTGCTCTGGAAATACAACTTCATCAAAGTATCATTGTTGCTGTTTATACATGCCATCTCTAATGTGTCATTGTTACTGTTTATACATGCCATCTCTAATGTGTCATTGTTACTGTTTATACATGCCATCTCTAATGTGTCATTGTTACTGTTTATACATGCCATCTCTAATGTGTCATTGTTACTGTTTATACATGCCATCTCTAATGTGTCATTGTTACTGTTTATACATGCCATCTCTAATGTGTCATTGTTACTGTTTATACATGCCATCTCTAATGTGTCATTGTTACTGTTTATAAATGCCATCTCTAATGTGTCATTGTTGCTGTTTATACATGCCATCTCTAATGTGTCATTGTTAGTGTTTATACATGCCATCTCTAATGTGTCATTGTTACTGTTTATACATGCCATCTCTAATGTGTCATTGTTACTGTTTATACATGCCATCTCTAATGTGTCATTGTTACTGTTTATACATGCCATCTCTACTGTGTCATTGTTACTGTTTATACATGCCATCTCTAATGTGTCAATGTTACTGTTTATACATGCCATCTCTAATGTGTCAATGTTACTGTTTATACATGCCATCTCTAATGTGTCATTGTTAGTGTTTATACATGCCATCTCTAATGTGTCATTGTTACTGTTTATACATGCCATCTCTAATGTGTCATTGTTACTGTTTATACATGCCATCTCTAATGTGTCATTGTTGCTGTTTATACATGCCATCTCTAATGTGTCATTGTTGCTGTTTATACATGCCATCTCTAATGTTTATACATGCCATCTCTAATGTGTCATTGTTGCTGTTTATACATGCCATCTCTAATGTGTCATTGTTACTGTTTATACATGCCATCTCTCTAATGTGTCATTGTTAGTGTTTATACATGCCATCTCTAATGTGTCATTGTTACTGTTTATACATGCCATCTCTAATGTGTCATTGTTACTGTTTATACATGCCATCTCTAATGTGTCATTGTTACTGTTTATACATGCCATCTCTACTGTGTCATTGTTACTGTTTATACATGCCATCTCTAATGTGTCAATGTTACTGTTTATACATGCCATCTCTAATGTGTCAATGTTACTGTTTATACATGCCATCTCTAATGTGTCATTGTTACTGTTTATACATGCCATCTCTAATGTCATTGTTACTGTTTATACATGCCATCTCTAATGTGTCATTGTTACTGTTTATACATGCCATCTCTAATGTGTCATTGTTACTGTTTATACATGCCATCTCTAATGTGTCATTGTTACTGTTTATACATGCCATCTCTAATGTGTCATTGTTACTGTTTATACATGCCATCTCTAATGTGTCATTGTTGCTGTTTATACATGCCATCTCGAATGTGTCAATGTTACTGTTTATACATGCCATCTCTAATGTGTCATTGTTACTGTTTATACATGCCATCTCTAATGTGTCATTGTTGCTGTTTATACATGCCATCTCTAATGTGTCATTGTTGCTGTTTATACATGCCATCTCTAATGTGTCATTGTTAGTGTTTATACATGCCATCTCTAATGTGTCATTGTTACTGTTTATACATGCCATCTCTAATGTGTCATTGTTACTGTTTATACATGCCATCTCTAATGTGTCATTGTTGCTGTTTATACATGCCATCTCTAATGTGTCATTGTTGCTCTTTATACATGCCATCTCTAATGTGTCATTGTTACTGTTTATACATGCCATCTCTAATGTGTCATTGTTGCTGTTTATACATGCCATCTCTAATGTGTCATTGTTGCTGTTTATACATGCCATCTCTAATGTGTCATTGTTGCTGTTTATACATGCCATCTCTAATGTGTCATTGTTAGTGTTTATACATGCCATCTCTAATGTGTCATTGTTAGTGTTTATACATGCCATCTCTAATGTGTCATTGTTACTGTTTATACATGCCATCTCTAATGTGTCATTGTTACTGTTTATACATGCCATCTCTAATGTGTCATTGTTACTGTTTATACATGCCATCTCTAATGTGTCATTGTTGCTGTTTATACATGCCATCTCTAATGTATCATTGTTACAGTTTATACATGCCATCTCTAATGTGTCATTGTTACTGTTTATACATGCCATCTCTAATGTGTCATTGTTACTGTTTATACATGCCATCTCTAATGTGTCATTGTTACTGTTTATACATGCCATCTCTAATGTGTCATTGTTACTGTTTATACATGCCATCTCTAATGTGTCATTGTTACTGTTTATACATGCCATCTCTAATGTGTCATTGTTACTGTTTATACATGCCATCTCTACTGTGTCATTGTTACTGTTTATACATGCCATCTCTAATGTGTCAATGTTACTGTTTATACATGCCATCTCTAATGTGTCAATGTTACTGTTTATACATGCCATCTCTAATGTGTCATTGTTACTGTTTATACATGCCATCTCTAATGTCATTGTTACTGTTTATACATGCCATCTCTAATGTGTCATTGTTACTGTTTATACATGCCATCTCTAATGTGTCATTGTTACTGTTTATACATGCCATCTCTAATGTGTCATTGTTACTGTTTATACATGCCATCTCTAATGTGTCATTGTTACTGTTTATACATGCCATCTCTAATGTGTCATTGTTGCTGTTTATACATGCCATCTCGAATGTGTCAATGTTACTGTTTATACATGCCATCTCTAATGTGTCATTGTTACTGTTTATACATGCCATCTCTAATGTGTCATTGTTGCTGTTTATACATGCCATCTCTAATGTGTCAATGTTACTGTTTATACATGCCATCTCTAATGTGTCAATGTTACTGTTTATACATGCCATCTCTAATGTGTCATTGTTACTGTTTATACATGCCATCTCTAATGTGTCATTGTTGCTGTTTATACATGCCATCTCTAATGTGTCATTGTTGCTGTTTATACATGCCATCTCTAATGTGTCATTGTTAGTGTTTATACATGCCATCTCTAATGTGTCATTGTTACTGTTTATACATGCCATCTCTAATGTGTCATTGTTACTGTTTATACATGCCATCTCTAATGTGTCATTGTTGCTGTTTATACATGCCATCTCTAATGTGTCATTGTTGCTCTTTATACATGCCATCTCTAATGTGTCATTGTTACTGTTTATACATGCCATCTCTAATGTGTCATTGTTGCTGTTTATACATGCCATCTCTAATGTGTCATTGTTGCTGTTTATACATGCCATCTCTAATGTGTCATTGTTGCTGTTTATACATGCCATCTCTAATGTGTCATTGTTAGTGTTTATACATGCCATCTCTAATGTGTCATTGTTAGTGTTTATACATGCCATCTCTAATGTGTCATTGTTACTGTTTATACATGCCATCTCTAATGTGTCATTGTTACTGTTTATACATGCCATCTCTAATGTGTCATTGTTACTGTTTATACATGCCATCTCTAATGTGTCATTGTTGCTGTTTATACATGCCATCTCTAATGTATCATTGTTACAGTTTATACATGCCATCTCTAATGTGTCATTGTTACTGTTTATACATGCCATCTCTAATGTGTCATTGTTACTGTTTATACATGCCATCTCTAATGTGTCATTGTTACTGTTTATACATGCCATCTCTAATGTGTCATTGTTACTGTTTATACATGCCATCTCTAATGTGTCATTGTTACTGTTTATACATGCCATCTCTACTGTGTCATTGTTACTGTTTATACATGCCATCTCTAATGTGTCATTGTTACTGTTTATACATGCCATCTCTAATGTGTCATTGTTACTGTTTATACATGCCATCTCTAATGTGTCATTGTTACTGTTTATACATGCCATCTCTAATGTCATTGTTACTGTTTATACATGCCATCTCTAATGTGTCATTGTTACTGTTTATACATGCCATCTCTAATGTGTCATTGTTACTGTTTATACATGCCATCTCTAATGTGTCATTGTTACTGTTTATACATGCCATCTCTAATGTGTCATTGTTACTGTTTATACATGCCATCTCTAATGTGTCATTGTTGCTGTTTACACATGCCATCTCTAATGTGTCAATGTTACTGTTTATACATGCCATCTCTAATGTGTCATTGTTACTGTTTATACATGCCATCTCTAATGTGTCATTGTTGCTGTTTATACATGCCATCTCTAATGTGTCATTGTTGCTGTTTATACATGCCATCTCTAATGTGTCATTGTTAGTGTTTATACATGCCATCTCTAATGTGTCATTGTTACTGTTTATACATGCCATCTCTAATGTGTCATTGTTACTGTTTATACATGCCATCTCTAATGTGTCATTGTTGCTGTTTATACATGCCATCTCTAATGTGTCATTGTTGCTCTTTATACATGCCATCTCTAATGTGTCATTGTTACTGTTTATACATGCCATCTCTAATGTGTCATTGTTGCTGTTTATACATGCCATCTCTAATGTGTCATTGTTGCTGTTTATACATGCCATCTCTAATGTGTCATTGTTGCTGTTTATACATGCCATCTCTAATGTGTCATTGTTAGTGTTTATACATGCCATCTCTAATGTGTCATTGTTAGTGTTTATACATGCCATCTCTAATGTGTCATTGTTACTGTTTATACATGCCATCTCTAATGTGTCATTGTTACTGTTTATACATGCCATCTCTAATGTGTCATTGTTGCTGTTTATACATGCCATCTCTAATGTATCATTGTTACAGTTTATACATGCCATCTCTAATGTGTCATTGTTACTGTTTATACATGCCATCTCTAATGTGTAATTGTTACTGTTTATACATGCCATCTCTAATGTGTCATTGTTACTGTTTATACATGCCATCTCTAATGTGTCATTGTTACTGTTTATACATGCCATCTCTAATGTGTCATTGTTGCTGTTTATACATGCCATCTCTAATGTGTCATTGTTGCTGTTTATACATGCCATCTCTAATGTGTCATTGTTACTGTTTATACATGCCATCTCTAATGTGTCATTGTTAGTGTTTATACATGCCATCTCTAATGTGTCATTGTTACTGTTTATACATGCCATCTCTAATGTGTCATTGTTACTGTTTATACATGCCATCTCTAATGTGTCATTGTTGCTGTTTATACATGCCATCTCTAATGTGTCATTGTTAGTGTTTATACATGCCATCTCTAATGTGTCATTGTTACTGTTTATACATGCCATCTCTAATGTGTCATTGTTACTGTTTATACATGCCATCTCTAATGTGTCATTGTTGCTGTTTATACATGCCATCTCTAATGTGTCATTGTTGCTGTTTATACATGCCATCTCTAATGTGTCATTGTTGCTGTTTATACATGCCATCTCTAATGTGTCATTGTTGCTGTTTATACATGCCATCTCTAATGTGTCATTGTTACTGTTTATACATGCCATCTCTAATGTGTCATTGTTAGTGTTTATACATGCCATCTCTAATGTGTCATTGTTACTGTTTATACATGCCATCTCTAATGTGTCATTGTTACTGTTTATACATGCCATCTCTAATGTGTCATTGTTACTGTTTATACATGCCATCTCTAATGTGTCATTGTTACTGTTTATACATGCCATCTCTAATGTGTCATTGTTACTGTTTATACATGCCATCTCTAATGTGTCATTGTTACTGTTTATACATGCCATCTCTAATGTGTCATTGTTACTGTTTATACATGCCATCTCTAATGTGTCATTGTTACTGTTTATACATGCCATCTCTAATGTGTCATTGTTAGTGTTTATACATGCCATCTCTAATGTGTCATTGTTACTGTTTATACATGCCATCTCTAATGTGTCATTGTTACTGTTTATACATGCCATCTCTAATGTGTCATTGTTGCTGTTTATACATGCCATCTCTAATGTGTCATTGTTGCTCTTTATACATGCCATCTCTAATGTGTCATTGTTACTGTTTATACATGCCATCTCTAATGTGTCATTGTTACTGTTTATACATGCCATCTCTAATGTGTCATTGTTACTGTTTATACATGCCATCTCTAATGTGTCATTGTTAGTGTTTATACATGCCATCTCTAATGTGTCATTGTTACTGTTTATACATGCCATCTCTAATGTGTCATTGTTACTGTTTATACATGCCATCTCTAATGTGTCATTGTTGCTGTTTATACATGCCATCTCTAATGTGTCATTGTTACTGTTTATACATGCCATCTCTAATGTGTCATTGTTACTGTTTATACATGCCATCTCTAATGTGTCATTGTTACTGTTTATACATGCCATCTCTAATGTGTCATTGTTACTGTTTATACATGCCATCTCTAATGTGTCATTGTTACTGTTTATACATGCCATCTCTAATGTGTCATTGTTACTGTTTATACATGCCATCTCTAATGTGTCATTGTTACTGTTTATACATGCCATCTCTAATGTGTCATTGTTACTGTTTATACATGCCATCTCTAATGTGTCATTGTTACTGTTTATACATGCCATCTCTAATGTGTCATTGTTGCTGTTTATACATGCCATCTCTAATGTGTCATTGTTGCTGTTTATACATGCCATCTCTAATGTGTCATTGTTACTGTTTATACATGCCATCTCTAATGTGTCATTGTTGCTGTTTATACATGCCATCTCTAATGTGTCATTGTTGCTGTTTATACATGCCATCTCTAATGTGTCATTGTTACTGTTTATACATGCCATCTCTAATGTGTCATTGTTAGTGTTTATACATGCCATCTCTAATGTGTCATTGTTACTGTTTATACATGCCATCTCTAATGTGTCATTGTTACTGTTTATACATGCCATCTCTAATGTGTCATTGTTACTGTTTATACATGCCATCTCTAATGTGTCATTGTTACTGTTTATACATGCCATCTCTAATGTGTCATTGTTACTGTTTATACATGCCATCTCTAATGTGTCATTGTTACTGTTTATACATGCCATCTCTAATGTGTCATTGTTACTGTTTATACATGCCATCTCTAATGTGTCATTGTTACTGTTTATACATGCCATCTCTAATGTGTCATTGTTGATGTTTATACATGCCATCTCTAATGTCTCATTGTTACTGTTTATACATGCCATCTCTAATGTGTCATTGTTACTGTTTATACATGCCATCTCTAATGTGTCATTGTTACTGTTTATACATGCCATCTCTAATGTGTCATTGTTACTGTTTATACATGCCATCTCTAATGTGTCATTGTTACTGTTTATACATGCCATCTCTAATGTGTCATTGTTACTGTTTATACATGCCATCTCTAATGTGTCATTGTTACTGTTTATACATGCCATCTCTAATGTGTCATTGTTACTGTTTATACATGCCATCTCTAATGTGTCATTGTTAGTGTTTATACATGCCATCTCTAATGTGTCATTGTTGCTGTTTATACATGCCATCTCTAATGTGTCATTGTTGCTGTTTATACATGCCATCTCTAATGTGTCATTGTTGCTGTTTATACATGCCATCTCTAATGTGTCATTGTTACTGTTTATACATGCCATCTCTAATGTGTCATTGTTAGTGTTTATACATGCCATCTCTAATGTGTCATTGTTACTGTTTATACATGCCATCTCTAATGTGTCATTGTTACTGTTTATACATGCCATCTCTAATGTGTCATTGTTACTGTTTATACATGCCATCTCTAATGTGTCATTGTTACTGTTTATACATGCCATCTCTAATGTGTCATTGTTACTGTTTATACATGCCATCTCTAATGTGTCATTGTTGCTGTTTATACATGCCATCTCTAATGTGTCATTGTTACTGTTTATACATGCCATCTCTAATGTGTCATTGTTACTGTTTATACATGCCATCTCTAATGTGTCATTGTTACTGTTTATACATGCCATCTCTAATGTGTCATTGTTACTGTTTATACATGCCATCTCTAATGTGTCATTGTTACTGTTTATACATGCCATCTCTAATGTGTCATTGTTACTGTTTATACATGCCATCTCTAATGTGTCATTGTTACTGTTTATACATGCCATCTCTAATGTGTCATTGTTACTGTTTATACATGCCATCTCTAATGTGTCATTGTTACTGTTTATACATGCCATCTCTAATGTGTCATTGTTACTGTTTATACATGCCATCTCTAATGTGTCATTGTTACTGTTTATACATGCCATCTCTAATGTGTCATTGTTACTGTTTATACATGCCATCTCTAATGTGTCATTGTTACTGTTTATACATGCCATCTCTAATGTGTCATTGTTACTGTTTATACATGCCATCTCTAATGTGTCATTGTTACTGTTTATACATGCCATCTCTAATGTGTCATTGTTGCTGTTTATACATGCCATCTCTAATGTGTCATTGTTGCTCTTTATACATGCCATCTCTAATGTGTCATTGTTACTGTTTATACATGCCATCTCTAATGTGTCATTGTTGCTGTTTATACATGCCATCTCTAATGTGTCATTGTTGCTGTTTATACATGCCATCTCTAATGTGTCATTGTTGCTGTTTATACATGCCATCTCTAATGTGTCATTGTTACTGTTTATACATGCCATCTCTAATGTGTCATTGTTAGTGTTTATACATGCCATCTCTAATGTGTCATTGTTACTGTTTATACATGCCATCTCTAATGTGTCATTGTTACTGTTTATACATGCCATCTCTAATGTGTCATTGTTACTGTTTATACATGCCATCTCTAATGTGTCATTGTTACTGTTTATACATGCCATCTCTAATGTGTCATTGTTGCTGTTTATACATGCCATCTCTAATGTGTCATTGTTGCTCTTTATACATGCCATCTCTAATGTGTCATTGTTTGTTTATACATGCCATCTCTAATGTGTCATTGTTGCTGTTTATACATGCCATCTCTAATGTGTCATTGTTGCTGTTTATACATGCCATCTCTAATGTGTCATTGTTGCTGTTTATACATGCCATCTCTAATGTGTCATTGTTACTGTTTATACATGCCATCTCTAATGTGTCATTGTTAGTGTTTATACATGCCATCTCTAATGTGTCATTGTTACTGTTTATACATGCCATCTCTAATGTGTCATTGTTACTGTTTATACATGCCATCTCTAATGTGTCATTGTTACTGTTTATACATGCCATCTCTAATGTGTCATTGTTACTGTTTATACATGCCATCTCTAATGTGTCATTGTTACTGTTTATACATGCCATCTCTAATGTGTCATTGTTACTGTTTATACATGCCATCTCTAATGTGTCATTGTTACTGTTTATACATGCCATCTCTAATGTGTCATTGTTACTGTTTATACATGCCATCTCTAATGTGTCATTGTTACTGTTTATACATGCCATCTCTAATGTGTCATTGTTACTGTTTATACATGCCATCTCTAATGTGTCATTGTTACTGTTTATACATGCCATCTCTAATGTGTCATTGTTACTGTTTATACATGCCATCTCTAATGTGTCATTGTTACTGTTTATACATGCCATCTCTAATGTGTCATTGTTACTGTTTATACATGCCATCTCTAATGTGTCATTGTTACTGTTTATACATGCCATCTCTAATGTGTCATTGTTACTGTTTATACATGCCATCTCTAATGTGTCATTGTTACTGTTTATACATGCCATCTCTAATGTGTCATTGTTACTGTTTATACATGCCATCTCTAATGTGTCATTGTTACTGTTTATACATGCCATCTCTAATGTGTCATTGTTACTGTTTATACATGCCATCTCTAATGTGTCATTGTTGCTGTTTATACATGCCATCTCTAATGTGTCATTGTTACTGTTTATACATGCCATCTCTAATGTGTTACTGTTTATACATGCATTGTTGCTGTTTATACATGCCATCTCTAATGTGTCATTGTTGCTGTTTATACATGCCATCTCTAATGTGTCATTGTTGCTGTTTATACATGCCATCTCTAATGTGTCATTGTTACTGTTTATACATGCCATCTCTAATGTGTCATTGTTAGTGTTTATACATGCCATCTCTAATGTGTCATTGTTACTGTTTATACATGCCATCTCTAATGTGTCATTGTTACTGTTTATACATGCCATCTCTAATGTGTCATTGTTACTGTTTATACATGCCATCTCTAATGTGTCATTGTTACTGTTTATACATGCCATCTCTAATGTGTCATTGTTACTGTTTATACATGCCATCTCTAATGTGTCATTGTTGCTGTTTATACATGCCATCTCTAATGTGTCATTGTTACTGTTTATACATGCCATCTCTAATGTGTCATTGTTACTGTTTATACATGCCATCTCTAATGTGTCATTGTTACTGTTTATACAATGCCATCTCTAATGTGTCATTGTTACTGTTTATACATGCCATCTCTAATGTGTCATTGTTACTGTTTATACATGCCATCTCTAATGTGTCATTGTTACTGTTTATACATGCCATCTCTAATGTGTCATTGTTGCTGTTTATACATGCCATCTCTAATGTGTCATTGTTACTGTTTATACATGCCATCTCTAATGTGTCATTGTTACTGTTTATACATGCCATCTCTAATGTGTCATTGTTACTGTTTATACATGCCATCTCTAATGTGTCATTGTTACTGTTTATACATGCCATCTCTAATGTGTCATTGTTACTGTTTATACATGCCATCTCTAATGTGTCATTGTTACTGTTTATACATGCCATCTCTAATGTGTCATTGTTACTGTTTATACATGCCATCTCTAATGTGTCATTGTTACTGTTTATACATGCCATCTCTAATGTGTCATTGTTACTGTTTATACATGCCATCTCTAATGTGTCATTGTTACTGTTTATACATCCATCTAATGTGTCATTGTTGCTGTTTATACATGCCATCTCTAATGTGTCATTGTTGCTGTTTATACATGCCATCTCTAATGTGTCATTGTTACTGTTTATACATGCCATCTCTAATGTGTCATTGTTGCTGTTTATACATGCCATCTCTAATGTGTCATTGTTAGTGTTTATACATGCCATCTCTAATGTGTCATTGTTACTGTTTATACATGCCATCTCTAATGTGTCATTGTTACTGTTTATACATGCCATCTCTAATGTGTCATTGTTACTGTTTATACATGCCATCTCTAATGTGTCATTGTTACTGTTTATACATGCCATCTCTAATGTGTCATTGTTAGTTACTGTTTATACATGCCATCTCTAATGTGTCATTGTTACTGTTTATACATGCCATCTCTAATGTGTCATTGTTACTGTTTATACATGCCATCTCTAATGTGTCATTGTTACTGTTTATACATGCCATCTCTAATGTGTCATTGTTACTGTTTATACATGCCATCTCTAATGTGTCATTGTTACTGTTTATACATGCCATCTCTAATGTGTCATTGTTACTGTTTATACATGCCATCTCTAATGTGTCATTGTTACTGTTTATACATGCCATCTCTAATGTGTCATTGTTACTGTTTATACATGCCATCTCTAATGTGTCATTGTTACTGTTTATACATGCCATCTCTAATGTGTCATTGTTACTGTTTATACATGCCATCTCTAATGTGTCATTGTTACTGTTTATACATGCCATCTCTAATGTGTCATTGTTACTGTTTATACATGCCATCTCTAATGTGTCATTGTTACTGTTTATACATGCCATCTCTAATGTGTCATTGTTACTGTTTATACATGCCATCTCTAATGTGTCATTGTTACTGTTTATACATGCCATCTCTAATGTGTCATTGTTACTGTTTATACATGCCATCTCTAATGTGTCATTGTTACTGTTTATACATGCCATCTCTAATGTGTCATTGTTACTGTTTATACATGCCATCTCTAATGTGTCATTGTTAGTGTTTATACATGCCATCTCTAATGTGTCATTGTTACTGTTTATACATGCCATCTCTAATGTGTCATTGTTACTGTTTATACATGCCATCTCTAATGTGTCATTGTTGCTGTTTATACATGCCATCTCTAATGTGTCATTGTTGCTCTTTATACATGCCATCTCTAATGTGTCATTGTTACTGTTTATACATGCCATCTCTAATGTGTCATTGTTGCTGTTTATACATGCCATCTCTAATGTGTCATTGTTGCTGTTTATACATGCCATCTCTAATGTGTCATTGTTGCTGTTTATACATGCCATCTCTAATGTGTCATTGTTACTGTTTATACATGCCATCTCTAATGTGTCATTGTTAGTGTTTATACATGCCATCTCTAATGTGTCATTGTTACTGTTTATACATGCCATCTCTAATGTGTCATTGTTACTGTTTATACATGCCATCTCTAATGTGTCATTGTTACTGTTTATACATGCCATCTCTAATGTGTCATTGTTAGTGTTTATACATGCCATCTCTAATGTGTCATTGTTACTGTTTATACATGCCATCTCTAATGTGTCATTGTTACTGTTTATACATGCCATCTCTAATGTGTCATTGTTACTGTTTATACATGCCATCTCTAATGTGTCATTGTTACTGTTTATACATGCCATCTCTAATGTGTCATTGTTACTGTTTATACATGCCATCTCTAATGTGTCATTGTTACTGTTTATACATGCCATCTCTAATGTGTCATTGTTACTGTTTATACATGCCATCTCTAATGTGTCATTGTTACTGTTTATACATGCCATCTCTAATGTGTCATTGTTACTGTTTATACATGCCATCTCTAATGTGTCATTGTTACTGTTTATACATGCCATCTCTAATGTGTCATTGTTACTGTTTATACATGCCATCTCTAATGTGTCATTGTTACTGTTTATACATGCCATCTCTAATGTGTCATTGTTGCTGTTTATACATGCCATCTCGAATGTGTCAATGTTACTGTTTATACATGCCATCTCTAATGTGTCATTGTTACTGTTTATACATGCCATCTCTAATGTGTCATTGTTGCTGTTTATACATGCCATCTCTAATGTGTCATTGTTACTGTTTATACATGCCATCTCTAATGTGTCATTGTTGCTGTTTATACATGCCATCTCTAATGTGTCATTGTTACTGTTTATACATGCCATCTCTAATGTGTCATTGTTACTGTTTATACATGCCATCTCTAATGTGTCATTGTTACTGTTTATACATGCCATCTCTAATGTGTCATTGTTACTGTTTATACATGCCATCTCTAATGTGTCATTGTTACTGTTTATACATGCCATCTCTAATGTGTCATTGTTACTGTTTATACATGCCATCTCTAATGTGTCATTGTTACTGTTTATACATGCCATCTCTAATGTGTCATTGTTACTGTTTATACATGCCATCTCTAATGTGTCATTGTTACTGTTTATACATGCCATCTCTAATGTGTCATTGTTACTGTTTATACATGCCATCTCTAATGTGTCATTGTTACTGTTTATACATGCCATCTCTAATGTGTCATTGTTGCTGTTTATACATGCCATCTCTAATGTGTCATTGTTACTGTTTATACATGCCATCTCTAATGTGTCATTGTTACTGTTTATACATGCCATCTCTAATGTGTCATTGTTAGTGGTTATACATGCCATCTCTAATGTGTCATTGTTACTGTTTATACATGCCATCTCTAATGTGTCATTGTTACTGTTTATACATGCCATCTCTAATGTGTCATTGTTACTGTTTATACATGCCATCTCTAATGTGTCATTGTTACTGTTTATACATGCCATCTCTAATGTGTCATTGTTACTGTTTATACATGCCATCTCTAATGTGTCATTGTTGCTGTTTATACATGCCATCTCTAATGTGTCATTGTTACTGTTTATACATGCCATCTCTAATGTGTCATTGTTACTGTTTATACATGCCATCTCTAATGTGTCATTGTTACTGTTTATACATGCCATCTCTAATGTGTCATTGTTACTGTTTATACATGCCATCTCTAATGTGTCATTGTTACTGTTTATACATGCCATCTCTAATGTGTCATTGTTACTGTTTATACATGCCATCTCTAATGTGTCATTGTTACTGTTTATACATGCCATCTCTAATGTGTCATTGTTACTGTTTATACATGCCATCTCTAATGTGTCATTGTTACTGTTTATACATGCCATCTCTAATGTGTCATTGTTACTGTTTATACATGCCATCTCTAATGTGTCATTGTTACTGTTTATACATGCCATCTCTAATGTGTCATTGTTACTGTTTATACATGCCATCTCTAATGTGTCATTGTTACTGTTTATACATGCCATCTCTAATGTGTCATTGTTACTGTTTATACATGCCATCTCTAATGTGTCATTGTTACTGTTTATACATATCTCTAATGTGTCATTGTTACATCATGCCATCTCTAATGTGTCATTGTTACTGTTTATACATGCCATCTCTAATGTGTCATTGTTACTGTTTATACATGCCATCTCTAATGTGTCATTGTTACTGTTTATACATGCCATCTCTAATGTGTCATTGTTACTGTTTATACATGCCATCTCTAATGTGTCATTGTTACTGTTTATACATGCCATCTCTAATGTGTCATTGTTACTGTTTATACATGCCATCTCTAATGTGTCATTGTTACTGTTTATACATGCCATCTCTAATGTGTCATTGTTACTGTTTATACATGCCATCTCTAATGTGTCATTGTTACTGTTTATACATGCCATCTCTAATGTGTCATTGTTACTGTTTATACATGCCATCTCTAATGTGTCATTGTTACTGTTTATACATGCCATCTTAATGTGTCATTGTTACTGCATGCCATCTCTAATGTGTCATTGTTACTGTTTATACATGCCATCTCTAATGTGTCATTGTTACTGTTTATACATGCCATCTCTAATGTGTCATTGTTACTGTTTATACATGCCATCTCTAATGTGTCATTGTTACTGTTTATACATGCCATCTCTAATGTGTCATTGTTACTGTTTATACATGCCATCTCTAATGTGTCATTGTTACTGTTTATACATGCCATCTCTAATGTGTCATTGTTGCTGTTTATACATGCCATCTCTAATGTGTCATTGTTACTGTTTATACATGCCATCTCTAATGTGTCATTGTTACTGTTTATACATGCCATCTCTAATGTGTCATTGTTACTGTTTATACATGCCATCTCTAATGTGTCATTGTTACTGTTTATACATGCCATCTCTAATGTGTCATTGTTACTGTTTATACATGCCATCTCTAATGTGTCATTGTTACTGTTTATACATGCCATCTCTAATGTGTCATTGTTGCTGTTTATACATGCCATCTCTAATGTGTCATTGTTACTGTTTATACATGCCATCTCTAATGTGTCATTGTTACTGTTTATACATGCCATCTCTAATGTGTCATTGTTACTGTTTATACATGCCATCTCTAATGTGTCATTGTTACTGTTTATACATGCCATCTCTAATGTGTCATTGTTACTGTTTATACATGCCATCTCTAATGTGTCATTGTTACTGTTTATACATGCCATCTCTAATGTGTCATTGTTACTGTTTATACATGCCATCTCTAATGTGTCATTGTTACTGTTTATACATGCCATCTCTAATGTGTCATTGTTACTGTTTATACATGCCATCTCTAATGTGTCATTGTTACTGTTTATACATGCCATCTCTAATGTGTCATTGTTACTGTTTATACATGCCATCTCTAATGTGTCATTGTTACTGTTTATACATGCCATCTCTAATGTGTCATTGTTACTGTTTATACATGCCATCTCTAATGTGTCATTGTTACTGTTTATACATGCCATCTCTAATGTGTCATTGTTACTGTTTATACATGCCATCTCTAATGTGTCATTGTTACTGTTTATACATGCCATCTCTAATGTGTCATTGTTGCTGTTTATACATGCCATCTCTAATGTGTCATTGTTACTGTTTATACATGCCATCTCTAATGTGTCATTGTTACTGTTTATACATGCCATCTCTAATGTGTCATTGTTACTGTTTATACATGCCATCTCTAATGTGTCATTGTTACTGTTTATACATGCCATCTCTAATGTGTCATTGTTACTGTTTATACATGCCATCTCTAATGTGTCATTGTTACTGTTTATACATGCCATCTCTAATGTGTCATTGTTACTGTTTATACATGCCATCTCTAATGTGTCATTGTTACTGTTTATACATGCCATCTCTAATGTGTCATTGTTACTGTTTATACATGCCATCTCTAATGTGTCATTGTTACTGTTTATACATGCCATCTCTAATGTGTCATTGTTACTGTTTATACATGCCATCTCTAATGTGTCATTGTTACTGTTTATACATGCCATCTTAATGTGTCATTGTTACTGTTTATACATGCATCATCTCTAATGTGTCATCTCTAATGTGTCATTGTTACTGTTTATACATGCCATCTCTAATGTGTCATTGTTACTGTTTATACATGCCATCTCTAATGTGTCATTGTTACTGTTTATACATGCCATCTCTAATGTGTCATTGTTACTGTTTATACATGCCATCTCTAATGTGTCATTGTTGCTGTTTATACATGCCATCTCTAATGTGTCATTGTTGCTGTTTATACATGCCATCTCTAATGTGTCATTGTTACTGTTTATACATGCCATCTCTAATGTGTCATTGTTACTGTTTATACATGCCATCTCTAATGTGTCATTGTTAGTGTTTATACATTCTCTAATGTTTGTTACTGTTTATACATGCCATCTCTAATGTGTCATTGTTACTGTTTATACATGCCATCTCTAATGTGTCATTGTTACTGTTTATACATGCCATCTCTAATGTGTCATTGTTACTGTTTATACATGCCATCTCTAATGTGTCATTGTTACTGTTTATACATGCCATCTCTAATGTGTCATTGTTACTGTTTATACATGCCATCTCTAATGTGTCATTGTTACTGTTTATACATGCCATCTCTAATGTGTCATTGTTACTGTTTATACATGCCATCTCTAATGTGTCATTGTTACTGTTTATACATGCCATCTCTAATGTGTCATTGTTACTGTTTATACATGCCATCTCTAATGTGTCATTGTTACTGTTTATACATGCCATCTCTAATGTGTCATTGTTACTGTTTATACATGCCATCTCTAATGTGTCATTGTTACTGTTTATACATGCCATCTCTAATGTTTATACATGTCATTGTCATGCTGTTTATACATGCCATCTCTAATGTGTCATTGTTACTGTTTATACATGCCATCTCTAATGTGTCATTGTTACTGTTTATACATGCCATCTCTAATGTGTCATTGTTGCTGTTTATACATGCCATCTCTAATGTGTCATTGTTGCTGTTTATACATGCCATCTCTAATGTGTCATTGTTACTGTTTATACATGCCATCTCTAATGTGTCATTGTTACTGTTTATACATGCCATCTCTAATGTGTCATTGTTACTGTTTATACATGCCATCTCTAATGTGTCATTGTTACTGTTTATACATGCCATCTCTAATGTGTCATTGTTACTGTTTATACATGCCATCTCTAATGTGTCATTGTTACTGTTTATACATGCCATCTCTAATGTGTCATTGTTACTGTTTATACATGCCATCTCTAATGTGTCATTGTTACTGTTTATACATGCCATCTCTAATGTGTCATTGTTACTGTTTATACATGCCATCTCTAATGTGTCATTGTTACTGTTTATACATGCCATCTCTAATGTGTCATTGTTACTGTTTATACATGCCATCTCTAATGTGTCATTGTTACTGTTTATACATGCCATCTCTAATGTGTCATTGTTACTGTTTATACATGCCATCTCTAATGTGTCATTGTTACTGTTTATACATGCCATCTCTAATGTGTCATTGTTACTGTTTATACATGCCATCTCTAATGTGTCATTGTTACTGTTTATACATGCCATCTCTAATGTGTCATTGTTACTGTTTATACATGCCATCTCTAATGTGTCATTGTTACTGTTTATACATGCCATCTCTAATGTGTCATTGTTACTGTTTATACATGCCATCTCTAATGTGTCATTGTTACTGTTTATACATGCCATCTCTAATGTGTCATTGTTACTGTTTATACATGCCATCTCTAATGTGTCATTGTTACTGTTTATACATGCCATCTCTAATGTGTCATTGTTGCTGTTTATACATGCCATCTCTAATGTGTCATTGTTACTGTTTATACATGCCATCTCTAATGTGTCATTGTTACTGTTTATACATGCCATCTCTAATGTGTCATTGTTGCTGTTTATACATGCCATCTCTAATGTGTCATTGTTGCTGTTTATACATGCCATCTCTAATGTGTCATTGTTACTGTTTATACATGCCATCTCTAATGTGTCATTGTTAGTGTTTATACATGCCATCTCTAATGTGTCATTGTTACTGTTTATACATGCCATCTCTAATGTGTCATTGTTACTGTTTATACATGCCATCTCTAATGTGTCATTGTTACTGTTTATACATGCCATCTCTAATGTGTCATTGTTACTGTTTATACATGCCATCTCTAATGTGTCATTGTTACTGTTTATACATGCCATCTCTAATGTGTCATTGTTACTGTTTATACATGCCATCTCTAATGTGTCATTGTTACTGTTTATACATGCCATCTCTAATGTGTCATTGTTACTGTTTATACATGCCATCTCTAATGTGTCATTGTTACTGTTTATACATGCCATCTCTAATGTGTCATTGTTACTGTTTATACATGCCATCTCTAATGTGTCATTGTTACTGTTTATACATGCCATCTCTAATGTGTCATTGTTACTGTTTATACATGCCATCTCTAATGTGTCATTGTTACTGTTTATACATGCCATCTCTAATGTGTCATTGTTACTGTTTATACATGCCATCTCTAATGTGTCATTGTTACTGTTTATACATGCCATCTCTAATGTGTCATTGTTACTGTTTATACATGCCATCTCTAATGTGTCATTGTTACTGTTTATACATGCCATCTCTAATGTGTCATTGTTACTGTTTATACATGCCATCTCTAATGTGTCATTGTTACTGTTTATACATGCCATCTCTAATGTGTCATTGTTATATACATGCCATCTCTAATGTGTCATTGTTACTGTTTATACATGCCATCTCTAATGTGTCATTGTTACTGTTTATACATGCCATCTCTAATGTGTCATTGTTACTGTTTATACATGCCATCTCTAATGTGTCATTGTTACTGTTTATACATGCCATCTCTAATGTGTCATTGTTGCTGTTTATACATGCCATCTCTAATGTGTCATTGTTGCTGTTTATACATGCCATCTCTAATGTGTCATTGTTGCTGTTTATACATGCCATCTCTAATGTGTCATTGTTGCTGTTTATACATGCCATCTCTAATGTGTCATTGTTACTGTTTATACATGCCATCTCTAATGTGTCATTGTTACTGTTTATACATGCCATCTCTAATGTGTCATTGTTACTGTTTATACATGCCATCTCTAATGTGTCATTGTTACTGTTTATACATGCCATCTCTAATGTGTCATTGTTACTGTTTATACATGCCATCTCTAATGTGTCATTGTTACTGTTTATACATGCCATCTCTATACATTGTTACTGTTTATACATGCCATCTCTAATGTGTCATTGTTACTGTTTATACATGCCATCTCTAATGTGTCATTGTTACTGTTTATACATGCCATCTCTAATGTGTCATTGTTACTGTTTATACATGCCATCTCTAATGTGTCATTGTTACTGTTTATACATGCCATCTCTAATGTGTCATTGTTACTGTTTATACATGCCATCTCTAATGTGTCATTGTTAGTGTTTATACATGCCATCTCTAATGTGTCATTGTTACTGTTTATACATGCCATCTCTAATGTGTCATTGTTACTGTTTATACATGCCATCTCTAATGTGTCATTGTTACTGTTTATACATGCCATCTCTAATGTGTCATTGTTACTGTTTATACATGCCATCTCTAATGTGTCATTGTTACTGTTTATACATGCCATCTCTAATGTGTCATTGTTACTGTTTATACATGCCATCTCTAATGTGTCATTGTTACTGTTTATACATGCCATCTCTAATGTGTCATTGTTACTGTTTATACATGCCATCTCTAATGTGTCATTGTTACTGTTTATACATGCCATCTCTAATGTGTCATTGTTACTGTTTATACATGCCATCTCTAATGTGTCATTGTTACTGTTTATACATGCCATCTCTAATGTGTCATTGTTACTGTTTATACATGCCATCTCTAATGTGTCATTGTTACTGTTTATACATGCCATCTCTAATGTGTCATTGTTACTGTTTATACATGCCATCTCTAATGTGTCATTGTTACTGTTTATACATGCCATCTCTAATGTGTCATTGTTACTGTTTATACATGCCATCTCTAATGTGTCATTGTTACTGTTTATACATGCCATCTCTAATGTGTCATTGTTACTGTTTATACATGCCATCTCTAATGTGTCATTGTTACTGTTTATACATGCCATCTCTAATGTGTCATTGTTACTGTTTATACATGCCATCTCTAATGTGTCATTGTTGCTGTTTATACATGCCATCTCTAATGTGTCATTGTTACTGTTTATACATGCCATCTCTAATGTGTCATTGTTACTGTTTATACATGCCATCTCTAATGTGTCATTGTTGCTGTTTATACATGCCATCTCTAATGTGTCATTGTTGCTGTTTATACATGCCATCTCTAATGTGTCATTGTTACTGTTTATACATGCCATCTCTAATGTGTCATTGTTACTGTTTATACATGCCATCTCTAATGTGTCATTGTTACTGTTTATACATGCCATCTCTAATGTGTCATTGTTACTGTTTATACATGCCATCTCTAATGTGTCATTGTTGCTGTTTATACATGCCATCTCTAATGTGTCATTGTTACTGTTTATCTCTAATGTGTCATTGTTACATCCATCTCTAATGTGTCATTGTTACTGTTTATACATGCCATCTCTAATGTGTCATTGTTGCTGTTTATACATGCCATCTCTAATGTGTCATTGTTGCTGTTTATACATGCCATCTCTAATGTGTCATTGTTACTGTTTATACATGCCATCTCTAATGTGTCATTGTTGCTGTTTATACATGCCATCTCTAATGTGTCATTGTTGCTGTTTATACATGCCATCTCTAATGTGTCATTGTTGCTGTTTATACATGCCATCTCTAATGTGTCATTGTTACTGTTTATACATGCCATCTCTAATGTGTCATTGTTACTGTTTATACATGCCATCTCTAATGTGTCATTGTTACTGTTTATACATGCCATCTCTAATGTGTCATTGTTACTGTTTATACATGCCATCTCTAATGTGTCATTGTTACTGTTTATACATGCCATCTCTAATGTGTCATTGTTGCTGTTTATACATGCCATCTCTAATGTGTCATTGTTACTGTTTATACATGCCATCTCTAATGTGTCATTGTTACTGTTTATACATGCCATCTCTAATGTGTCATTGTTACTGTTTATACATGCCATCTCTAATGTGTCATTGTTACTGTTTATACATGCCATCTCTAATGTGTCATTGTTACTGTTTATACATGCCATCTCTAATGTGTCATTGTTACTGTTTATACATGCCATCTCTAATGTGTCATTGTTACTGTTTATACATGCCATCTCTAATGTGTCATTGTTACTGTTTATACATGCCATCTCTAATGTGTCATTGTTACTGTTTATACATGCCATCTCTAATGTGTCATTGTTACTGTTTATACATGCCATCTCTAATGTGTCATTGTTACTGTTTATACATGCCATCTCTAATGTGTCATTGTTACTGTTTATACATGCCATCTCTAATGTGTCATTGTTACTGTTTATACATGCCATCTCTAATGTGTCATTGTTACTGTTTATACATGCCATCTCTAATGTGTCATTGTTACTGTTTATACATGCCATCTCTAATGTGTCATTGTTACTGTTTATACATGCCATCTCTAATGTGTCATTGTTACTGTTTATACATGCCATCTCTAATGTGTCATTGTTACTGTTTATACATGCCATCTCTAATGTGTCATTGTTACTGTTTATACATGCCATCTCTAATGTGTCATTGTTACTGTTTATACATGCCATCTCTAATGTGTCATTGTTACTGTTTATACATGCCATCTCTAATGTGTCATTGTTACTGTTTATACATGCCATCTCTAATGTGTCATTGTTACTGTTTATACATGCCATCTCTAATGTGTCATTGTTACTGTTTATACATGCCATCTCTAATGTGTCATTGTTACTGTTTATACATGCCATCTCTAATGTGTCATTGTTACTGTTTATACATGCCATCTCTAATGTCATTGTTACTGTTTATACATGCCATCTCTAATGTGTCATTGTTACTGTTTATACATGCCATCTCTAATGTGTCATTGTTACTGTTTATACATGCCATCTCTAATGTGTCATTGTTACTGTTTATACATGCCATCTCTAATGTGTCATTGTTACTGTTTATACATGCCATCTCTAATGTGTCATTGTTGCTGTTTATACATGCCATCTCTAATGTGTCATTGTTACTGTTTATACATGCCATCTCTAATGTGTCATTGTTACTGTTTATACATGCCATCTCTAATGTGTCATTGTTACTGTTTATACATGCCATCTCTAATGTGTCATTGTTGCTGTTTATACATGCCATCTCTAATGTGTCATTGTTGCTGTTTATACATGCCATCTCTAATGTGTCATTGTTACTGTTTATACATGCCATCTCTAATGTGTCATTGTTAGTGTTTATACATGCCATCTCTAATGTGTCATTGTTACTGTTTATACATGCCATCTCTAATGTGTCATTGTTACTGTTTATACATGCCATCTCTAATGTGTCATTGTTACTGTTTATACATGCCATCTCTAATGTGTCATTGTTACTGTTTATACATGCCATCTCTAATGTGTCATTGTTACTGTTTATACATGCCATCTCTAATGTGTCATTGTTGCTGTTTATACATGCCATCTCTAATGTGTCATTGTTACTGTTTATACATGCCATCTCTAATGTGTCATTGTTACTGTTTATACATGCCATCTCTAATGTGTCATTGTTACTGTTTATACATGCCATCTCTAATGTGTCATTGTTACTGTTTATACATGCCATCTCTAATGTGTCATTGTTACTGTTTATACATGCCATCTCTAATGTGTCATTGTTACTGTTTATACATGCCATCTCTAATGTGTCATTGTTACTGTTTATACATGCCATCTCTAATAATGTCATTGTTACTGTTTATACATGCCATCTCTAATGTGTCATTGTTACTGTTTATACATGCCATCTCTAATGTGTCATTGTTACTGTTTATACATGCCATCTCTAATGTGTCATTGTTACTGTTTATACATGCCATCTCTAATGTGTCATTGTTACTGTTTATACATGCCATCTCTAATGTGTCATTGTTACTGTTTATACATGCCATCTCTAATGTGTCATTGTTACTGTTTATACATGCCATCTCTAATGTGTCATTGTTACTGTTTATACATGCCATCTCTAATGTGTCATTGTTACTGTTTATACATGCCATCTCTAATGTGTCATTGTTACTGTTTATACATGCCATCTCTAATGTGTCATTGTTACTGTTTATACATGCCATCTCTAATGTGTCATTGTTACTGTTTATACATGCCATCTCTAATGTGTCATTGTTACTGTTTATACATGCCATCTCTAATGTGTCATTGTTACATGCCATCTCTAATGTGTCATTGTTACTGTTTATACATGCCATCTCTAATGTGTCATTGTTACTGTTTATACATGCCATCTCTAATGTGTCATTGTTACTGTTTATACATGCCATCTCTAATGTGTCATTGTTACTGTTTATACATGCCATCTCTAATGTGTCATTGTTACTGTTTATACATGCCATCTCTAATGTGTCATTGTTACTGTTTATACATGCCATCTCTAATGTGTCATTGTTACTGTTTATACATGCCATCTCTAATGTGTCATTGTTACTGTTTATACATGCCATCTCTAATGTGTCATTGTTACTGTTTATACATGCCATCTCTAATGTGTCATTGTTACTGTTTATACATGCCATCTCTAATGTGTCATTGTTACTGTTTATACATGCCATCTCTAATGTGTCATTGTTACTGTTTATACATGCCATCTCTAATGTGTCATTGTTACTGTTTATACATGCCATCTCTAATGTGTCATTGTTACTGTTTATACATGCCATCTCTAATGTGTCATTGTTACTGTTTATACATGCCATCTCTAATGTGTCATTGTTACTGTTTATACATGCCATCTCTAATGTGTCATTGTTACTGTTTATACATGCCATCTCTAATGTGTCATTGTTACTGTTTATACATGCCATCTCTAATGTGTCATTGTTACTGTTTATACATGCCATCTCTAATGTGTCATTGTTACTGTTTATACATGCCATCTCTAATGTGTCATTGTTACTGTTTATACATGCCATCTCTAATGTGTCATTGTTACTGTTTATACATGCCATCTCTAATGTGTCATTGTTACTGTTTATACATGCCATCTCTAATGTGTCATTGTTACTGTTTATACATGCCATCTCTAATGTGTCATTGTTACTGTTTATACATGCCATCTCTAATGTGTCATTGTTACTGTTTATACATGCCATCTCTAATGTGTCATTGTTACTGTTTATACATGCCATCTCTAATGTGTCATTGTTACTGTTTATACATGCCATCTCTAATGTGTCATTGTTACTGTTTATACATGCCATCTCTAATGTGTCATTGTTACTGTTTATACATGCCATCTCTAATGTGTCATTGTTACTGTTTATACATGCCATCTCTAATGTGTCATTGTTACTGTTTATACATGCCATCTCTAATGTGTCATTGTTGCTGTTTATACATGCCATCTCTAATGTGTCATTGTTACTGTTTATACATGCCATCTCTAATGTGTCATTGTTACTGTTTATACATGCCATCTCTAATGTGTCATTGTTACTGTTTATACATGCCATCTCTAATGTGTCATTGTTGCTGTTTATACATGCCATCTCTAATGTGTCATTGTTACTGTTTATACATGCCATCTCTAATGTGTCATTGTTACTGTTTATACATGCCATCTCTAATGTGTCATTGTTGCTGTTTCATACATGCCATCTCTAATGTGTCATTGTTGCTGTTTATACATGCCATCTCTAATGTGTCATTGTTGCTGTTTATACATGCCATCTCTAATGTGTCATTGTTACTGTTTATACATGCCATGTCTAATGTGTCAGTTTTGCTGTTTATACATGCCATCTCTAATGTGTCATTGTTACTGTTTATACATGCCATCTCTACTGTGTCATTGTTGCTGTTTATACATGCCATCTCTAATGTGTCATTGTTACTGTTTATACATGCCATCTCTAATGTGTCATTGTTGCTGTTTATACATGCCATCTCTAATGTGTCATTGTTGCTGTTTATACATGCCATCTCTAATGTGTCATTGTTGCTGTTTATACATGCCATCTCTAATGTGTCATTGTTACTGTTTATACATGCCATCTCTAATGTGTCATTGTTAGTGTTTATACATGCCATCTCTAATGTGTCATTGTTACTGTTTATACATGCCATCTCTAATGTGTCATTGTTACTGTTTATACATGCCATCTCTAATGTGTCATTGTTACTGTTTATACATGCCATCTCTAATGTGTCATTGTTACTGTTTATACATGCCATCTCTAATGTGTCATTGTTACTGTTTATACATGCCATCTCTAATGTGTCATTGTTACTGTTTATACATGCCATCTCTAATGTGTCATTGTTACTGTTTATACATGCCATCTCTAATGTGTCATTGTTACTGTTTATACATGCCATCTCTAATGTGTCATTGTTACTGTTTATACATGCCATCTCTAATGTGTCATTGTTACTGTTTATACATGCCATCTCTAATGTGTCATTGTTGCTGTTTATACATGCCATCTCTAATGTGTCATTGTTACTGTTTATACATGCCATCTCTAATGTGTCATTGTTACTGTTTATACATGCCATCTCTAATGTGTCATTGTTACTGTTTATACATGCCATCTCTAATGTGTCATTGTTGCTGTTTATACATGCCATCTCTAATGTGTCATTGTTGCTGTTTATACATGCCATCTCTAATGTGTCATTGTTGCTGTTTATACATGCCATCTCTAATGTGTCATTGTTACTGTTTATACATGCCATCTCTAATGTGTCATTGTTACTGTTTATACATGCCATCTCTAATGTGTCATTGTTACTGTTTATACATGCCATCTCTAATGTGTCATTGTTACTGTTTATACATGCCATCTCTAATGTGTCATTGTTACTGTTTATACATGCCATCTCTAATGTGTCATTGTTACTGTTTATACATGCCATCTCTAATGTGTCATTGTTACTGTTTATACATGCCATCTCTAATGTGTCATTGTTACTGTTTATACATGCCATCTCTAATGTGTCATTGTTACTGTTTATACATGCCATCTCTAATGTGTCATTGTTACTGTTTATACATGCCATCTCTAATGTGTCATTGTTGCTGTTTATACATGCCATCTCTAATGTGTCATTGTTACTGTTTATACATGCCATCTCTAATGTGTCATTGTTACTGTTTATACATGCCATCTCTAATGTGTCATTGTTACTGTTTATACATGCCATCTCTAATGTGTCATTGTTACTGTTTATACATGCCATCTCTAATGTGTCATTGTTACTGTTTATACATGCCATCTCTAATGTGTCATTGTTACTGTTTATACATGCCATCTCTAATGTGTCATTGTTACTGTTTATACATGCCATCTCTAATGTGTCATTGTTACTGTTTATACATGCCATCTCTAATGTGTCATTGTTACTGTTTATACATGCCATCTCTAATGTGTCATTGTTACTGTTTATACATGCCATCTCTAATGTGTCATTGTTACTGTTTATACATGCCATCTCTAATGTGTCATTGTTGCTGTTTATACATGCCATCTCTAATGTGTCATTGTTGCTGTTTATACATGCCATCTCTAATGTGTCATTGTTGCTGTTTATACATGCCATCTCTAATGTGTCATTGTTACTGTTTATACATGCCATCTCTAATGTGTCATTTTGCTGTTTATACATGCCATCTCTAATGTGTCATTGTTACTGTTTATACATGCCATCTCTAATGTGTCATTGTTGCTGTTTATACATGCCATCTCTAATGTGTCATTGTTACTGTTTATACATGCCATCTCTAATGTGTCATTGTTGCTGTTTATACATGCCATCTCTAATGTGTCATTGTTGCTGTTTATACATGCCATCTCTAATGTGTCATTGTTACTGTTTATACATGCCATCTCTAATGTGTCATTGTTACTGTTTATACATGCCATCTCTAATGTGTCATTGTTACTGTTTATACATGCCATCTCTAATGTGTCATTGTTACTGTTTATACATGCCATCTCTAATGTGTCATTGTTACTGTTTATACATGCCATCTCTAATGTGTCATTGTTACTGTTTATACATGCCATCTCTAATGTGTCATTGTTACTGTTTATACATGCCATCTCTAATGTGTCATTGTTACTGTTTATACATGCCATCTCTAATGTGTCATTGTTACTGTTTATACATGCCATCTCTAATGTGTCATTGTTACTGTTTATACATGCCATCTCTAATGTGTCATTGTTACTGTTTATACATGCCATCTCTAATGTGTCATTGTTACTGTTTATACATGCCATCTCTAATGTGTCATTGTTACTGTTTATACATGCCATCTCTAATGTGTCATTGTTACTGTTTATACATGCCATCTCTAATGTGTCAATGTTACTGTTTATACATGCCATCTCTAATGTGTCATTGTTACTGTTTATACATGCCATCTCTAATGTGTCATTGTTGCTGTTTATACATGCCATCTCTAATGTGTCATTGTTGCTGTTTATACATGCCATCTCTAATGTGTCATTGTTACTGTTTATACATGCCATCTCTAATGTGTCATTTTGCTGTTTATACATGCCATCTCTAATGTGTCATTGTTACTGTTTATACATGCCATCTCTAATGTGTCATTGTTACTGTTTATACATGCCATCTCTAATGTGTCATTGTTACTGTTTATACATGCCATCTCTAATGTGTCATTGTTACTGTTTATACATGCCATCTCTAATGTGTCATTGTTAGTGTTTATACTGTTTATACATGCCATCTCTAATGTGTCATTGTTACTGTTTATACATGCCATCTCTAATGTGTCATTGTTACTGTTTATACATGCCATCTCTAATGTGTCATTGTTACTGTTTATACATGCCATCTCTAATGTGTCATTGTTACTGTTTATACATGCCATCTCTAATGTGTCATTGTTACTGTTTATACATGCCATCTCTAATGTGTCATTGTTACTGTTTATACATGCCATCTCTAATGTGTCATTGTTACTGTTTATACATGCCATCTCTAATGTGTCATTGTTACTGTTTATACATGCCATCTCTAATGTGTCATTGTTACTGTTTATACATGCCATCTCTAATGTGTCATTGTTACTGTTTATACATGCCATCTCTAATGTGTCATTGTTACTGTTTATACATGCCATCTCTAATGTGTCATTGTTACTGTTTATACATGCCATCTCTAATGTGTCATTGTTACTGTTTATACATGCCATCTCTAATGTGTCATTGTTACTGTTTATACATGCCATCTCTAATGTGTCATTGTTACTGTTTATACATGCCATCTCTAATGTGTCATTGTTACTGTTTATACATGCCATCTCTAATGTGTCATTGTTACTGTTTATACATGCCATCTCTAATGTGTCATTGTTAGTGTTTATACATGCCATCTCTAATGTGTCATTGTTACTGTTTATACATGCCATCTCTAATGTGTCATTGTTACTGTTTATACATGCCATCTCTAATGTGTCATTGTTACTGTTTATACATGCCATCTCTAATGTGTCATTGTTACTGTTTATACATGCCATCTCTAATGTGTCATTGTTGCTGTTTATACATGCCATCTCTAATGTGTCATTGTTACTGTTTATACATGCCATCTCTAATGTGTCATTGTTACTGTTTATACATGCCATCTCTAATGTGTCATTGTTGCTGTTTCATACATGCCATCTCTAATGTGTCATTGTTGCTGTTTATACATGCCATCTCTAATGTGTCATTGTTGCTGTTTATACATGCCATCTCTAATGTGTCATTGTTACTGTTTATACATGCCATGTCTAATGTGTCAGTTTTGCTGTTTATACATGCCATCTCTAATGTGTCATTGTTACTGTTTATACATGCCATCTCTACTGTGTCATTGTTGCTGTTTATACATGCCATCTCTAATGTGTCATTGTTACTGTTTATACATGCCATCTCTAATGTGTCATTGTTGCTGTTTATACATGCCATCTCTAATGTGTCATTGTTGCTGTTTATACATGCCATCTCTAATGTGTCATTGTTGCTGTTTATACATGCCATCTCTAATGTGTCATTGTTACTGTTTATACATGCCATCTCTATATTGTTAGTGTTTATACATGCCATCTCTAATGTGTCATTGTTACTGTTTATACATGCCATCTCTAATGTGTCATTGTTACTGTTTATACATGCCATCTCTAATGTGTCATTGTTACTGTTTATACATGCCATCTCTAATGTGTCATTGTTACTGTTTATACATGCCATCTCTAATGTGTCATTGTTACTGTTTATACATGCCATCTCTAATGTGTCATTGTTACTGTTTATACATGCCATCTCTAATGTGTCATTGTTACTGTTTATACATGCCATCTCTAATGTGTCATTGTTACTGTTTATACATGCCATCTCTAATGTGTCATTGTTACTGTTTATACATGCCATCTCTAATGTGTCATTGTTACTGTTTATACATGCCATCTCTAATGTGTCATTGTTACTGTTTATACATGCCATCTCTAATGTGTCATTGTTACTGTTTATACATGCCATCTCTAATGTGTCATTGTTACTGTTTATACATGCCATCTCTAATGTGTCATTGTTACTGTTTATACATGCCATCTCTAATGTGTCATTGTTACTGTTTATACATGCCATCTCTAATGTGTCATTGTTACTGTTTATACATGCCATCTCTAATGTGTCATTGTTACTGTTTATACATGCCATCTCTAATGTGTCATTGTTAGCTGTTTATACATGCCATCTCTAATGTGTCATTGTTACTGTTTATACATGCCATCTCTAATGTGTCATTGTTACTGTTTATACATGCCATCTCTAATGTGTCATTGTTACTGTTTATACATGCCATCTCTAATGTGTCATTGTTACTGTTTATACATGCCATCTCTAATGTGTCATTGTTACTGTTTATACATGCCATCTCTAATGTGTCATTGTTACTGTTTATACATGCCATCTCTAATGTGTCATTGTTAGTGTTTATACATGCCATCTCTAATGTGTCATTGTTGCTGTTTATACATGCCATCTCTAATGTGTCATTGTTACTGTTTATACATGCCATCTCTAATGTGTCATTGTTACTGTTTATACATGCCATCTCTAATGTGTCATTGTTACTGTTTATACATGCCATCTCTAATGTGTCATTGTTGCTGTTTATACATGCCATCTCTAATGTGTCATTGTTACTGTTTATACATGCCATCTCTAATGTGTCACTGTCATTGTTACTGTTTATACATGCCATCTCTAATGTGTCATTGTTGCTGTTTCATACATGCCATCTCTAATGTGTCATTGTTGCTGTTTATACATGCCATCTCTAATGTGTCATTGTTGCTGTTTATACATGCCATCTCTAATGTGTCATTGTTACTGTTTATACATGCCATCTCTAATGTGTCATTTTGCTGTTTATACATGCCATCTCTAATGTGTCATTGTTTTTGCTGTTTATACATGCCATCTCTAATGTGTCATTGTTGCTGTTTATACATGCCATCTCTAATGTGTCATTGTTACTGTTTATACATGCCATCTCTAATGTGTCATTGTTACTGTTTATACATGCCATCTCTAATGTGTCATTGTTGCTGTTTATACATGCCATCTCTAATGTGTCATTGTTGCTGTTTATACATGCCATCTCTAATGTGTCATTGTTACTGTTTATACATGCCATCTCTAATGTGTCATTGTTACTGTTTATACATGCCATCTCTAATGTGTCATTGTTACTGTTTATACATGCCATCTCTAATGTGTCATTGTTACTGTTTATACATGCCATCTCTAATGTGTCATTGTTACTGTTTATACATGCCATCTCTAATGTGTCATTGTTACTGTTTATACATGCCATCTCTAATGTGTCATTGTTACTGTTTATACATGCCATCTCTAATGTGTCATTGTTACTGTTTATACATGCCATATCTAATGTATCATTGTTACTGTTTATACATGCCATCTCTAATGTGTCATTGTTACTGTTTATACATGCCATCTCTAATGTGTCATTGTTACTGTTTATACATGCCATCTCTAATGTGTCATTGTTACTGTTTATACATGCCATCTCTAATGTGTCATTGTTGCTGTTTATACATGCCATCTCGAATGTGTCAATGTTACTGTTTATACATGCCATCGCTAATGTGTCATTGTTACTGTTTATACATGCCATCTCTAACGTGTCATTGTTGCTGTTTATACATGCCATCTCTAATGTGTCATTGTTGCTGTTTATACATGCCATCTCTAATGTGTCATTGTTGCTGTTTATACATGCCATCTCTAATGTGTCAGTTTTGCTGTTTATACATGCCATCTCTAATGTGTCATTGTTACTGTTTATACATGCCATCTCTACTGTGTCATTGTTACTGTTTATACATGCCATCTCTAATGTGTCATTGTTACTGTTTATACATGCCATCTCTAATGTGTCATTGTTACTGTTTATACATGCCATCTCTAATGTGTCATTGTTACTGTTTATACATGCCATCTCTAATGTGTCATTGTTGCTGTTTATACATGCCATCTCTAATGTGTCATTGTTACTGTTTATACATGCCATCTCTAATGTGTCATTGTTACTGTTTATACATGCCATCTCTAATGTGTCATTGTTACTGTTTATACATGCCATCTCTAATGTGTCATTGTTACTGTTTATACATGCCATCTCTAATGTGTCAGTTTTGCTGTTTATACATGCCATCTCTAATGTGTCATTGTTACTGTTTATACATGCCATCTCTACTGTGTCATTGTTACTGTTTATACATGCCATCTCTAATGTGTCAATGTTACTGTTTATACATGCCATCTCTAATGTGTAATTGTTGCTGTTTATACATGCCATCTCTAATGTGTCATTGTTACTGTTTATACATGCCATCTCTAATGTGTCATTGTTACTGTTTATACATGCCATCTCTAATGTGTCATTGTTACTGTTTATACATGCCATCTCTAATGTGTCAGTTTTGCTGTTTATACATGCCATCTCTAATGTGTCATTGTTACTGTTTATACATGCCATCTCTACTGTGTCATTGTTACTGTTTATACATGCCATCTCTAATGTGTCAATGTTACTGTTTATACATGCCATCTCTAATGTGTCAATGTTACTGTTTATACATGCCATCTCTAATGTGTCATTGTTGCTGTTTATACATGCCATCTCTAATGTGTCATTGTTACTGTTTATACATGCCATCTCTAATGTGTCATTGTTACTGTTTATACATGCCATCTCTCATGTGTCATTGTTACTGTTTATACATGCCATCTCTAATGTGTCATTGTTACTGTTTATACATGCCATCTCTAATGTGTCATTGTTACTGTTTATACATGCCATCTCTAATGTGTCATTTTGCTGTTTATACATGCCATCTCTAATGTGTCATTGTTGCTGTTTATACATGCCATCTCTAATGTGTCATTGTTACTGTTTATACATGCCATCTCTAATGTGTCATTGTTACTGTTTATACATGCCATCTCTAATGTGTCATTGTTACTGTTTATACATGCCATCTCTAATGTGTCATTGTTACTGTTTATACATGCCATCTCTAATGTGTCATTGTTACTGTTTATACATGCCATCTCTAATGTGTCATTGTTACTGTTTATACATGCCATCTCTAATGTGTCATTGTTGCTGTTTATACATGCCATCTCTAATGTGTCATTGTTACTGTTTATACATGCCATCTCTAATGTGTCATTGTTACTGTTTATACATGCCATCTCTAATGTGTCATTGTTGCTGTTTATACATGCCATCTCTAATGTGTCAGTTTTGCTGTTTATACATGCCATCTCTAATGTGTCATTGTTACTGTTTATACATGCCATCTCTACTGTGTCATTGTTACTGTTTATACATGCCATCTCTAATGTGTCAATGTTACTGTTTATACATGCCATCTCTAATGTGTCATTGTTACTGTTTATACATGCCATCTCTAATGTGTCATTGTTGCTGTTTATACATGCCATCTCTAATGTGTCATTGTTACTGTTTATACATGCCATCTCTAATGTGTCATTGTTACTGTTTATACATGCCATCTCTAATGTGTCATTGTTGCTGTTTATACATGCCATCTCTAATGTGTCATTGTTACTGTTTATACATGCCATCTCTAATGTGTCATTGTTACTGTTTATACATGCCATCTCTAATGTGTCATTGTTACTGTTTATACATGCCATCTCTAATGTGTCAGTTTTGCTGTTTATACATGCCATCTCTAATGTGTCATTGTTACTGTTTATACATGCCATCTCTACTGTGTCATTGTTACTGTTTATACATGCCATCTCTAATGTGTCAATGTTACTGTTTATACATGCCATCTCTAATGTGTCATTGTTGCTGTTTATACATGCCATCTCTAATGTGTCATTGTTACTGTTTATACATGCCATCTCTAATGTGTCATTGTTACTGTTTATACATGCCATCTCTAATGTGTCATTGTTACTGTTTATACATGCCATCTCTAATGTGTCATTGTTACTGTTTATACATGCCATCTCTAATGTGTCATTGTTACTGTTTATACATGCCATCTCTAATGTGTCAGTTTTGCTGTTTATACATGCCATCTCTAATGTGTCATTGTTGCTGTTTATACATGCCATCTCTACTGTGTCATTGTTACTGTTTATACATGCCATCTCTAATGTGTCATTGTTACTGTTTATACATGCCATCTCTAATGTGTCATTGTTACTGTTTATACATGCCATCTCTAATGTGTCATTGTTACTGTTTATACATGCCATCTCTAATGTGTCATTGTTACTGTTTATACATGCCATCTCTAATGTGTCAATGTTACTGTTTATACATGCCATCTCTAATGTGTCATTGTTGCTGTTTATACATGCCATCTCTAATGTGTCATTGTTACTGTTTATACATGCCATCTCTAATGTGTCATTGTTACTGTTTATACATGCCATCTCTAATGTGTCATTGTTGCTGTTTATACATGCCATCTCTAATGTGTCAGTTTTGCTGTTTATACATGCCATCTCTAATGTGTCATTGTTACTGTTTATACATGCCATCTCTACTGTGTCATTGTTACTGTTTATACATGCCATCTCTAATGTGTCAATGTTACTGTTTATACATGCCATCTCTAATGTGTCATTGTTGCTGTTTATACATGCCATCTCTAATGTGTCAGTTTTGCTTGTTTATACATGCCATCTCTAATGTTTATACATGCCATCTCTAATGTGTCATTGTTACTGTTTATACATGCCATCTCTAATGTGTCAATGTTACTGTTTATACATGCCATCTCTAATGTGTCAATGTTACTGTTTATACATGCCATCTCTAATGTGTCAATGTTACTGTTTATACATGCCATCTCTAATGTGTCATTGTTGCTGTTTATACATGCCATCTCTAATGTGTCATTGTTACTGTTTATACATGCCATCTCTAATGTGTCATTGTTACTGTTTATACATGCCATCTCTAATGTGTCATTGTTGCTGTTTATACATGCCATCTCTAATGTGTCATTGTTACTGTTTATACATGCCATCTCTAATGTGTCATTGTTACTGTTTATACATGCCATCTCTAATGTGTCATTGTTACTGTTTATACATGCCATCTCTAATGTGTCAGTTTTGCTGTTTATACATGCCATCTCTAATGTGTCATTGTTACTGTTTATACATGCCATCTCTACTGTGTCATTGTTACTGTTTATACATGCCATCTCTAATGTGTCAATGTTACTGTTTATACATGCCATCTCTAATGTGTCATTGTTACTGTTTATACATGCCATCTCTAATGTGTCATTGTTACTGTTTATACATGCCATCTCTAATGTGTCATTGTTACTGTTTATACATGCCATCTCTAATGTGTCATTGTTACTGTTTATACATGCCATCTCTAATGTGTCATTGTTACTGTTTATACATGCCATCTCTAATGTGTCATTGTTACTGTTTATACATGCCATCTCTAATGTGTCATTTTGCTGTTTATACATGCCATCTCTAATGTTTTTTTGCTGTTTATACATGCCATCTCTACTGTGTCATTGTTACTGTTTATACATGCCATCTCTAATGTGTCATTGTTACTGTTTATACATGCCATCTCTAATGTGTCATTGTTACTGTTTATACATGCCATCTCTAATGTGTCATTGTTACTGTTTATACATGCCATCTCTAATGTGTCATTGTTACTGTTTATACATGCCATCTCTAATGTGTCAATGTTACTGTTTATACATGCCATCTCTAATGTGTCATTGTTGCTGTTTATACATGCCATCTCTAATGTGTCATTGTTACTGTTTATACATGCCATCTCTAATGTGTCATTGTTACTGTTTATACATGCCATCTCTAATGTGTCATTGTTACTGTTTATACATGCCATCTCTAATGTGTCATTTTGCTGTTTATACATGCCATCTCTAATGTGTCATTGTTACTGTTTATACATGCCATCTCTAATGTGTCATTGTTACTGTTTATACATGCCATCTCTAATGTGTCAATGTTACTGTTTATACATGCCATCTCTAATGTGTCAATGTTACTGTTTATACATGCCATCTCTAATGTGTCATTGTTACTGTTTATACATGCCATCTCTAATGTTTGTTACTGTTTATACATGCCATCTCTAATGTGTCATTGTTACTGTTTATACATGCCATCTCTAATGTGTCATTGTTACTGTTTATACATGCCATCTCTAATGTGTCATTGTTACTGTTTATACATGCCATCTCTAATGTGTCAATGTTACTGTTTATACATGCCATCTCTAATGTGTCATTGTTGCTGTTTATACATGCCATCTCTAATGTGTCATTGTTACTGTTTATACATGCCATCTCTAATGTGTCATTGTTACTGTTTATACATGCCATCTCTAATGTGTCATTGTTGCTGTTTATACATGCCATCTCTAATGTGTCAGTTTTGCTGTTTATACATGCCATCTCTAATGTGTCATTGTTACTGTTTATACATGCCATCTCTACTGTGTCATTGTTACTGTTTATACATGCCATCTCTAATGTGTCAATGTTACTGTTTATACATGCCATCTCTAATGTGTCAATGTTACTGTTTATACATGCCATCTCTAATGTGTCATTGTTGCTGTTTATACATGCCATCTCTAATGTGTCATTGTTACTGTTTATACATGCCATCTCTAATGTGTCATTGTTACTGTTTATACATGCCATCTCTAATGTGTCATTGTTACTGTTTATACATGCCATCTCTAATGTGTCATTGTTACTGTTTATACATGCCATCTCTAATGTGTCATTGTTACTGTTTATACATGCCATCTCTAATGTGTCATTGTTACTGTTTATACATGCCATCTCTAATGTGTCATTGTTACTGTTTATACATGCCATCTCTAATGTGTCATTGTTACTGTTTATACATGCCTTCTCTAATGTGTCATTGTTACTGTTTATACATGCCATCTCTAATGTGTCATTGTTACTGTTTATACATGCCATCTCTAATGTGTCATTGTTACTGTTTATACATGCCATCTCTAATGTGTCATTGTTACTGTTTATACATGCCATCTCTAATGTGTCATTGTTACTGTTTATACATGCCATCTCTAATGTGTCATTGTTACTGTTTATACATTTATGTGTCATTGTTACTGTTTATACATGCCATCTCTAATGTGTCATTGTTGCTGTTTATACATGCCATCTCTAATGTGTCATTGTTGCTGTTTATACATGCCATCTCTAATGTGTCATTGTTGCTGTTTATACATGCCATCTCTAATGTGTCATTGTTGCTGTTTATACATGCCATCTCTAATGTGTCATTGTTACCTGTTTATACATGCCATCTCTAATGTGTCATTGTTGCTGTTTATACATGCCATCTCTAATGTGTCATTGTTGCTGTTTATACATGCCATCTCTAATGTGTCATTGTTGCTGTTTATACATGCCATCTCTAATGTGTCATTGTTGCTGTTTATACATGCCATCTCTAATGTGTCATTGTTGCTGTTTATACATGCCATCTCTAATGTGTCAATGTTGCTGTTTATACATGCCATCTCTAATGTGTCATTGTTACTGTTTATACATGCCATCTCTAATGTGTCATTGTTGCTGTTTATACATGCCATCTCTAATGTGTCATTGTTGCTGTTTATACATGCCATCTCTAATGTGTCATTGTTGCTGTTTATACATGCCATCTCTAATGTGTCATTGTTGCTGTTTATACATGCCATCTCTACTGTGTCATTGTTACTGTTTATACATGCCATCTCTAATGTGTCATTGTTGCTGTTTATACATGCCATCTCTAATGTGTCATTGTTGCTGTTTATACATGCCATCTCTAATGTGTCATTGTTGCTGTTTATACATGCCATCTCTAATGTGTCATTGTTGCTGTTTATACATGCCATCTCTAATGTGTCATTGTTGCTGTTTATACATGCCATCTCTAATGTGTCATTGTTAGCAGGAGCTCTATTTGTCAGTTGGACTAGATTTCAGGAGAGATTTGAGATATGTCAAAAATAACTATAGATGTAATATATGGATGGTGCCCAGAAAAAGTATACACAACAACTTTGTTTGTTAATGTAAAGACATTAGAGAAATGGAATGGTATGTGGGTAATCCTTGTTCTTAATTACAGAACCTTTGATTTGGCAGGATTTGGGGGTGGAAACTGGCAACATAACCCTGAGAGATGTGTGGTGAGGCTGCTGTCAGTGTTTAAAACCGTCTAGTGTTGCCAAGTAAGCAGCAGATCTGTCTTCATATAGTAGTATCTCATGGTAATAGTGATGTACTATCTCATCTGCTCTGTCCCAAAGCGCATCCTATTCCCATTACAGTGCATTACTTTTGACCAGGGCCCATAGTTCTCTGGTGAAATGCAGTGCACTTTTTAGAGAGAATAAGGTGCCATTTGGGACATGCTGAGTATCTATGCCTGCCTGCTTGGAGGAACAATCAGCCCTCCAGCATTAAAGTGTTGCTCTATTTCCTCCTGCACAAGGATGACAAATAAAGGGTAACACACAATGTCCCAGTTCTGTATGGACTGTATGAACAGTGTTTTATCAACCACAACACGCACACACATGCACACCAGACGCATGCAGACCTGCATCAAATACAATCAAATGTTATTCGTCACGTACACAGTTTACGCAGGTATAAAAGGTTCAACGAGATGCTTGTGCGCTAGCTACCTTAACATTGCAGGACAATAATCACCACACATCAATATTAGAAGAGGCAGTATGCCTAGTAATAGTGTGATATGTACACAATATGAAATACAATATAGATAATTAATGTGCTTTGTCAAGTACAACTGTATTTACACACATAAAGTGGTTATTGTCTTGGTCTCGCAGTCAAATAAATAGTATATAATGGAACAGCAGCATTGACTGTGTGTGTGTGTGTGTGTGTGTGTGTGTGTGTGTGTGTGTGTGTGTGTGTGTGTGTGTGTGTGTGTGTGTGTGTGTGTGTGTGTTTTTGGGTGTTTTTGTGCTTGTGTGGTTGTGTGCAAAGGTTGGATGTGTGGACAGTCAGTGCAAATGATCTCCAAGGTGAAGATGGTCTTCAAGGTGCAGATAGTCTCTAAAGTGTAGATAGTCTCTAAAGTGCAGATAATCTCTAAATGCAGATCATATCTGAAGTGCAGATAATCTCTAAAGTGCAGATAATCTCTAAAGTGCAGATAATCTCTAAAGTGCAGATAATCTCTAAAGTGCAGATAGTCTCTAGGGTGCAGATATTCTCTAAGGTGCAGATAGTCTCTAAGGTGCAGATAGTCTCTAAAGTGCAGATAATCTCGAAGGTGCAGGCCTGTGTAGGGAGGCAGCTAGGGTTAGCTGTTCAGCAGCGTCTAATGGCCTGGTGTTAGAAGAAGTCTCAGAGCCTGTTGTTCCGAGACCGATCCTCTGATACCGCTTGACAGATGGTCCTTGACGATCTTTTGGGCCTTTCTCAAACACCGCCTGGTGTAGATGTCCTGGAATGCAAAGGAGCTTGCCCACGGTGATGTGTTGGGATGTCCGCACCATCCTCTGTAGAGCCTTGTGGATGAGGGTGGTGCAGTTGCTGTACCAGGCGGTGCCGTACCAGGTGGGGATGCAGGGAGGATGCACCAGTCTTTTCTCATATATAATTCAGTTTATTCCAGGATTATAAGCATTAATAAATTATCTTTAAGCATTTATAATGGCATATTAATGGATGTTCTGCATTCTGTCTTCTGCACTCTGTCCTATCCTTTCTCTCTCCCACCCCTTAGTCAGAGTGAGTCTGTCTGGACCACTCAATGATTTTCTTTCCCTCCAAGAGAAAATCGCTGCTTTAAAGAGTGTCTCATATTGTGAAAATTGCCTTTAATTTATAGCAATTTTCCATAATCATGGAGAGAGAGCTCTTTTGGCTGATGTGTTTTGTTAAGTGAGCAGAGAAAAAGCCTTATCCAGCCTTTATTATCTTATTTTATTTTATAGATCAGAAAACGAGGCTATAGGGGCCTCCCGAGTGGCACAGCGGTCTAAGGCACTGCACTAGAGGCATTACTACAGACCCGTGTTCATTCCCGGGTTGTGCCACAACCGACCGTGGCTGGGAGTCCCATAGGACAGTGCACTACTGGCCCAGACTCGTCCCGGTTATGGGAGGGTTTGGCTGGTGGGGCTTTACTTGGTACATCGCACTCTAGTGTCTCCTTGTGGCGGGCCGGGTCCCTGCAGGCTGACTCCGGTCGCCAGTTGAACAGTGTTCCCTCCGACACATTGGTGCGGCTGGCTTCCGGGTTAAGCTGGCGGGTGTTAAAGAGCGCGGTTAGGGGGTTCATGTTTCAGAGGACGCATGACTCAACCTTGGCCTATCCCGAGCCAGTTGGGTAGTTGTAGCGATGAGACAAGATTGGGGAGATATATATATATATATAGAAAACGAGGCTATAGCAAATTAGTTACCAAAGCCTTACTGTATCTTAATAATGCTCAATTAAGTCAAGCCATGAAGGTTGTCTATCTGTAGTTCATTCATATACACATACATTCACTCCTCTCTGTTCCCCTGAAACTGATTTGAGATTGGCACACACTCACAAATTGGCACACACTCACACAAAGACCATAGAATAGGTCTGTTATTAATTTGCTAGATCTGTTTTAAAGGCTGCTAACATGGTGTATATAACAACTGAATTGGAGTACTGTAGTTGTTTCTGTCTTGATGCATGGTGCATACAGGGTGAACACTGCAGAAGGTAATGGTAACATTAAATAATCATGCCTACAGAGTTACAGCCTCATGTTCAGGCTTTTTTGTACTGAGTGCTGGTGTGCACCATTTTAAGTTCAACAACATATGCTCTCACCAGCATTAAAGTGTTCCCAAACCTTCCTCTACATCCAGTAGACTTAGTGCACTCTTTATCTATATATATACATATATATATATATATATATATATATATATATATATATATAGAGAGAGAGAGAGGGGGGAGATTCAAGGAAGAATTCAGATTCCTCCTCCTGTCATGTATTTTCCTCTCTCTCTCTCTCTCTCTCTCTCTCTCTCTCTCTCTCTCATTTATTTGAGAGTTCAGCACTCAGATGACTTCAGAGAGTGTTGCAGACAGAGAACACTTGGGAGGCAGCAGCCATGATGATCGGGGAGGTTCTCTCCGACTCTTAGTTTTGATATGTAGTTGAAGATGGCTGATGAATCATGACATGCTCTAAGGACCCGGGGATGGACGGAACAGATCCGTAGGCCATTTTCTCTGTCGCTGCAGAGTCGCTGTAATTTCAATTATTCTCTTAAAGTAAAGAGTCATTAAGATCCTGATACAGGCACATGCAGCTCTGCTCATTGTGACCCTTGGGCTTATACTTTCTGATATTTTTGGGGGAACAAAAGCATGGATAGATAGCAGTTTCTAACTTTGACATTCCCAATAAACGCTTCATCTGTGGAATTTCTATTCCTTTACGAGCATATGGGTATGTATCACAGCCATGGACATAGAAAGAACATTTAAATAAGAGAAATGTGAAAATGTGCTTGAGAGAAAATGCAGGGAAAATGTGCTTGATAAACATGTTGTCATCTGCCAAGCAGCTGAGGGGCAAGAACAGGGAGCATGCCAAACAGGGAGATTACCATTCCTAATCCCTCCCTCTCAGGTGCCATGATCCCTTTCCTCATGGTCTGTCCCGTGCCTATCACACACCAACACTGACACGCCAATGTAGACTATTAGCACCAGCCACAAACAACTCATGAGTCATGACTGAAAAACAAAAGACTGTCACTTTCTCATGATAGCTATACACAAATACCCCACTCAGATACAAAAGTTACTAGTTTTTATTTTAATGTACGGTAGGAGGATTTGCTGTTTAGAATTTTAACGGCTGTAGCCTACACTGGATTGGTTTTGAAGTTAGTCTATAGAGGAGATTTGTAAGTCATTTGTTTTATGGTATTAGCACCAACTATGTGATTATGAATGCTACACTACCTTGCATTTGCTGGTAATCACTGGAGGAGATAAACTATCTTGCACCTACCTTTTGTTTATTTCATGCTTGGCTTATAATTCTAGAGGTGCAAACAAACAGACAATTGCTACACATGCTGATGAGAATCCACATTGCACAGAGACAATGACAATATCTTTAAAATATATATATATTTTTTAAACTATCATCTTCACTTATTACGTTATGCAGACTATTTTCCCTATGTCGTTCAATTTCATTGTAGGATAAGAGCATACGTCCTTTCTGTCTTTTGTTTTATTATGAAAACCTACAGAGCTGTGAATTGGGTTTGAATAAACAACATACCAACGGGAAATATGACTTTGAAAGGTTCAGTTAATTTTAATCCTTCAAAAAGAAAAGTAGCTTCATTGGTGAGGTCAAGTAGATGGTTTGTGAATAACTGATGTCTTTACACTGTAATTGGAGAGGTACATACTTTTTAAGTGTTTTAGAGAAAATATGAATTAGATTTGGTTGTCAACTTGGATAAATATATTATTCTATCTAAGTCTACAGAGATGTTTACTTACTCAAGGTTAGCACATGATTCCACCACCATCTCTGGGCTTGACAGGCTCTAGCAATATCTTACATTAGCATGGAGACCAGAGGGCACTGTACTGAACAGCACAGACAGCCAGTTGAAACATAAAATAGGATTATAAATGAATATTTACTAAGGGATTAACATCTCTATCCGATTCCTCTGTCAATCAAGACAGGGAGTGATTACGTCCATATCCTTTACACCAGACAGAAATAACACTCAAATGAATAATACAAAAATCGTTATCTTTATCTACTGTAGTATATCCTGAGTTACTAATGTATGTTATACAAAGAGTTTTGAGCAAGAGTTTGTCCTAAAATATCATAATATTGGATAATGGATTTATTAAATTAGGCAGTATATGCTATATATCTATATACATATATATAACGTTGAAGTCAGAAGTTTACATACACCAAATACATTTAAGCTCAGTTTAAAAAAATGTAATCCTAGTAAAAATTCCCTGTCTTTGGTCAGTTAGTATCACCACTTTATTTTAAGAATGTGAAATGTCAGAATAATAGTAGAAAGAATTATTCATTTTCAGCTTTTATTTATTTCATTACATTCCCAGTGGATCAGAAGTTTACAGACACTCAATTAGTATTTGGTAGCATTGCCTTTAAATTGTTTAACTTGGGTCAAACGTGTCGGGTAGCCTTCCACAAGCTTCCCACAATAAGTTGGGTGAATTTTGGCCCATTCCTCCTGACAGATCTGATGTAACTGAGTCAGGTTTGTAGGCCTCCTTGCTCACACACAATTTTTCAGTTCTGCCCACAAATGTTCTATAAGATTGAGGTCAGGGCTTTGCGATGGCCACTCCAATACCTTGACTTTGTTGTCCTTAAGCCATTTTGCAACAACTTTGGAAGTATGCTTGGGGTCATTGTCCATTTAGAAGACCCATTTGTGACCATGCTTTAACTGATGTCTTGAAATGTTGCTTCAATATATAAACATACTTTTCCTCCCTCATGATGTCATCGATTTTGTGAAGTGCACCAGTCCCTCCTGCAGCAAGGCACCCCCACAACATGATGCTGCCACCCCTGTGCTTCGCGGTTGGGATGGTGTTCTTCAGCTTGCAAGCATCCCCCTTTTACCTCCAAACATAACGATGGTCATTATGGCCAAACAGTTATATATTTTTTTCATCAGACCAGAGGACATTTATCCAAAAAGTACAATCTTTGTCCCCATGTGCAGTTGCAAACTGTAGTCTGGCTTTTTATGGCAGATCTGGAGCAGTGGTACAAATAAAGAAAAACTTTGATTGAGAAAAACTTGATTGAGTAGGTGTGTCCAAACGTTTTACTGGTACTGTATATTGTATATATTATATATAACAGTATATGCTCATGTGAGTGGTCTTATCACCCTTTTGGTTTCTGTGAGAGTTGAAGAACTGAAAGAAATGAAAAATCTTTGAAAGGGGAAACGGACCATAAAATGGTATTTGATGATGATTGATGGTCTTACACTATTTAAGTAGCCTTGATTGGCTGGTGGAGAATATGGATCTGGAATGTAAACAAGCGCATATAAGAGATTACAAATTTCTTCACATCAGGGTGCCATCTCTCTGAATAGGTCAATGATTGACTCAGATTTAGGCTTCTGCAGAATGAAAAGACCCCAATCAACGGCAGCCATTTTGACAGCAAGGCTACCCAGCTGTGAGGGAATGAAGGAGAACCAGAACTGGCCTGTGTGATGGAGGTAATAGTTATGTTAAAAACTCAAGAGAATACAGGTTGGAGAAATATGGTTTTACTGTGCAATAACCATTTATCTTTGTAATTTCTTAGTAAATACCTTGTCATATCTGTATTATAAAAGTAATTATTAACTATTACTTTACCAACAACAGCCACACTATGACCTAGATAATGATGTCTGATCGTCTGATCGTCCAATAGTCTGATCCTCATCATGTTGTTTGGCTCTGTTACTGGCTGTGTTCCTCCTGCATTCTGATCCTCATCCAGGCTTCCTTTCCACTGTTCCCAGTTCATCATTACAACACTATGATAGAGGAAACTGGTGGGGAAAACGAGTTGCACATGAACCAACTGTGCAGGCTAAATTTGTTTTAAGGGTGTGATGATATGATACTGTGCTTGTATTTGAATGTCTCCAGAAAGCACCAGTCTCTCTCTCTTTCTCTCTCATTTATTAGAGTCTCTTTCTCGATGTTGGTTTAGCAATCCCTCCCCGCTCTTGTTCCTGCTTGTCCCTTTCTGTCCCGCTCTTGTTCCTGCTTGTCCTCTGCTGATTCCTTTCTGTCCCGTTCTTGTTCCTGCTTGTCATCTGCTGATTCCTTTCTGTCCCGCTATTGTTCCTGCTTGTCCTCTGCTGATTCCTTTCTGTCCCGCTCTTGTTCCTGCTTGTCCTCTGCTGATTCCTTTCTGTCCCGCTCTTGTTCCTGCTTGTCCTCTGCTGATTCCTTTCTGTCCCGCTCTTGTTCCTGCTTGTCCTCTGCTGATTCCTTTCTGTCCAGCTCTTGTTCCTGCTTGTCCTCTGCTGATTCCTTGCTGTCCCGCTCTCTTTCTTCACTCTCCTCTCAGTCTCTCTCCTCTTCTTTACCAGACAGGTGTTGTTTATGCCAAGCAGACCTCCACACCTCCTCTCAACCTAGACGTCCATCACTCATTCTGTCTCACAGGATATCAATTGACCCCTTTATTCATTGAGGTTACACTTTGCTTGAGTATAAAGAAATCTATTTCCTAGAAAGAAACAATGTGCTTTTCCTTCTGTGCGTTTTAACCTTTGTCCTTGTAGACTAGAACCTTTGCCATTATGTTTTGGATTTAGAGAATTGGCCACCCTAAGGTCAAGTTAGATGGTGCTAGCAGGGGAAACACATTTCTGTGACCTTGATGCTATTACCTTAGTGGTCTGGCTCTCAATTTTGGTTGAGTAGATGTTCAGTGATTTAAGAACTTTTCTATCAAAATGAACAAACAGTCATGGAATACACAAAGTTCCTCCATATCGACATCTATATAGAATAATATGTTTTCTGTTTTTCTCAGTACTGTATCTGTAATGATGCAAACAGATGCAAACGTTGTTCAACTAAAGGACAATAAAGGCTAGGGGAGAACAGCCAGACCAATTCATAGGAGTCACTAACACCACAAGGCAACGTAAAGCAACATAACACTACATTACTTATTTTATTTTTTCCAGTTTGCCGTGGTATGGAGGATGTTATGCTCTTTCTGTGTCCATTCCTCTGCGTTTGTTTCCGTCCCTGTTATCTGGTGTGGTCAGAGCATGGTGCTGCTGTCTGATCCTCTGGGGAGAGCTGTCTGGCAGTGACCTGCCCTGTGGAGACAGGAGGGACTCGGACTGAGGGGCTGTTTCTAGTAGGTACAGTGGGTGATGACAGTATTGAGAGGGTCTATCTCTAGTCGGTCCTGTGGGTGATGACAGTATTGAGAGGGTCTGTCTCTAGTCGGTCCTGTGGGTGATGACAGTATTGAGAGGGTCTGTCTCTAGTCGGTTCTGTGGGTGATTGTACTGAGAGGAGCTGTCTCTAGTGGGTCCTGTGGGTGATGACAGTATTGAGAGGGTCTGTCTCTAGTCGGTCCTGTGGGTGATGACTGTACTGAGAGGAGCTGTCTCTAGTGGGTCCTGTGGGTGATGACAGTATTGAGAGGGTCTGTCTCTAGTCGGTCCTGTGGGTGATGACAGTATTGAGAGGAGCTGTCTCTAGTCGGTCCTGTGGGTGATGACTGTACTGAGAGGAGCTGTCTCTAGTGGGTCCTGTGGGCGATGAGAGTACTGAGAGGGTATGTCTCTAATGGGTAAAGTGGGTGATGACAGTACTGAGAGGGTATGTCTCTAATGGGTAAAGTGGGTGATGACAGTACTGAGAGGGTATGTCTCTAATGGGTAAAGTGGGTGATGACAGTACTGAAAGGGTATGTCTCTAATTGGTAAAGTGGGTGATGAGAGTACTGAGAGGGTATGTCTCTAATGGGTAAAATGTGTGATGACAGTACTGAGAGGGTATGTCTCTAATGGGTAAAGTGGGTGATGACAGTACTGAGAGGGTATGTCTCTAATGGGTAAAGTGGGCGATGACAGTACTGAGAGGGTATGTCTCTAATGGGTAAAGTGGGTGATGACAGTACTGAGAGGGTATGTCTCTAATGGGTAAAGTGGGTGATGACAGTACTGAGAGGGTATGTCTCTAATGGGTAAAGTGCGTGATGACAGTACTGAGAGGGTATGTCTCTAATGGGTAAAGTGGGTGATGAGAGTACTGAGAGGGTATGTCTCTAATGGGTAAAGTGGGTGATGACAGTACTGAGAGGGTATGTCTCTAATGGGTAAAGTGGGTGATGAGAGTACTGAGAGGGTATGTCTCTAATGGGTAAAGTGGGTGATGAGAGTACTGAGAGGGTATGTCTCTAATGGGTAAAGTGGGTGATGAGAGTACTGAGAGGGTATGTCTCTAATGGGTAAAGTGGGTGATGACAGTACTGAGAGGGTATGTCTCTAATGGGTAAAGTGGGCGATGACAGTACTGAAAGGGTATGTCTCTAATGGGTAACGTGGGTGATGACAGTACTGAGAGGGTATGTCTCTAATGGGTAAAGTGGGTGATGAGAGTACTGAGAGGGTATGTCTCTAATGGGTAAAGTGGGTGATGACAGTACTGAAAGGGTATGTCTCTAATTGGTAAAGTGGGTGATGAGAGTACTGAGAGGGTATGTCTCTAATGGGTAAAGTGCGTGATGACAGTACTGAGAGGGTATGTCTCTAATGGGTAAAGTGGGTGATGAGAGTACTGAGAGGGTATGTCTCTAATGGGTAAAGTGGGTGATGAGAGTACTGAGAGGGTATGTCTCTAATGGGTAAAGTGGGTGATGAGAGTACTGAGAGGGTATGTCTCTAATGGGTAAAGTGGGTGATGAGAGTACTGAGAGGGTATGTCTCTAATGGGTAAAGTGGGTGATGAGAGTACTGAAAGGGTATGTCTCTAATGGGTAAAGTGGGTGATGACAGTACTGAGAGGGTATGTCTCTAATGGGTAAAGTGGGTGATGAGAGTACTGAAAGGGTATGTCTCTAATGGGTAAAGTGGGTGATGACAGTACTGAGAGGGTATGTCTCTAATGGGTAAAGTGGGTGATGACAGTACTGAAAGGGTATGTCTCTAATGGGTAAAGTGGGTGATGACAGTACTGAGAGGGTATGTCTCTAATGGGTAAAGTGGGTGATGACAGTACTGAAAGGGTATGTCTCTAATGGGTAAAGTGGGTGATGACAGTATTGAGAGGGTATGTCTCTAATGGGTAAAGTGGGTGATGACAGTACTGAAAGGGTATGTCTCTAATGGGTAAAGTGGGTGATGACAGTACTGAGAGGGTATGTCTCTAATGGGTAAAGTGGGTGAAAGTGGGTGTCTCTAATGGGTAAAGTGGGTGACTGAGAGGGTATGTCTCTAATGGGTAAAGTGGGTGATGACAGTACTGAGAGGGTATGTCTCTAATGGGTAAAGTGGGCGATGACAGTACTGAAAGGGTATGTCTCTAATGGGTAAAGTGGGCGATGACAGTACTGAAAGGGTATGTCTCTAATGGGTAAAGTGGGCGATGACAGTACTGAGAGGGTATGTCTCTAATGGGTAAAGTGGGTGATGACAGTACTGAAAGGGTATGTCTCTAATGGGTAAAGTGGGTGATGACAGTACTGAAAGGATTTGTCTCTAGTTGGTACAGTGGGTTGATACAGTAGTTGGTACAGTACTAGCTTAAAGTTTCAAGTTTTTTAATGTCACATGCACAAGTGCAGTGAAATACCTTTATTGCCAGCTCTAACCCCAACAATGCAAGAATCAATAACAATGCAATACTAAAAGTAACAAGATAAAACAAAAACACACAGGATATAAAAATAAGAAGAACACAAAGTTCCAGTAGCATTTTTACAATGTGCAGGGATACTGGATTGATAGAGGTAGATATGTATAGGGGTAAGGTGACTAGCCATTAGGATATATGATAAACAGAGTATCAGCAGTGTATATGACGATTGAATGTGAGTGTTTGTGTGTAGAGTCAGTATAAATGTATGTGCATATTATATGTGTTAGCAAATTATGGAGTGAGTGTTTGTATGTGTGCTGGAGTATCAGTGTGAATAGTGTGTAAGGCCCTGACAGTGCAAAACAAAGAATAAAATCCAAAGATATTCCGTGTAGTCATTGAGTTAGCTATTTACTTAGCTATTTAACGGTCTTTTGTCTAGAGGGTCTGTCTCTAGTGTGTCCTGTGGGTGATGATAGTACTAGAGGATCTCTAGTAGGTCCTGTGGGTGATGATAGTACTAGAGGGGCTGTCTCTAGTGGGTCCTGTTGGTGATGATAGTGCTAGAGGATCTCTAGTAGGTCCTGTGGGTGATGATATTACTAGAGGGTCTATCTCTAGTAGGTCCTGTGGGTGATGATATTACTAGAGGGTCTATCTCTAGTAGGTCCTGTGGGTGATGATATTACTAGAGGGTCTGTGTCTAGTGGGTCCTGTGGGTGATGATAGTACTAGAGGATCTCTAGTGTGTCCTGTGGGTGATGATAGTACTAGAGGGACTGTCTCTAGTTGGTCCTGTGGGTGATAATAGTACTACAGGATCTCTAGTGGGTCCTGTGGGTGATGATAGTACTAGAGGATCTCTAGTAGGTCCTGTGGGTGATGATAGTACTAGAGGGTCTATCTCTAGTGGGTCTTGTGGGTGATGATAGTACTAGAGGATCTCTAGTGGGTCCTGTGGGTGATGATAGTACTAGAGGGTCTATCTCTAGTGGGTCTTGTGGGTGATTATACTACTAGTGGCTCCTCAGCTGATTCATTTAGTCTTAGCTCAGGTATAAGAGAGGAGTGGAAACTGCTTACGAGAAAAACAATTTGCATTATTCTAGTGTTGAGTTTTTCCTTTTTTTTTTTAAGAATTGTTTTTGGGTTGTCGACTTTTAGAATTAGGTGAACATTATGATGACAACTGTGTGTACTGTATTCATTGTACATGATCCTTTAGTACTCTTTGGAGTATAGTTCCAGTAAGAGGGCATTCATTCACAAAGTCATCTGGGGACATTTTGATTGCTTTTCTCCCTTTAGCTGTCTGAGGCAAGTCTGTTGGCAGTAATGGTCTCTACTCTCTCTCCTGCTCTCTCTCTCTCTCTCTCTCTCCCTTTCTCGCTGTTGCTTCATTAACACTTCTCAGATGTACTGTAGACCTTTCTGAATACTCCAGTAAAAGTGGAGTTGACATGCTGCTGAGCTAAGCCTCTTTAGATATACAGTCAACAAAGTACCACATAATTGGCTAAGCTTTAGCTGGACACACCATGAGGACCGTAGGCTATGAATGTTAATATAATGTTCATTCACAGTCACATGCGAATTATTGGGCCGAACGTTGTCAAGATCCAGTTTCAGGAAAATCATTTTTGCACTGAATCAGAACTACAATTGAATATGCAATGATTTGTTATTTTCAGAACTCGGTGTGTGGGGGGGGTGAGAGAAAGGATAGACACATTATTTCACCTCACCTTCCAAACACTTGCAATGAAATTGACCTTGCTGCTCATCCACTGAACAGCCAGCAGTCACAGGGTCACAGCACCCAGCCAGGGATACTCATACAGATAAACTTTTCAAACCCTGGCCTTCACTTTGACACCAGATTACTTTTTAATTCCGATTTATACGCAAATGGAATAAATGTTTAATAGCAAGGCATTGGGGTTGCATTATATTAATGGTGGATGGCAGTGCATTTGGCCTCATGAATTAGTATTCTGTTCCTCTAGTCTAGGCTCTGTCCTTCTCCTGTCTGCCTGAAAGATGACAGGCCAAACTGCCAAACCCTACTCTATGGGCAGAACTGTCTCTGATGACGACGGGACAATAACATCTCCAAGCTGGCCATTAATTCAACTCATTAACATTGTGTTGATCGTTTTTATAAACACCTGTCTTTATAGGGCTAGTGGCAACTTAAACAAAACCCTAAAAGTATGTTTGTACAAGAACACTTGCCTAACACCAAGCCATCACACAGACAGCACCAGTCAGTCAGCCCATTGCCATATGGACTAGTTTTTCCCACCAATAAAATGGATGAGGAAGACGTTCATTAAAGGTCCTTACCCAAAGCCTTTCTTTGTGTTACCATCCATCTATAGTAGGAAAGGAAATGGGTATTTTGATACAGTATAATGCACCTCAGTCAAACCTTCAAGAGTGGAACAATAGGCATGACTATCCAATGTGAGCTAATTTCCTCTGGCTTTGTCTCCCCTTACATTAGCCTTGTCTCTTAAGCTCTCTGTCCCTTTTTACATTACTTTGCCATCTAACTCATTCCTCAACCCTTTATAAATTGAGATGAGCTAATAATGAATAATGAACCAATTTAATTGTATGTATTAAGCCAGGAATAATTTTGAAGTGGGTTCATCATGTGACCAATGTAGCCTAGTTAACGCAACAAATGTGTAATTTCATATCCTCCAATACAATGACAGGAGTGTAGATCAATCACTGCCATGGAAGTTTCACAGGATGAATTAGTTCCTCCTAAATTGATTTTACACTGCCTTTGCTTGAACAGCTAGGCTCTTACACCCCATACTCAAAAGATATCCTGTGTGCCTCACCCAAATTATGTGCTGCGTGTTTCAAATACTAAAGCTACAGTAACTCCCAGCATGTACTTGAAATATCTCAGGAGAATCTCCAGAAGCTGCTGAATTAAAAACAATTTTATTTTAGAGTCCTTGAGTCCCACCCGAAGGAAATATTCAGTCATTCACCTCAAACTCAAACATACACACTCACCCACACACACGAATATGTGCACACACACACGTGCACACACACACACGTGCACACACACACACGTGCACACACACACACACACACACACACACATCCCACAAGCCTGTCTACACCTGTCATTAATCTAACCTATGATGTGATCTCTGTTCAGGGCTGCTAAACTTCTCAGTAGTGGAGACATCCCGTTAGTTAAGCTTAATTTCAAGTGTATTTTATATAGTGTATTGTATACAGTAGTGTATGTTTAATGGATGCATTGGAAATCTTGCTCACTCGACTTTTGCAAGGTCAAGGACCCATAGGGGCTCTGGTCAAAAGTAGTGCACTATGTAGGGCAATAGGGTGCCATTCGGGACTCATCCTCAGTGTTTTACTCCACTTTGAAACAATGTCTGTCTGTCTGGTATTGTAGTACAGCTGTTTTTCACAGGAACACATCATGCTCAGCCTATCAATCCCCTAGAAACAAACACAAAACATATATATCCTCAACATGCATTCACACACCATTGCTATTCCACACACAGACCCCTCTGAGAACAAAAGCTCCAGTGTATCTCTCATGAGAGGAGAGAGTAGTAATATGAAAAAGGCAACTGGTTTCTCGGAGGAAGCATTCTAGAACGTCTGTTGGGACTAGAAGATGTCTGCTATGATTCCTCTTATTATGATAACAGGTTCTCCTGAGCTCAGCTCAGAAAACAGGAGGATGGTTTCCTCCCAGGCTGGCAGCAGAAAGCAGAATGGCCATTCGGGCAAATGTTAGATGGGCTGGTCCATTTTCAGTTCAGTGGGACGGTCTAAGTTCGGGTTTTTGCACAGAACTTTAATTCTTTGGCTAATAATGGGGACCTCTCAAGTAATATAATGGGCCAGTGTGGGGGTCACTAGGGGAAAAAAATGTCCAGTGTGTTAGAAATGCCTTGGCTGATTTCTAGTCCCAGTCCGTCCCTGGCTGGCAGAGAACATCATCCTGTATACTCTCTCTGCATAGTGAATAGGCCAGCCATCTTGTGTTCAGTGCTGACTGGCACTCGGGACACTCCTCTGAGAGAAGAGTTGGCATCCAAACAGCTGTAATCCTTTATGCATTACCCCTGCTCTACTAAACTGACACTGTGGAATGAGGAAAACTAACGGTGAGGTATGAACAGCAATTATGTTTTCTGTATTGTAAACTGCTAAAGAGCACCTGCACATGGTGTAAAGTACTTAATTAAGCAAAAACACTTTAAAGTACTACTTAATTAGTTTTTGGGTGTATCTGTACTTTATTTGACTTTACTTTACTTTGAATCCATACATTTTCCCTGCCACCCAAACATACTCGTTACATTTTGAGTGCTTAGCAGGACAGGAAAATGGTCCAATTCACACACTTATCAAGAGAACATCCCTGGTCAACCCTAATGCCTCTGATCTGGCAGACTCACTAAACACAAATGCTTCATTTGTAAATGAGATCTGAGTGTTGGAGTGTGCCCCTGGCTATCCATAAAGAAAATTGTGCCATATAGTTTGTTTAATATAAGGAATTTGAAATTATTTATACTTTTACAATTACGTTTGATTCTTAAGTATATTTCAAATCAAATACCTTTAGACTTGTACTCAAGTAGTATTTTACTGGGTGACTTTCACTTGAGTCATTTTCTATTAAGGTATCTTTACTTTTTCTCAAGTATGACAATTGGGTACTTTTCCTACCACTGTATATTTGATTGTGTAAATAAAACCAATCTATTTATGTATGTAAGTTGTTATTTACTGTAACTGTAAATATTAATGAGGTCAGGTCTGCTATCTTGTTGCTTGATATTTTATCTAGTATCTTTGTTGTGCAGAACACTGACTGACCGTGTCCATGTTTAGTCGATACCTGAAAGTAAAGACTCCAGAGACCTTGGCTCAGTGAGGCAGCAGCACCATTAATCACAATCAGCAGCTCTCCTCTTCCTATACTAAACACTAAGCACACACTTCACCTGGAAATCACAGGCTTTTGACACCAGGCCTAAATGGGCTGAACACAGATCCACTTCTGGAGAGAAAATTGGCTGGCTAGCCAATGCAGCTAGCTCATCACACAATCCAAAGAAAGCAATATTTCTCTAAACTAGCTCTGCTCTCAACCATTAGAGCTGCTTGCTCCTCTCATTGAAGGCCCTAATAGCCTCCTACTTGGGATAGGTGTTCCACAAATTGCTTCCCCTAAATGATTAACGAGTTCAGCTTGGTCTTATATAGGAGCTAGGTGTAAGCCTGCTAAAGGCTGTGTCCCATATGGCACCCTATTCCATTTGTAGTGTAGTACTCTTGACCAGAATCCTATGGGACAGGCCCTATAACAGGACACTAGCATGTCTGATTAACTGAAGTCTGAATACACATACACACAATCTCTGGGTTATCAAGAAACGCATCTAAATGCTCCAACTCTGAATCAGGGCCCCATTTGTCAGTTATTGAAACTGAAACGGAATTTCAATAACACCTGTATTGACTACCGTCATGCCATTTCACTTCACTCTACTGCCTTGAAAAAATGTAAAGCATTACACAAAACAATGTCTAGCTTGATATCCCTGTCTTCCACTGACTCCTGGTCTTTCCTGTGTAGGTCATGTTCTGCTGTTCTGTCCAGTAACCCTCTGTTACCCCCTAAAATCTCAGACATCTGCTTTTCTAACAAGGTACCACAGTCTCAGACCATCAACTTCTACACACCTGACTAAAGCCTCTCACATCCCTGTGTGTGTGTGTGTGTGTGTGTGTGTGTGTGTGTGTGTGTGTGTGTTGAATAGCTAACACTAAGGCTCAAACCCAGGACCTCTTCCTTGCTAGCACACGTGACCGCCCTCCTGAAGCATCTTACTAGTCGTGCCACATGGAAATCTAGCTAGTCTGTTGCACAAGTGGGGACACTTCAGGCTGAGGAGTACGTTTCACACATCCCCATGTGGATCACTAAGACATACTAAACATGTGTGCATATTCACTCACCTTACTGTAAGTCGCTCTGGATACAAGCATTTGCTAGTGGCAAGTTCCATGGCACTATTATTGTATTAGTAGACTGAAAATCCCTTGTATATCCCTCAGTGAACAAAACATTAGGAACACCTGCTCTTTCCATGACATATAGTACATTCGGAAGGTATTCAGACCCCTTGACTTTTTCAAAAAAAAATTACATTACAGCCTTATTCTAAAATTACATAAATTAAAATCTCATCAAACTACGCACAATACCTCATAATGACAAATTGAAAACAGGTTTTTAGAAATGTTTGCATATTTATTAACATTTAAAAACAGAAATACTTTATTTATATAAATATTCAGACCCTTTGCTATGAGACTCAAAATGAGCTCAGGTGCATCCTCTTTCCATTGATATTCCATTGAGATGTTTCGACAACTTGATTGGAGTCCATCTGTGGTAAATTCAATTGATTGGACATCATTTGGAAAGGCACACACCTGTCTATGTAAGGTTCCACAGAGCAAAAATCAAGCCATGAGGTCAAAATAATTGTCCGTCTAGCTCCGAGACAGGATTGTGTCGAGGCACAGATGTCTGCAGCATTGAAGGACCCCAAGAACACAGTGGACTCCATCATTTTTAAATGGAAGAAGTTTGGAACCATCAATACTCTTTCTAGAGCTGGCCAAGCTCGGCAATCAGCGTAGTCAGGGAGGTGACCAAGAACCCAATGGTCACTCTGACAGAGCTCCGGAGTTTCTCTGTGGAAACGGGAGAACCTTCCAGAAGGACAACCATCTCTGCAGCACTCCATCAATCAGGCCACTATGGTAGAGTGCCAGACGGATGCCACTCCTCAAAAAAAGGCCCATGACCGCCTGCTTGGAGTTTGCCAAAAGGCACCTAAAGACCTAAAAACAAGATTCTCTGGCCTGAATGCCAAGCATCACATCTGGAGTTAACCTGGCACCATCTCTACGATGAAGCATGGTTGTGGTAGCATCATGCTGTGGGAATGTTTTTCAGCGGCAGGGACTGGTAGACTGGTCAGAATCGAGGGAAAGATGAACGGAGCAAAGTACAGAGAGAGATCCTTGATGAAACCTGCTCCAGAGCGCTCAGGACCTAACACTGGAGCGAAGGTTCACCTTCCAACAGGGCACCAATCATAAGCACATAGCCAAGACAATGCAGGAATGGCTTCGGGACAAGTCTCTGAATGTCCTTGAGCCCGGACTTGAACCTGATTGAACATTTGTGGAGAGACCTGAAAATAGCTGTGCAGTGATGCTCCCCATCCAACCTGTCAGAGCTTGCAAGGATCTGTAGAGAAGAATGGAAGACAGTCCCCAAATACAGATGTGCCAAGCTTGTAGCGTCATACCTATCTGAGCAGCTAACCGATCGCTGCAGCTGTACATAGTCTATCGGTAAATAGCCCACCCATTTTTACCTACCTCATCCCCATACTGTTTTTATTTATTTACTTTTCTGCTCTTTTGCACACCAATATCTCTACCTGTACATGACCATCTGATCATTTATCACTCCAGTGTTAATCTGCAAAATTGTAATTATTCGCCTACCTCCTCATGCCTTTTGCACACAATGTATATAGACTCCCCTTTTTTTTCTTTCTTTTTCTTTTTTTTCTTCTACTGTGTTATTGACTTGTTAATTGTTTACTCCATGTGTAACTCTGTGTTGTCTGTTCACACTGCTATGCTTTATCTTGGCCAGGTCGCAGTTGCAAATGAGAACTTGTTCTCAATTAAATAAAGGTGAAATAAAAAAATAAAAAATACCCAAGAAGACTCGAGGCTGTTATTGCTGCCAAAGGTGCTTCAACAGAGAACTGAGTAAAGGGTCTGAATACTTATGTAAATGTGATATTTGAGTTTTAGATTTTATATAATTGTGCAAAAATGTTGTTGTTTTTTAACTGTTTTTGCTTTCTCATTATGAGGTATTGTGTGTCGATTGATGAGGGGAAACTGTTTTTTAAAATGCATTTTAGAATAAGGCTGTAAAAAGTCAAGGGGGCTGAATACTTTCCGAATGCACTGTAGATTGAACAGGGGAATCCAGATGAAAGATATGATCTCTTTTGATGTAATTTGTTAAATCCACTTCAATCAGTGTAGATGAATGGGAGGAGACAGGTTAAAGAGGGAATTTTAAGCCTTGAGACCACTGAGACATGGATTGTGTGTGTGTGCCATTCAGAGGGTGAATGGGCAAGACAAAATACTGAAATGTCTTTTGAGTGTGTCAAGAACTGCAACACTGCTGGATTTTTCACACGCAATAGCTTCCTGTGGGTAACAATAATGGTCCACCATACAAACGGCATCCAGCCAATTTGACACAACTATGGACAGCATTGGAGTCAACATGGGCCAGCATCCCTAGGGAATGCTTTTGACACCTTGTAGAGTCCATGCGCCAACAAATTGAGGCTATTCTGAAGGCAAAGAGGGTGCAACTCAATGGTAGGAAGATGTTCCTAATGTTTTGTGCACTCAGTGTATATGAATGTGTTGCAATGTCAGATATGTTATTTTGATAGTGGGTACAAATGCAACGCTTGGTGGTCCTCTGGTGTCTGTATGTGTGTGTGTGTGTTAGTGGGTAGTGATGAGTATTTACCTTGTCCTTGGGCTGCCAATCAGAAGGTAATGAGTGGTTGCTATGTCAGCTCTTACTGTATTTGTCTGCTCTGGCCCTGGGAAGCTGAGAGACCAACCTAAGTACCTTTGAAGTTTCTCTTAGACACGGTTCGGTTGCCTCATTCAACAAACACAGAGATGAAACACCTTTCTTTCAACCCTCTCATGCAGATTGTGTGTAAGGCATCTGAATGTAGGCTACCTCTGTATTCCCATAACGAGATCCTCTGTGGAAAATGATTTAAACCTGGGTTGCTATGACACTTCAATGAAAAATTATGTATAATGAAGTTGTAGGTGCATAGGGACAGGTAATGGATTATCAAACTCCTTTGTAATCTAACCTGAGTTGGCATTTCACTCAGAAGCCTTTGAGATTCACCTTGCCTGCCTGCCAGTCATCTACCTCACTGTTTGTTCTCCCAATATCTGCCAGGGCTGGAGGGCTGGGGGTTCTGAGCCTTTCAGAGCAGGGTCTGGTCTGGGTGTCTGGGTACATCAAAGGGCTGTCTAGTCTAGTTTGGGACAGTCTGCTGATCAACACTACAGAGACAGACAGACTGGAGAAACACAAAATGGGAGCCAGACACCGTGCCAACGGAGCCACAGTGATCCAGCTTGTCAGTGTTGAGAGGGGGAAGAGGCTTTGGTAAACAAACAAGCAGGGAGACAGAGGGGCGGGTGAACTCAGGAAAAGGCCCTTTTATTTCTCTCTTTTGATAAAATTCCAGAGGGTAAGCTTATTAAGAAGTAATGCTGCCCCTTCTTATGCAATTCTAATGTGCAGCTGTGCTGTGGAGCCCATTATCATTATGGCTAATACACTTTGATGGAATTGTCTTTTTAAAAGCTAAGTAAATGTGCCCCCACTGTGGCTGTTGTGGCTGTTTTGACAGATGACTAGATTTGCATGATCCCTACAGCAAGAAAATAAAATAGGTAGAGAAAGAATTGAGAGAGAGAGAGAGAGAGAGAGAGAGAGAGAGAGAGAGAGAGGGGGGGGACAAGAGAAAGAAGGAAAGGGAATGAGAGGACAAGACAATGAGAGAACGAGAGAGAGAAAAGACAAAAATTGTGCTGAGAGAGCAATATGAAAGATGAAAGCATCCTCCCCTCCAGCTAGCTCATGAATCCCACACCTGGAGAGAGATGAGAGGTCCCAGGTGTATGACATCTAGAGAGTGGTGCAGGTTTAGGAGTGGCAGTTCAATACATCACTCAATCCACCCTAAGATATTTCTTAGAAGTACAGCAACACGTGCTCTTCATTTCAGTGAAGCGCTGTAGACTGATGGGTTGGCTGCTGTTTTAACAGGAAATCTGGGATTCTAAAAACAACAAAGCAACAAAACAACAACATTGCTTATAAACAATGGAGAAAAACAAGCTTATACTTTGGGTCCTGATGGTGTACCACAGTTGAACTAAGCTCAAGAAGAATTTATATGTTTTCTTCGAGAATCAATATATATATATATTTAAATGGTGTACCATTTAAGAAGATGAAATGACTTTAGGAACTGTCCAAATGAAAGCTATGTGACCAGTTTCTACATAGAAATCGGTCTCTGGCTGCTTTGACCATGGGGAGCTCTGTTATTGTAGCTATTTTTACTTCCAATAAACCTCATCCCTGGCGTCCAGCCATGAGCCTGAGTGCCTCTGATGAGCAGTTGTCTGAGGGTTTTGTAACTAGACGTGACTGGGTGGCAATTAAATTACTGGAGAATGTGACAATGAACCTTATATTCATTACCTATATTCTCCAACTGATTACAGACTGGAGAATGGGACAGACATGTCAGCTGTAATTCATTGGGCTTCCCGAAGCATTTAGGAGTACAATCAGTCTGCTCAAGGCATACATGCTTTTCAAAACAAAGGATTACAGAGTGTAGGTAGTTAATCAAGCACATCACTACAGCATACCACAGAGTCATTGTGGAGTAGGGAGAAGACATGGTCTCAGCCATATAAGAGGAGTGTGCCTAGGTGACATCCAGTCACCCTACCCCTCCATAAGCTGCTTCACAGTAATATCTGTGTGTCAGACGTAATAATGCATGCGAGATCAGTATTCTCTGACTGTATCACCCTCTCAACCCTCTGGCATTTGCAATATAGAACCGCCAGGATAAGTCTGGAGAGAACGAACATGATCAGCACAACAACTCAGTCACAAATGAAATCATTTTAACTGCAGATTTATTGTCAGGTCTTCTCTGCACAAAAACAAGAAAATGCCCACAGATAGTAGCAGAAAGTAAAACTGAAATGGAAGTCACTGGCTTGTGCTAACATATCCAGATGACCACACAGATGACCATCTTTGTGTCCTTTTCTACGTGATGCAACATAACCGTAGCCATCAAAGGTTTAACTAGTTGGTAGCTTAGCAGGCATTTTTTTGTTTAACACTAGGGGCAGCAGGTAGCCTATTGGTTAGAGCTTTGGACTAGTAGCCGAAAGGTTGCTGACAAGGTCAAATCTATCGTTCTGCTCCTGTCATTGAAAATAAGAATTTGTTCATAACTGACTTGCCTAATTAAAAAAAATATTTCACTGTTATTTTTTCTTCACTTGTGTCAGTGCAGTAACCATGATGTTGATCTAAGATCTAATCCCAGACTGTGTCTGTGCACTCTCTCTGCCAGTGGGAGTCAATGCTGTATAGAGAGAGAGAGAGGCAGGGAAATAAAGATAGCAAGAGTGAGAGATAAACAGAGAAAGACAGAGATTTAGAGAGATAGAGAGACAGAGCGAGATGTCTCCCAGTTGAGGATTGAGACGGTGATGCGCCAGAGAGGCCAGACACCTGGGGTAAGGCCCCTGTCTGCTCCCAATTGTCAAGTGAAAGAGTGGGTGGAAACATACACGGCCCTGGAGGCTTCTGGTCTATTAAACTACATCCACAAAAACACAACCCGCTGTAACTCTAAACCACTCTAAGTCCCTCTGAAACAAATCCACGTCCAGATCACTTCATTTGCTTTGTGTGGGAAAGTGTCCATCCAGGGTTTCATACATTTACTGCAAGACCTTGAGAACAATGTGACCAATCCATAGACTACATCTAACTCCCTCCAGTACCTTTTAGGAAAACATAATATAAAATGTAAATTGTATATTGGACCCTGATGAAGATGGAACTGAAATAAACAGCATTCTAAAACAGTCAAATTAACTGTGCCTGGGAGATATTAGTTAAAATAGCAGTTAAACACCAACATCATTTGCATCTACTTTACTTTGTCTTTGAGTGGCTTTCCACACTATTTAATATTAACTGATAGTAATTTGTCGACTTTAAGTAGAATTACCATACCATTGTTTGTTTGCACAGTCAGAGAAAAATGACTTAAATTATCCGATAATAAGCTAAGGAAAATCAGGATGTACCTAATTGGGCTAGAAATCTTAATGTACCCAGCAGGATGGTACTAATAAGTAAAATTTATGGGGCTGGAATGAAGTCTAGAAAATAAATCTACAGGGATGATTTATCTTTATTTCAAGTCAGTATAAGTTAGAGCATTTGTGTTACAAAACACGTGACACTAAACACTCCTAAACAATAATTGCGCACTATAATATAAGATCGTTCAGGTCATTTCCAGGTTTCCAGTGGTTTTGGTGCCTCTACATTACTTATAGCTCACTGTGAAGTTACTTTACACTTGGCGTATTGTTCATCATAAAACGGTTATCTCGTCTTACTTAATTGAGACTACTGTTAGAATATATACAAATCTAGAATGCATAAAACGTGATTGTTTGAATTATGACCGTTGTTTCATTACCTATGACTCATTAGCTATAATTAGTAACAGAATTTCAAGAGAGTTGCATTCACCCTAAGTGGGATCCATGATAAACAATGATGTGCCTTTTGTATGCCAACCATGACACAGCACTCTATTTTCTGCTGGAACCAACAGCACTTGGACCAGGAAGTGTTTCCTACATTCATGGAGTGTGTCCAATACAAAGGCAGCCTGCTCAGCAAAGTCTAAAACCTGCAGTGTCATGCCTGGTATGCTGAAGAGTTTTTAGAAAACATAGTTACATAAATAACTGATGCTGGTATACGAAGATGGATATTCATTATTCATACTGTATGCTAATGTGGCTACTTAGAAGGGCACTCTCACGGAAAGGAAACCAAACATTAAAGCCCAAAATATGACAATCACGCTAAGACTGGGATGGGATCACTTTTATCAAACAGAGCTGGTGTGTTCCCTTCACATAGAGTGCACATCAGGATGGACCAAATGTTACAGTCACTATGGAGATACACAGGCACTGTAACTTCCAAAATAAAGGAAACACCAACATAAAGTATCTAATAGGGCGTTGGGCCACCATGAGCCACCAGAACAGTTTTAATGCAGCTTGGCATAGATTCTACAAGTGTCTGGAACTCTATTGGACGGATGTGACACCATTCTTCCACGATAAATTCCATAATTTTGTGTTTTGTTGATGATGGTGGAAAATGTTGTCTCAGGCCACTCATTGATCTCCCATAAGTGTTCAATTGGGTTGAAACACACACACCCTTTAAATCCCCTATGCTCCTTTGAGGACCCTCGTTCAAAGTCCCTGAGATCTCATCTTCTAGCCATGGTAGTCATAATAATGGGCAACTAAGCATGATGGGATGTTAATTGCTTAATTAACTCAGGAACCACACCTGTGCGGAAGCACCTGCTTTCAAAAATACTGTACTTTGTAGCCCTCATTTACTCACGTGTTTCCATAATTTTTTCAGTTACTTTTAGATTGAATGACTAAGTTGAGCATAACTTGTTTGAAAAACCTAGCTTTTGAACTCTGATATTGTGTTCAGAATAAATCAGATCCATATTGTTGAAGAGATTGCTATAATGACGTAACCTTTTTCTGTAACTCACTGAATCCTCTATTTTTGTTACACGGGTTGGAAGCTACTACGTTGATGACATCAGCCCAGCATACCCTCTCAACCAACGTTCCCTGAATTGAAGTCACAGGTAATACTGGAAGCTATATACATTGAAAGAATAAAACTCATGGAAACACAGCTAAGTGCATTCCCTACAAATGTAAAAACCTTTAGAAAATGACTTCTGCTTTCATAGACTGTGCTTGTGTTTTTGTTTACATCCTGGTACAGCTGTGCTCATTCCACAGTGTAGAGAGGCAAGGCTGATGTAATGCTAATCAGCAGTAGTTGTTTTCTGCGAACAGCCGTGACTGAGATGAAAATGTGTGTCGTTAATTTAAGCCAGCTGGAACCTAAATCGATGTGTCATGGACTATGTGAGGTCACAGAGGAAGACTCGTTTGGAGTGGTTTGATTATTCAATTAGCTGAGGCTTGTGAGCTGAGCAGGTGACAGGTGGGACTCTGCCTCAACACACTGCAAACATGGTCTGTATCCCAAATGGCACCCTATTCCCTTCATAGTGGGACTACACTACAGTTGTGCGATTATGCTGCAGGACTTTTAGAGGTAATTGGTGGTTTAGTATGGTACCCTGCGTCACTACTTCATTGCTCCAGACCAGCGCAAGGGGGAATTAAAACACTGATTATGCTTTTGGGTCCCAAGGTGCTACTGTGTCTCCAAAAACACACTTAATAAGGTGCCATTTGGGACGCATCTATAGAAACTATGGTACAAAATACACAGCACCGCCAAAGACTTTCACGAATATCATGTTTGTTACTCACACAATTTAACACAAGTGATAGCTGTCTGGTACCCAAAGGTAGGTAGACCTATGTAGTACAAAATAACAAGAAACAAGCTGAATAGCAAAGGAATTCATATAGTCCTCTGGTGGTTCTTTGTAGCTCAGTTGCTAGAGCATGGTGCTTGTAATGCCAGGGTAGTGGGATCCATTCCCAGGACCACCCATACCATACTATTAACTGTATGCATGTGTGAGTGTATGTCGCTTTGGTGTCTGCTAAATTACTTATATTATTATTTATATTATTAACATATTATTAACATGAATCGTTAGATAATTATTATGTAAATAAGTCATTGCCTTTCAAGCCGGAGACCCGATTTCTTTTCCTGCTCCCACTATTCGCTACAATATCATTATAAATACCAAGTAAATAGTGGACTGTGAATTCAAGTATAACAAGAAAATCCAAAGCTTAGTTATGATTATCCACCTAAAATATATACTGTGCATAAGCATTTAATAAGCATGAGTGAGATTGATGGCTGCAGTGTTGCTAAAAACATAAGGATGAGATATTGAATTATGGATAATATGATGGATAAGCTAACATTACAGTCTCTCAATGTCTTCTGCTTAAACTAAACTCAATGACAAGACTAATGAACTGCTAACTTTAATTTTAATTGCAGCCTCCACAACACTAAACAATACATTAATTTCACTATCACGGTGACAAACGGTGCCCGCAAACTGTTAGGGCCTACATAAAGCTGTCCCGACAGCAGAGTCCCAACAGCAGTCCCAACACCTTACCACTGCTACATCTGGCTATCAGCATTTACATTTACATTTAAGTCATTTAGCAGACGCTCTTATCCAGAGCGCCTTGTCTGGCAGCGAAACAGTTAATTCAGCCTCATTTACCACCTTTTAAAAAAACATAGCTTTTAAAAAAAACTAACTTGCTTAAACAAATGTGGTTTCTACTGACAATTGAGATGTACAAACTATGGCATAAGGGGACGACATGCGGATAAGAGGCAATCCGTCATTTCGATTAAGACATTAATGAGTGAGCTAGGACGGACTTAGTGAATGTAACTATTTGTTCAGCACTTTTGAAGTGTACAGCAAAATAATTCAGAACATGGCCTGTTCTTACAGTGATCTCCATGTACACCAAGTCAGAACTGTAGGATAAATAAAGGGGGCATATAAGCAGACAATGAAAGCTCTTACAATATTTGATGATTACATTTCTAAAAAAAAACAGGTTATAGGCTACATGTGCACCACCAAGTCAGAACAGTAGGTAAAATTAAGAGGTGAAAATAGACCAAATTATTAGGGTGAGGCACAGGGCAACTAACAGTTTACTACACAAGATACACTTAGTATGACTTCGTGGGGCAAATTTTGTCATCAAACTTTGTCATCAAAGTCTGGCATTCTCTGGATTTATTGTGATTTCAAGACAACTAGGAACTCTGAATCATAATGACATCAATGATCTTCAGATCGTAGCTCTAGAAAGAGGCCCATGTTCCGAATGTACAATTCAGAGTTGGATGAAAGTTTTTCCCAGTCGTAGCTTGTTTTTCCTGAGTTCTCAGTTGTCTTGAACTCATTTAGTCAGATTTTGCAGTTCCGAGTTACTGGTTGTTTTGAGCGTGGCACAAATCATGCTTGGCCAATGTTGAATGTTTATCATTTTAACCTCTTCAGTCGACCCTCTACTTTTTTGAACATTTTGTTAAAAATCGCGCAACATTTCAGCGCCCTGCTACTCATGCCAGGAATATAGTACGTTCATATGGTTAGAATGTGTGGATAGGAAACCCTCGGACGTTTTTAAAACTGGTTAAATCACGACTGTGGCTATTACATAACGTGCGTTACATCGGAAAGCGCAGGAAAATCACAGAAAATGGAAATAAATATCCTTGCGCCACTTCCAGCAATTGTTAACAGTGAGCCGAATTAGATAAGACCGAGCATTCAACTCCCACAGCATCCCCGTGTTGTCGAGAGTCTTGTGAATTTAATCATCTTTGATTCTTGGTTGAACCGAAAGAGGGGCACCGCTTACCTCCGGTCTCCGCCCAGATCATTCCGGAAGAGCTCTCTCCTGAAATTTTTTCCAAGACGACAGCTAATGATATTTACATCGCCTACGGATGATTTTTATCGCTTATTAACGTTTACTAATACCTAAAGTAGCATTACAAACGTATTTCGAAGTGTTTTGTGAAAGTTTATCGTCTACTTTTGAATTTTAAAAATGACGTTACGTTGTGAAATCGCTGTTTTTTTCGTTTATCACACAGTCTACATATAACGATATCTTGGCTTTATATGGCCCGATTTAATCGAAATAAAGACCCAATAGTGTTTATGGGACATCTAGGAGTGCCAACAAAGAAGATGGTGAAAGGTAATGACTGTTTTCTATTTTATTGTGCGGTGTGTGTAACGCCGAAATGCTAATTATTTTGTTTACGTCCCCTGCTGTGCTTTTCTGTTGTAGTGTATTGGTGCATGCTATCAGATAATAGCTTCTCATGCTGTCGCCGAAAAGCATTTTAAAAATCGGACTTGTTGCCTGGATTCACAACGAGTGTAGCTTTAATTTGATACCCTGCATGTGTATTTTAATGAACTTTTGAGTTTTAACTAATACTATTAGCATTTAGCGTAGCGCATTTGCATTTCCAGAGCTCTAGTTGGGACGCAAGCGTCCCAAGTAGAGGCAACAGGTTAAACTAGGAAAAGAGACCCTTAATCTGAGACTTGGAACCACACAGCCACTCCACTGAATAACAGGCTAATGATGGCTTTGCAATGCTTTCAGTTAGCCACTGATTCCTTCCAACTTGTTATGTTATGTTTATGTCCAATGGCCGCTGAGCACAGATACATTTTATCTATAATTTCTCTTCATATGACAAGGATTAAATAGGATTTGCCAGTAGATTGTCGACTTGATTCATGATGATGACTGCTAGCTAGTGTTGACAGGTGATGATGTCCTAATATGGATACCGTACAGCTAACAGCTGCTCTGATCCTCAGCACCCAAATGTCTCAGTGTGAATAACCAGCATGCACTATTCCCCCACCACCAAACGGCAGGCAGCAGGCAGTCTGACTGACATTGAGCTGGAGACAGAAACAAGGACATACTCTCTCAGTGGCCCCTGGATGACCATAAGAACAGCTGGCCACGAGAAGGAGCCCAACTAATAGCTTTCACAGGGAGTCATTTAGAACATGTCCATCAGTGGGCCTCTGAGAACAAAACACGTAGCATAAGGCTAATCTGCCTCTAATGACTAATTATGGATATTTTATAAGATCAGTTTTTAAACACGTTATATATTATTTAAAAGTAAAGTTCCAGTCTGGAGAAGTGGTCCAATGGTGTAGCAGGGTATTTTATTAATCACGAAAGGGTGACACATAAATTAAGTAGGTGTTTGAATAGTCACTACAGTGAATGGGGTAGATACTCTCAATGGATGATATCATAAAATCTAAATCAAATTGAATCCAATTTGATTTGTCACATGGGGGGTGTCAATGTAAATAGTCCGGGTGGCCATTTGATTAATTGTTCAGCAGTGTTATGGCTTGGAAGTAGAAGCTGTTAATGATCCTTTTGAACCAAGACTTGGCCCTCTCGTACCGCTTGTCGTGCGGTAGCAGAGAGAACAGTCTATGACTTAGTTGACTGGAGTCTTTGACAATTCTTTGGCCCTTCCTCTGAAACCGCCTAGAATATAGGTCCTGGATGGCAGGAAGCTTGGCCCCAGTGATGTACCGGGCTGTATGCATTACCCTCTGCCTTATGGTCGAATAACCTCTTCACGACTGTCTTGGTGTGTTTGGACCATGACATTTTGTTGGTGATGTGGACACCAAGGAACTTGAAACTCTCGACCTGATCCACTACAGCCCTGTCGATGTTAATGGGGACCTGTTTGGCCAGCCTTTTCCTGTAGTCCACGATGAGCTCCTTTGTCTTGCTCACAATGTGGGAGAGGTTGTTGTCTTGGCACAACACTGCCAGGTCTCTGACCTCCTCTCTATAGGCTGTCCCATCACTGTCGGTGATCAGGCCTACCACTGTTGTCTCGTCAGCAATTGTAATGATGGTGTTGGAGTCTCGACCTGATCCACGCGGGACTCCAACACCATCATTACACATCACATTCACATTCCCAGTGTGTCAGAAGTTTACATACACTCAATTAGTATTTTGAGGCATAGCCTTTAATTGATCAAATTGGGTCAAACATTTCAGGTAGCCTTCCACAAGCTTCCTATAATAAGTTGGGGGAATTTTGGCCACTCCTCCTGACAGAGCTGGTGTAACTGAGTCAGGTTTGTAGGCCTCCTTGCTCGCACACGCTTTTTCAGTTCTACCCACAAATTTTCCGCAGAATTGAGGTAAAGGCTTTGTGATGGCCACTCCAATACCTTGACTTTGGTGTCTTAAAGCTATTTTGACACAACTTTGGAAGTATGCTTGGGGTCATTGTCCATTTGGAAGACCCATTTGCGACCACGCGTTAACTTCCTGACTGATGTCTTAAGATGTTGCTTCAATATATCCACATAATTTTTCTTTCCTCATGATGCCATCTATTTTGTGAAGTGCACCAGTCCCTCCTGCAGCAAAGCACCCCCACAACATAATGCTCTGTGCTTCATGATTGGGATGGTATTCTATCAATCAAATGTATTTATAAAGCCCTTCTTACCTCAGCTGATGTCACAAAGTGCTGTAAAAAAAAAGCCTACAACCCCAAACAGCAATCAATTTATGTGTAGAAGCACGGTGACTAGGAAAAACTCCCTAGAAAGGCCAGAACCTAGGAAGAAACCTAGAGAGGAATATATAACCCCACCCACCTCCAACCACCAACCTAACATCCTGAGACAAGGCTGAGTATAGCCCACGAAGATCTCCCCCATGGCACAACCCAAGGGGTGGAGCCAACCCGGACAGGAAGGTCACGTTAGTGACTCAACCCACTCAAGTCACACACCCCTCCCAGGGATGGCATGGAAGAGCACCAGTAAGCCAGTGACTCAGCCCCTGTAATAGGGTTTGAGATAGAAAATCCCGGTGGAGAGAGGGGAACCGGCCAAGCAGAGACAGCAAGGGCGGTTCGTTGCTCCAGTGTCTTTCTGTTCACCGTCACGCTCCTGGGCCAGACTACACTCAATCATAGGACCTACTGACGAGATGAGTCATCTCTCACATGGATAGGCAGACCATTCCATGAAAATTGAGCTCCATAGGAGAAAGCCCTGCCTCCAGCTATTTGCTTAGAAATTCTAGGGTCAATAAGGAGGCCTGCGTCTTGTGACCGTAGCGTATGAGTATGTATGTAAGGCAGGACCAAATCTTCTTCGGCTTGCAAGCCCCCCCCCCTTTTCCTCCAAATATAATGATGGTCAATATGGCCAAACAGTTCTATTTTTGTTTCATCAGACCAGAGGAGATTTCTACAAAATGTACAATCTTTGTCCGCATGTGCAGTTGCACACCGTAGTCTGGCTTTTTTATGGCGGTTTTGGAGCAGTGGCTTCTACCTTGCTGAGCAGCCTTTCAGGTTATGTCGATCTAGGACTCATTTTTACAGTGGATATATATACTTCTGTACCTGTTTCCTCCAGCATCTTCACAAGGTCATTTGCTGTTGTTCTGGGCTTAATTTGCACTTTTCACACCAAAGTACGTTCATCTCTAGGAGACAGAACGCATCTCCTTCCTGAGAGTTATGATGGCTGCATTGTCCCATGGCGTACTATTGTTTGTACAGATGAACGTGGTACTTTGAGGCATTTGGAAATTGCTCCCAAGGATGAACCAGACTTGTGGAGGTCTACAATCTTTTTCTGAGATCTTGCTGATTTATTTTGATTTCCTGATTCATGATGTCAAGCAAAGAGGCACTGAGTTTGAAGTTAGGCCTTGAAATACATCCACAGGTACACCTCCAATTGACTCAAATGATGTCAATTAGCCTACCAGAAGCTTCTAAAGCCAAGACATCATTTTCTGGAATTTTCCAAGCTGTTTAAAGGCACAGTCAACTTAGTGTATGTAAACTTCTGACCCACTGGAATTGTGATACAGTGAATTATAAGTGAAATAATCTGTCTATAAACAATTGTTGGAAAAAGTACTTGTGTCATGGACAAAGTAGATGTCCTAACCGACTTGCCAAAACTATAGTCTGTTAACAAGAAATTTGTAGATTGGTTGAAAAATGAGTTTTAATGACTCCAACCTAAGTGTATGTAAACTTCTGACTTCAGCTGTAAATGCCTGGTATATTTACATTTTGGAGAATCTCTTATACATTGGGTTAAAGTTATGTATAGTAAAGCTAGGTGTAAAATAGTAAATAATGTCTACTTCTCAGATAGTATTAAACTGTCAAGCAGTGTAAAACAAGGTTGTCCAAATCATCATATCTATTTCTTATGGCCATCGAAATGTTAACTATTAAAATCATGTCCAACAATAATATCAAGGGGCTAGAAATCCAGGGCTTAAAAAAATATGTCATTGTACCTCCACAGCCTCATATCAGACCTAGATAATTGTTATAACTGCTCTGGATTACAATCAAGTTAAGTGTACTATATTAGGTATTAGACAAAAAATACAGCTGATACATTTCAGTGTAGTTTACCAATAAAATGGTATGACGGTGAAGTGGACATACTAGGTATTCATATCCCGAAATCAATAAACGATCTCACTAAAATACATTTCAATAGAAAGTTTTTAAAAATAGATAAGATATTGTTACCATCTTGTTACCATTTAGTCATATCCCAATTCAAGACTAGTCATTCAACTGAGACTGCTCTTCTCTGTATCACGGAGGCCCTCCGCACTGCTAAAGCTAACTCTCTCTCCTCTGCTCTCATCCTTCTAGACCTATCGGCTGCCTTCGATACTGTGAACCATCAGATCCTCCTCTCCACCCTCTCCGAGTTGGGCATCTCCGGCGCGGCCCACGCTTGGATTGCGTCCTACCTGACAGGTCGCTCCTACCAGGTGGCGTGGCGAGAATCTGTCTCCTCACCACGCGCTCTCACCACTGGCGTCCCCCAGGGCTCTGTTCTAGGCCCTCTCCTATTCTCGCTATACACCAAGTCACTTGGCTCTGTCATAACCTCACATGGTCTCTCCTATCATTGCTATGCAGACGACACACAATTAATCTTCTCCTTTCCCCCTTCTGATGACCAGGTGGCGAATCGCATCTCTGCATGTCTGGCAGACATATCAGTGTGGATGACGGATCACCACCTCAAGCTGAACCTCGGCAAGACGGAGCTGCTCTTCCTCCCGGGGAAGGACTGCCCGTTCCATGATCTCGCCATCACGGTTGACAACTCCATTGTGTCCTCCTCCCAGAGCGCTAAGAACCTTGGCGTGATCCTGGACAACACCCTGTCGTTCTCAACTAACATCAAGGCGGTGGCCCGTTCTTGTAGGTTCATGCTCTACAACATCCGCAGAGTACGACCCTGCCTCACACAGAAAGCAGCGCAGGTCCTAATCCAGGCACTTGTCATCTCCCGTCTGGATTACTGCAACTCGCTGTTGGCTGGGCTCCCTGCCTGTGCCATTAAACCCCTACAACTCATCCAGAACGCCGCAGCCCGTCTGGCGTTCAACCTTCCCAAGTTCTCTCACGTCACCCCGCTCCTCCGCTCTCTCCACTGGCTTCCAGTTGAAGCTCGCATCCGCTACAAGACCATGGTGCTTGCCTACGGAGCTGTGAGGGGAACGGCACCTCAGTACCTCCACGCTCTGATCAGGCCCTACACCCAAACAAGGGCACTGCGTTCATCCACCTCTGGCCTGCTCGCCTCCCTACCACTGAGGAAGTACAGTTCCCGCGCAGCCCAGTCAAAACTGTTCGCTGCTCTGGCCCCCCAATGGTGGAACAAACTCCCTCACGACGCCAGGACAGCGGAGTCAATCACCACCTTCCGGAGACACCTGAAACCCCACCTCTTTCAGGAATACCTAGGATAGGATAAAGTAATCCTTCTCACCCCCCCTTAAAAGATTTAGATGCACTATTGTAAAGTGGCTGTTCCACTGGATGTCTTAAGGTGAACGCACCAATTTGTAAGTCGCTCTGGATAAGAGCGTCTGCTAAATGACTTAAATGTAAATGTAAATATCCCAATTGACCTATTTGTTTATGGCCCTGCCTAACCTAACGGCTTGTCTTTTAAATTATATGAGAAAAACGTATTCCATTTTATTTTAAATAGCAAACCAGACAAAATTTAATGGGCCTATCTATATATTGAATAAGATTTCAGAGAGCAGAAATGATTAAATATTAAAGTATTATGCCTCTCACTTCAGTCATAGACAAACTATACTGAAATCCAAACTGGTTCCCAAGCAGATTAGTAAGAATGGCTGACCCAGTTTTCGAGAATGGACGTTTTCCCTTTATTCAGATTATAACATCTCACTTTCGGTTATTTGAAAATGAAATCATCTCCAAAATATCAATATTTTTAAAACAAGCCATGGAAAATTTGCTATTTCAGTTTAATCCACCAGAAAAAAAACAGAATAAATATTACCACAAATATTATGGTTAATCTCAAATATACTAATTGATTAATGGAGATTTTTTTTTTAAACGTTATGATCTTTGTAAATAATATCATAAATAGTACTGGAGTTATGTCACACATCCAGCTAACAAAAATGTATTCAAATGTCTGCTTTATTCAAAATTATAAGAAACTAATTGCAGCATTACTGCAAAAATGCAAGCGGCAAGTGTATTACAGACCAAAATTGGTTAAACAAAATGGTGATGAATAAAAAAGTATAGCAGTTTAATTTTAGGACCAAAAGTTTCCAGCTGTGCTATGCAGTTTGCAAAATTGTTCCATGGCACAAAGGGTGGGTCAAAAGTAACAGTCAGTATCTCGTGTGGCCACCAGCTGCATTAAGTACTGCAGTGCATCTCCTCCACATAGACCGCACCAGATTTGCCAGGTCTTGCTGTGAGATGTTACCCCACTCTTCCACCAAGGCACCTGCAATGTTCTTGACATTTCTAAGCCCTCACCCTCTGGTACAGTAGGTCCCAGACGTGCTCAATGGGATTGAGATCCGGGCTCTCGCTGGCCATGGCAACACTGACATTCCTGTCTTGCAGGAAATCACGCACAGAACGAGCAGTATGACTGGTGGAATTGTCATGCTGTTGAGTAATGTCAAGATGAGCCTGCAGGAAGGGTAACACAAGAGGGAGGAAGATGTCTTTCCTGTAACACATGTTGAGATTGCTTGCAATGACAACAAGCTCAGACCATGATGGACCCTCCACCTCCAACTCTATCCCGCTCGAGAGTACAGGCCTCGGTGTAACGCTCATTCCTTTGACGATAAACGCAAATCCGACCATCACCCCGGGTGAGACAAAAAACGCAACTCGTTAGTGAAGAGCACTTTTTGCCAGTCCTGTCTGGTCCAGTGACCGTGAGTTTGTACCCATAGGCAATGTTGTTGCCGGTGATGTCTGGTGAGGATCTGCCTTACAACAGTCCTACAAGTCCTCAGTCCAGCCTCTCTCAGCCTATTGTGGACAGTCTGATCACTGAAGGAGGGATTGTGCGTTTCTGGTGTAACTCGTACAGTTGTTGTTGCCATCCTGTACCTGTCCCGTAGGTGTGATGTTCGAATGTACCAATCCTGTGTAGGTGTTGGTACAAGTGGTCTGCCACTGCTAGGACAATCAGCTGTCCGTCCTGTCTCTCTGTAGTGCTGTCTTAGGCGTCTCACAGTACGAACATTGCAATTTATTGCCCTGGCCACATCTGCAGTCCTTGTGCCTCCTTGCAGCATGCCTAAGGCATGTTCACGCAGATGAGCAGGGACCCTGGGCATCTTTCTTTTTGTGTTTTTCAGAGTCAGTAGAAAGGCCTCTTTAGTGCCCTAAGTTTTCATAACTGTGACCTTAGTTGCCTACCATCTGTAAGCTGTTAGTGTCAGTTCCACAGGTGCATGTTCATTATTTATTTTTTTACCTTTATTTAACCAGGTAGGCTAGTTGAGAACAAGTTCTCATTTGCAACTGCGACCTGGCCAAGATAAAGCAAAGCAGTTCGACACATACAACAACACAGAGTTACACATGGAATAAACAAACATACAATCAATAATAGAGTAGAGAAATATATATACAGCATGTGCACATGAGGTAGGATAAGAGTTGTAAGGCAATAAATATAGCAATTAAACACTGGAATGGTAGGATGAGCAGAAGATGAATGTGCAAGTTGAGATACTGGGGTACAAAGGAGCAAAATCAATCAATAAATAAATACAGTATTGGGATGAGGTAGATTGGATGGGCTATTTACAGATGAGCTATGTACAGGTGCAGTGATCTGAGAGCTGCTCTGACAGCTGGTGCTTAAAGCTAGTGAGGGAGGTAAGAGTCTCCAGCTTCAGAGATTTTTGCAGTTCGTTCCAGTCATTGGCAGCAGAGAACTGTAAGGAGAGGCGGCCAAAGAAGAATCGGCTTTGGGGGTGACCAGTGAGATATACCTTCTGGAGTGCGTGCTACGGGTGGGTGCAGCTATGGTGACCAGTGAGCTGAGATAAGGCGGGGCTTTACCTAGCAGAGACTTGTAGATGACCTGGAGCCAGTGGGTTTGGGGACGAGTATGAAGCGAGGGCCAGCCAACGAGATCATACAGGTCGCAGTGGTGGGTAGTATATGGGGCTTTGGTGACAAAACGAATGGCACTGTGATAGACTGCATCCAATTTGTTGAGTAGAGTGTTGGATGCTATTTTGTAAATGACATTGCCAAAGTCGAGGATCGGTAGGATGGTCAGTTTTACGAGGGTATGTTTGGCAGCATGATTGAAGGATGCTTTGTTGCGAAATAGGAAGCCGATTGTAGATTTAATTTTGGATTGGAGATGCTTAATGCGAGTCTGGAAGGAGAGTTTACAGTCTAACCAGACACCTAGGTAGTTGTAGTTGTCCACATATTCTAAGTCAGAACCGTCCAGAGTAGGGATGCTGGACAGGCGGGTAGGTGCGGGCAGCGATCGGTTGAAGAACATGCATTTAGTTTTACTTGCATTTAAGAGCAGTTGGAGGCCACGGAAGGAGAGTTGTATGGCATTGAAGCTCATTTGGAGGTTAGTTAACACAATGTCCAACGAAGGGCCAGAGGTACAGTATACAGAATGGTTTCGTCTGCGTAGAGGTGGATCAAAGAATCACCAGCAGCGAGAGCGACATCATTGATGTATACAGAGAAGAGAGTCGGCCCGAAAATTGAACCCTGTGGCACCCCCATAGAGACTGCCAGAGGTCCGAACAACAGGCCCTCCGATTTAACATACTGAACTCTAACTCTGTATGTTCATGGTTCATTGAACAAGCATGAGAAACCGTGTTTAAACCCTTTACAATGAAGATCTGTGATGTTATTTGGATTTTTACTAATTATCTTTGAAATACAGGGTCCTGAAAAAGGGACGTTTCTTTTGTTGACGAGTTTATATATAAAAAATATATATTTACCAAAACATATAAGGGGGATTGGAAACAATGCAGACAATTAAGATTGATAGAAGCCACAATCTAACTGCAATATTAAAGCTGATATACCCCTTAAACAAATACAAAATAAAAAGTTTAATTTGAGATGGTTCACTTTCAATACTTTCAATATTGACTTTCACTACTATAAAATGTGGGAGTATGACCAAATGTGAGCATCTCAAAATTGTAAGGGTGAGATGGTTGTAAAAGTGAAAAATACAAGTGCCTGTCCTTGTTTCTCTCTTCCTCTTGGTATGATTGTTTCTTTCTCTTCGGAGAGAGCTGGTCGGGGCTCATAACTATAAATTGAATGTGCAGACAAAGTGCAGACATCTATGGTGGAATATGTCCCTCAATGGCTCCTTGACAGTAACAGCTCCTAGTTGACAGTTTACAAACCTACAGACACACACAGAGAATATTCAGTAGTTCTGAGAAAATAAGCATCATCGCCTTGCTTTCAGATTTCCCTGGGAATCACGCTACTCTCCACTGCACAGAGTTTGATTTTACAAGCCTCCCGAGACATGAAAAGCCTTGGGGGATTGAGAGGATCTCAGCAATGAGATGCTAAAGTCATATTGAAAATCAAACCAATTTTAACCACAAGACTCTGCTCTGGTGAAAGAATTGATTTCAATCATTTATAATAATCCCACACCTAAAAGTTACTTCTCGTTTTGTATTTTTTTTTCATTGTGCACCTTTTTATCCCTGGAGTTTAGCTCCTGGAGAGAATCAAAGGTAGGTCACAAAATCAATTACACTCACAACAGTGTGTCCTCAAAAGACAGCCTGCCTTTAAAAGACATCACACAGAGGATTTACTTTAAGCTTTGAGTTCTTTGTAGCCATTTGTCACAAAACCATTTTCATTATTTCACTAGAATGTGGTAAAGGCATAACGCAGCAAATCCTGTGATGATGACTTTTAATAATAACGACTTAATAAAACCACCTCAGATATATAATAATTAAATAACTGAACACACTTCCTCTGCATATCATTCAAGTTCTTAACTCTACTTTACACAAATTCCAACTCACATTTTTGAGTTTACATGGCACAAACCAAAATTCAAGGTATGGTTCTACTATTCACCATAGATATTAAAAGGATGCATTGGAAAAGGTAATATAAGTACATCCAATAGCATGAATCTAACTCTAATGGAATTGATTGCTAGAAGCAAAACAAAATAGTAGATTACTGGAGGATGATGCAATACGTAGGAAATTAGGCATTGTGAAGTGGGTTGTATTAATTACAGAAATATATGCAGCGGTCTAAGGCACTGCATCTCAGTGCAAGAGCTGTCTGTCATGCCCTGGTCTTAGTATTTTGTGTTTTCTTTATTATTTTGGTCAGGCCAGGGTGTGACATGGGTTTATTATGTGGTGTGTTTTGTCTTGGGGTTTTAGTAGGTATCGGGATTGTGGCTTAGTAGGGTTGTCTAGAAAAGTCTATGGTTGCCTGAGGCGGTTCTCAATCAGAGGCAGGTGATTATCGTTGTCTCTGATTGGGAACCATATTTAGGCAGCCATATTCTTTGAGTGTTTCGTGGGTGATTGTTCCTGTCTCTGTGTAGTGTTCACCAGATAGGCTCAGTCACTTGGTTTTTTCTTTTCAATTGTTTTGGAAGAGAAGAGAACGAGCGCCATTCTCCTTGCGGAGATGGTGCTAAATACATCAACACGGTCGGTCCCTGGGATTGGGCTGGCCAACACGATTCGGTTTGCTTGGAAGGAAAAGGAGTTTGAGCCTTTAGGACGGGAATCCTTTGGAAGGATAATATTGATGGGGATTCTAAAGCTGACGGTGAAGGACGTGTTTTGTTTCCAAGGCAACTCGTTGGAAGGAGCATACGACGTTGCACTATATACAGAGGAAAAACACGATGATATCCTGAGAAGGGCAAGAGCAGTGGGAGGTGAGAGGCCGATGTGCCACTACGAAATAACAAGCCTGGCGAAGAATAACTTTAGGGTTGTAACTGTAAACATTTACAACCCTTACGTTAGGACGAAGAGGTGAGGGCTTTTCTGGGGAGATACATGGATAACGTCTCCTCAGCAAGGCACCTCAAAGACTCCCTTGGGTTTTGGAATGGGAGGAGAGGCTTCCAGGCCCTCCTCAGAGAGGACCCAAGGGGACATGGTGGCTACCTCCATCCTCCTGCTATGTTCTCCCTAGGGGCTGACAGGGGGACGTTGTATTATGCACGTCAGCCCCCATTTTGCAGACGCTGTATGGCCTATGGTCACATTTTCGCCTCATGCAGTGCAAGAAAATGCAGATTTTGTGCATCTGAGGATCACGAGGCGAGGATTGTGACAAGCCTAAGACGTGCCATGGGTGTGGCTCGTCAGCACACCTGTGGAGGGGGTGCCCGGCCCGTCAGAGGTCATATGCGTCTGCTGCTGGGGGGAGCAGGAGCGGGGGATGGGGGAAGAAGAGGAGGGAAGGAAGCACGCCTCATGACCAGAGATCAGGTCCAGAGGGGAAGGCCACAAGGAAGGAGGAGGAGCCAGAAGCGGCGGATGGAAGAGAGAAGGAAACGGAAGGCACGGGAGTAGGAGAACCAGAAAAAGCGGCGGAAGAAGGCAACCGAGTGGAGGAGCATGAGAGAGAAGAAAGCGAGGGAGGAGTGGTGGAGAAGGAGACGGTGGAAGAGAAAGTGGACTGGGGGAAAGTGCCATGGTGGAAGAGATGAGGGTATGGTGGAGGAGCTGGCAGGGGGAGGGTGGTATCTCTTCACTGCCGCCATCACCAAAGAAGAGTATGAAGAGGAGGGGGCGATTGGCCGACAGTGAGGGAAGGGATGGCCAAGAGAGTGATGGGGGCGGGAGAAACCTCTGGGTTGCTGCTGGTTTCCCCAGGCCCTCAACTTCTGTTGGGTGGGGACACACATAACAAGACTCAGGACTGGGTACAAGAGGAGGTGGGGAGTTTTTTGTTTGGGGACTCAGCCTCCCCAATTTTTTTCAAACCAGCTGCAACACTGGGGAGGGGAGGATTGTGGGGGTAGACCCAGGGTGCAGGGCACTCCGAGCCAAACACTATTCCTGCATCCTGGGAGGGTGTGATGGAGGAAGAGGGGGATGTCGGGATTACGGATGGTGTTCTCACCGGTAGATATGGAGCAGGGGAGCATCGGGTGAGTCTCCTGTTTTCTGTTTTTTTCTGTCTGGGTTTAGAATTTGAGTGTATTACATGTATTTATTTTTCATGGAGTCTAATTTTACTTTTGTTAGTTTAAATGTAAGGGGTTTAAGGGATTTTGTTAAGAGGAGGGCGGTTTTTAGTTATTTGGAGGGTGTGGGGTTTGATTTTTGTTTTTTTACAGGAGGTTCACCTGAGGGATGGAGGGGATGTTATTAGGTTTAAGAGGGAGTGGGACAAGGGGGAGTCGGTTTGGGGTGTTGGGGGTGCACTCATCGGGGTAGGGATTTTGTGTGGGCACAGGGAGGTAAAAGTGGAGGATTCTTTCGTGGTAATGCAGGGGAGGGTTATAGGGGTGGATGTCACGATAAGGGATTGTAAATTTAGATTAGTGGTGGTGTATGGGCCACAGGTGGTGGCAGACAGAAGGGAGATGGTGGACTGTCTGACGCCCTGTGTGTCACAAATAGGAAATTAGTGATAGGGGGGATTTTAATACAGATTTAGGAAGAGGGGGGGATAGCAGTGCGGGCGCCATTGCCAGGCTAATGGCTTGCCATGGTCTGGTAGATGGTGGTCTGCACACTACTCCGAAAATGGACGGTCCTACATGGCGTAACTCCAGGGGGGGTTGAGCGGAGGCTCGACTATATTTTTGTACCCAGGTCTTTGGGTAAGTTGTCTGGGCGGCTGTTGCCTGTTTTCTTTTCGGATCACGACGGGGTGATCCTGCAGGTGGGGTCGCCAGTCTGCCTCTTTGGTAGAGGGTACTGGAAGCTAGATCGGGATGTGCTGGAGGAGCAGGCTTTTGTTGACGGGTTTTATGGTTTCTTTTGGAGGCTTGAGGGCCTCCGGTCCATGTGCGAGGGGGTGTTAGAGTGGTGGGAATTAGTTAAGGTGAGGATTAGGGCTTTTATAATAGGGTATTGCAAGAGGAAAAAAGGGAGGAGAGGAGGGAGGTGGATCGTATCCAGAGGTTAATTGAACTCGAATACGAGGCAGGCAACCTCGGCGGGTCGTTTGACTGGGAGAGATCCGCAACCCTAAAGGCGCAGCTCAGGGAGTTGCAGGAGCGGAAGGCTCGAGCTTTCCTTGAGCGAGCGCATAGTGGCTTTCTAGAACATAATGAGACTTGTTCTGCTATGTTCTTTAAGTTGGTTAGGGCAAGACAGAGTAGGAAGGTAATGCATGGTGTTAGGGAAGAAAATGGTAGTATAGTTAGAGAACCAGAGGATATGGTCAGGGTGACAACTGATCATTTCAAGGTTTATTTAAGGAAAGGGAAATAGATGTAGAGCAGGGAAATGTGTTTTTAGAACACTTGTCCAGGCGGTTGCCGGAGGACATTAGAGAAGTGATGGAGGCCCAGATCTCACTAGAAGAGGTTGAGAGCGCTCTTAGGAGGATGGGAAAAGGGAAGGTGCCTGGGATAGATGGGCTGCCGGCTGAGTTTTATCTCAAGTTTTGGGGTATACTTGGACCAGTGGTCCTCGAAGTCTTGAAGGCCATCCTTGAGACGGGGTCCCGGGGGATCAATGGCTGTTGGTGTGCTGTCACTTTTATATAAGAAGGGGAAGTAACAGACCTTGGCAACTGGCGGCCGTTGACCATGCTGTGTGTAGATTACAAGCTACTTGCAAAGGTTTTAGCAGACCGGTTGCGCACAGCCCTTCCCTACGTCGTTCATGAGGATCAGACGTGCGGGGTAGAGGGCCGCTCTATTCGATGGAACCTACAGTTAATCAGGGACTCCATCGCTTGGGTTGAAGATAGAGGTCTGCCTTTAATGGTAGCAGCGCTAGATCAGGCGAAAGCCTTCGATCGCGTGAATAGATCCTTTTTATTCAGAGTGTTAGGTCGATTAGGATTTGGGGAGAAGTTTATAGGATGGATTCGTACATTATATGTCGGAGCGGGGTGCCGAGTTAGTGTAAATAGTCACTTGGGTGATGTTTTTGACCTCTCGTCTGGGGTCAGGCAGGGTGCCCACTCTCGGCTCTCCTCTTCGTTCTGTACATGGAGCCTCTGGGGGCTGCCATTAGGGCAGACACAGGGGTGGAAGGTTTGCTGATCCCTGGAAGTGGTGGGCTGCGTGTTAAGATGACGCAGTACGCCGACGACACTTCCTTGCTGTTGTGCAAGGACTCGTGCCTGACAAGGTCCCTTGCCATCTTTGGGGATTTCACCCGAGCGTCGGGAGCAGTTCTGAACCATGCAAAGTCTTCAGTCAAGTTTTTCGGAAGATGGCGCGGTAGAACGGATGTGCCTGGGGGGTTATCTCTCTGTGAGGGGGCCCTGAGGATTCTCGGGGTCCATTTTGAGACCTCCGGCTCAGCGACGCTAAACTGGAACATGCGTATCGCAGTGGTACAGAGGAAGCTAGCAATGTGGAAAGCTAGGTATTTGTCTTTTATGGGCAAAGTCCTGGTCCTAAAGGTGGATGTGTTGCCGTCTCTTTTGTATTTGGCATACATCTACCCATTGCCGGCTTGTCTGAGGAGGCCTCTAGTGAGGCTTGTGTTTCAGTTTATGTGGAGTGGCAGGTGCGAGTGGGTCGCCAGGGCACGCATGATCTGTCCCATCGGGGAGGGAGGTAGGGGGTACCACATTTCCCCCTCAAGCTGGACTCAATTTTTGTTTCCTTCTTGTTAACGGAGCTTGCTCAGCCAGTGATACACCCGTCCGGTTACCTCCTGCGGGTGTTTTTCTCGTATCAGGCGAGAAGCATAATGGTGTGGTCTAACACGGGTCCTCGGGCGGAACAGCTGCCGTGGCACTTTGGTCATGCGGCCAAGTGGCTGCGTGCGCACCCTGAGGTTGAAGTTGCCCGAGTAGGTTTAGATCACAGGCACCTGTACGAGGAGGTCAGAAGGGCAGGGAGTCCGGCGCCTGTAGTGGGCATCTCGGAAGTGGTCTGGGAGGGAGTGCAGGCGCGGGGTCTGGATAACAGGCTCAAGGACCTGAATTGGTTGAGCCTTCATAAGTGTTTGCCGGTACGTTCCATCTTGTACCGGTATAATTTGGTGCAATCCCCCACCTGTCTAAGATCCTCTTGTGGCAGGGAGGAGACTGTGCGCCATGTCTTTTTGGGACTGTGCCTTTGCCGGAGTAGTATGGGCTAGGGCACGGGTGTTGTTAGGTTTGGTAAAGGGGATTTTGTATTGACGTGGGCCAGGTTAGAGAGGGGTGTAGGGAGAGCGAGAGGGATGGATAGGGACAGGTTTCTGCTCTGGCTTCTCATGAGTCTCTTTAAACGGGGCTGTGGGAAGCAAGGCAGAACATGGTGAAGACAGGGAAAGATTGGGGGTGGAAGGGATAGTGAGGAGGGTGGAAGGAGATTTGAGGGGGAGGATGAAGAGGGAGGAGAGGAAGTGGGGGCAGCATGCTGCTCGGGAGAGGTGGAAGGGGGGTTTAGGGCTGGGTGTCATTTAGATTTGTAAGAGGATAGATTAGGGACGGGGAGATAGGGAGAGGTATTTTGTAGGGTAACGGGGAGGGAAGATGCTCCCCTGAGGTTTTGTTTGTGGTTTATGTTTTAGTTTAATTCGTTTATTTAAAATACCATTATTTGTGTATGTATGTAAATTATGAGTTGTAAAGAATGAATGGTATTGAAGATAATAAACTATTTTTATAAAAAAAAAAAAAAAAAAAGATAGGCTCAGTCACTTGGTTTTTTCTTTTCAATTGTTTTGGAAGAGAAGAGAACGAGCGCCATTCTCCTTGCGGAGATGGTGCTAAATACATCAACACGGTCGGTCCCTGGGATTGGGCTGGCCAACACGATTCGGTTTGCTTGGAAGGAAAAAAAAAAAAAAAAAAAAAAAAAAGATGGGCTGTATAGGTTTCCTCGTTACGTTTGTTGTTTTTGTATTGTTAGTTTTTCATCATTATTAAACATGTATGAAAAATACCACGCTGCATTTTAGTCCGACTCTCCTTCTCCGCAAGAAAACCGTAACAGAATCACCCACCACAACAGGACCAAGCGGCGTGGTGACAGGCAGCGGCAGCAGGAGCAACAAAGTTTGGAGTATACGACTTGGGAGGAAATAGACAGGTGGGCGGTCGACCCAGGGAGAGTGCCGGAGCCCGCCTGGGATTTGCTGGAGCAGTGCGAAGAGGGTTATAGGAGAATGGAGTTGGAGAGACAAGCACGGCGGCGCGAAAGGAAGCCAGAGAGTCAGCCCCAAAAATGTCTTGGGGGGGGGGGCTCAGGGAGAGTGTGGCAGAGTCAGGGTTCAGAACTGAGCCAACTCCCCCTGTTTATCGTGAGGAGCCAAGGAGGAGACCAGAACCAGAGCTGGTGTTGGAGGTGAGCGAAGCAGAGACTGTGAGGGAGTTAATGGGGAAATTGGAGGAGAGAGTTATGAGGGAGTTGGTGCTTTAGGTACGGAATTCGCCCGACGGAGCGTGTCGGGGATTTGATGGCACCTGGGTCAGCGCTCCATACTCGTCCTGAGGTTAGTCGGCTGGTGAAGATTGTGCCAGCCTCACGCACTAGGCCTCCTGTGTACCTCCCTAGCCTTGCACATCCTGTGCCAGCCCTGCTCTCAAGCTCTCCAGTACGCCTTCACGGTCCGGTCCATCCTGTGCCACCTCCACACACCAGTCCTCCGGTGGCAGCTCCCCGCACCAGGCTTCCTGTGCGTGTTCTCGGCCCAGTACCACCAGTGCCAGCACCACGCACCAGGCCTTCAGTGCGCCTCGCCTGTTCAGCGCTGCCAGAGCCTTTCTCTTCTCCACCGCTGCCGGAGTCTCCCGCCTGTCTAGCGCTGTCAGAGCCTTCCTCCTCTCCAGCGCTGCCGGAGTCTACCGCCTGTTTAGCGCTGCCAGAGCCTTTCTCTTCTCCAGCGCTGCCGAAGTCTCCCGCCTGTCTAGCGCTTTCAGAGCCTTCCTCCTCTACAGCGCTGCTGGAGTCTCCCGCCTGTTTAGCGCTGCCAGAGCCTTTCTCCTCTACAGCGCTGCTGGAGTCTCCTGCCTGTTTAGAGCTGCCAGTCTGCATGGAGCAGCCAGAGCTGCCAGTCTGCATGGAGCAGCCAGAGCTGCCAGTCTGCATGGAGCAGCCAGAGCAGCCAGTCTGCATGGAGCAGCCAGAGCTGCCAGTCAGCCAGAATCTTCCAGATCCGACATTCAGCCAGGATCCGCCAGTCAGCCAGAATCTTCCAGATCTGCCAGTCAGCCAGGATCCGCCAGTCAGCCAGAATCTACCGGAACCGCCAGTCCGCCAGGATCTGCCAGAACCACCAGCCAGCCAGGATCTGCCAGATCCAACTACCTGCCTGAGCTTCCTCTCAGTGCTGAGCTTCCTCTCAGTGCTGAGCTTCCTCTCAGTACTGTGCTACCCCTTAGTCCAGAGCTACCCCTCAGTCCCGAGCTACCCCTCAGTCCCGAGCTTCCCCTCAGTCCCGAGCTTCCCCTCAGTCCCGAGCTTCCCCTCAGTCCCGAGCTTCCCCTCAGTCCCGAGCCGTCCTTGGTGGGGGTTATTAGGCCAAGGTCGGCGGCGAGGGTCGCCAATCTAAGGACGCGATGCAAGGGGTGTAAGTCTTTGTTGGAGTGGGGTCCTTGTCCCGCCACCGTGGACAGACGCCCACCCGGACCCTCCCCTATGGGTTTAGATGTGCGGCCGGGAGTCCGCACCTTGGAGGGGTATGAAAAATACCACGCTGCATTTTGGTCCGACTCTCCTTCTCCGCAAGAAAACCGTAACAGCGTCACTACAGTGCCTGGTTCAAATCCAGGTTATATCACATCCGGCCGTGATTGGGAGTCCCATAGGGCGGCGCACAGTTGGCCAGGGTTGGTCGTTATGGTAAATAAGAATTTGTTCTTAATGTTCTTAACTGACTTGCCTAGTTAAATATAGGTTTCCCTGATAGCAACAGGAAGGTAGTAAACAAGAATAATGAGTTAGATTTGTCACAGAAAGAAATCTATTTAAAAAGCAGTATTGAAATGAAGAGACCAACAACTTTTCGTATTTTAATTAGATGTGATTAAAGGTTCTAACAGAGAGAGACAAATAATGCTCTTGCATGAGATCTTGACTGTGATCTTGGATTAATTGTGCAATTATCTCCCAGCCCGGTAGAGACTCCTAGGCATAATCACAGGGACCATTCATTCTGCCTTCTGTCACTAGAGCTTGAGTCATTTATAGCCTCTGTTGTTTTCCAACAAATTAGGATGACATATGGTTTTAGTCCATCCACAGTCCTGAAACAATGTTTATACCATTGGGGAAGATGGAGGAGCTTATTGTCAATTTGAATTAGGAGCAGCTGCAATGGATGAAAGATGAAAACTGTGAGACATTTGGCTGCCATACATTAGATGGAACATTTTGAGTATGATGAAATGTTTTTATTTTTTAATTCATCCCAGGCAACCTTGTTTGGAATGTTGTTGATATTAGAGCTAAAACCTGGGGATTTAAAACTCCTCTCCTAACTTTGTTTTAACGTGTCAGCAAAGATCAGGGTAAGCAAACAGCAAATGGAAACGACAGAGAGGCGGATTTGCTCTACCTGCTCATTAAGCCTCTCATTCCTCTCATCCTTCCAGCTCTGGGTCTCTCTCGCTTCCCTTCTCATCCTCCCAGCTCTGGGTCTCTCTCTCTCTCTTCCCCTCTCATCCTTTCAGCTCTGGGTCTGTATTTCTCTAAGTCTCTTCCTCCCTCTGCCCGCTGGTAGTTTCTAGCCGTAGGGTCTACCCTTCATTTGGAGCGAATGACTACAGATCTCTCTGAAGATTTTCAAGGGCCAGCATCCATAGATCACAAAGACACTGAGGCTGAGCAGGGATTAGATGAGTACAGAAAGCAGGTGAGACACATTGAACAGTCATATAGACGTTTTTCCATATTAAGAGGTGTTTTTGGTTTAATTTGCTTTGCTATGAATGTATGAGTATAGTACCATGAAGTGTCAAGGGTATAAAGTAACATATAAAAGGCTTAAAAGGCATATAGGTAACTTCCAAAATGAAAGAAACACCAACATAAAGTGTCTTAAATAGGGTGTTGGGCAACCATGAGCCAGAACAGCTTCAATGCACCTTGTCATAGATTTTACAAGTGTCTGGAACTCTATTAGAGGTATGCCACAAAATTATTCCATCAGACATTCCATCATTTGGTGGTTCGTTGATGGTAGTGTAAAATGCTGTCTCAGGTGCCACTCCAGAATCTCAATTGGGTTTAGATCTGGTGACTGAGTTGGCCATAGCACATGGTTTACATTGTCTTCATGCTCATCAAACCATTCAGTGACCACTCATGCACTGCCAAAATAATTACCCCCAAAAATTGCCTGCCCAGCATTTTTACACAAAACATAATGGATTGTTAATTGCTTAATTAACTTAGGAACCACACCTGTGTGGGAGCACCTCCTTTCAATATACTTTTTCACTCTTTTACTCAAGTGTTTCCATTATTTTCTCTTAGAATTAAGAATGTATTACTAACCATCATGCAGTTGTTGCAGCAGATTGACAGTGCATTGTCATCTATTGACAAAATAAAAGTCTATTTCCTGTTGATGCCAGCAGAAGTGAATGCATCTGTGAACATTACCAAGTGTAACCAATGTAATTCTCTGAGCCCTTAGGTCGAGACATTCTCCACGGTTTTCTTTAAATACAGGTTTGCTGTGACTGTTTGTTATGGACAAGGACATCTATTTAGATTTCTATAAATATGGCAATTTACATAGGTAGCAGAATCGTTATTAATTAGCACAAATAGCATGTTTATGTTAAACATACCCTGACCATGACTAAAACTCAAACAATGAATTCATACTGTGTGTTCGTGATGTTCCAAGATGTTTAGTTTATGCATTTACATTTAACCAGTACGATGTAGAAAAATGCCTTTCTTTGAATGAAATGTCAAAATGTTAATGGAACTCATGGACTTTTTAACGTTTATCTTTACTGAAATGAGTGATACTACAATGGGTCTGGTTCCAAAACTGAAAGCCAATATATGTTCTGTCAGAATCCTTTTAATAACGGAAGAGCGAGCAATAGCAGGATGGCCTGTCCCAAGGACCTTCAGGATATATTCAAATATTAACCTTATCAGAGCAAACAGAAATTTCCACTCATGCTGGGACATGAACACGATGTCTAAAAGCTTGTGTAATTCCCTAGGTTCAACAGGTTACTGTATGTCAGGTCTCTGCCATTTTAATAAGTACCATAGGAGTAAAAAATTAGTACCTACACGGTTATTCTTTAATAGATTTGAATGATTTAGTGTAGAAGATATAAGACAGCCTATTAGGAGATAGGAAAGTGACAGGCACTTTTGAACATAGGTCAGAAATACATTTTGCTAAGGGAAAAGGGCAATGTAAATGAGTGAATACAGCAATGTCCTTAAACAATGTCAGGGAGTATTATCTTAATTTCATCTTGTACCTCAACATAACCTCACAGTAAAGTTAGGTATTTATGCACTTTTCACAACAATTACCATGTTTTTTTTGTAAATGTTAAATCCTCTAAAGACTTTTATTTTGATGTGTAGTTTGTGCCACACATGCCCATCCTGTAACTCTCTATAGACAGCGACCTTTAAGTCAAAGTTGTCATCCAGCCTTCACTAATTAGCAGCTGTGATTGGCATTCAGGTTCTAATGGCATGTCATGACAAGGTCAGTGGCATTTCCTCGACTATCTTGGGAGCTACATTGGCATTTTAGAGAGAGGCCACTTCTAACATAATCTGAACAGCTAGCGCCCCTCCCCCTCCTGGGTGACTGACAAGCTGAATCTCAGAGGCTGCGTCTCAAATGGCACCCTAGTTCCTATGCAGTGCACTACTTTTGACCAGGGCCCATAAGGCACACAGGGTGCCAATAACACAGTCAGATACCTTCTGGATGTATTAATGAAGATCTGTCAACTGCTTTCAGACACTGAGGTGCGGAGATATCAGGGCTGAACACTCAAAGCCTGTGCATGGCGACATATTTTTGTAAACAGTGTGTAATAGACATATAGTATTCATGTATGGAAATATCAGCTGTATCAGGGCATTATCAAATACGTATCTGAAAATGTTCAATGACTCTAAGATCTTGAACCTCAAACCACTGTTACAAAAAATCTTCTTTGATTTCCAGCTGGAATTGGCAAGGCAGGGTCGCCTTCTAGATATTATCATTCCACTAATGTTTTGCCATGATGGTCTGCCATATCTCTCTACCTCTACCTGTAGCAGACTAATCAATGTGATATCTCCATCCAATTCAAAAACCTCCTTTATTCATAGGTTTTTGGTCATAATTAATTGGAAATGTTACCGGCTGCATTCAAGTTTCAATATCCACTAAGCATGCAATGATCCACTAATATATGCAATGATATTTCTTTAATGGCAACTGGGAGGAGAACATTTTTTTTCTACAGCTGCAGTTATTTAAAACCTGCTTCTCTGAAGGACCAAATTAAATGTCAAAAGAATCACATTCAAGCTAAAGCCGCTGCATTGATAAGGGAGGCCCTTCCGTCAGAATTACCCTATAAATTAAAATGCTTTTGAATAGTCCACCAAAGAGCCGTCTCCCTGTGGTTCTTTATGGTGCTTTAAAAGTCATCATTCCCTCTCAACCTCCAGTTCATCCAGTCCATTGGGCGGCGCAGGCAAACACCGATTCATCTATCAGCCAAGAAATAGCTTATTTATCTTTGTTGGTCTATGTCCCAAATGGTACCCGTTAGAGCTAATTTGGACATATTTGTAAAAAAGACAGAACACACAGAGCTCCATGCACGTTTGTGTAAATATATTAAATATGAATGTATTTGAAGAACTATTAGGTACATACCTTTATGATTTATATTTACCTGATTGAGATATATTCCGTTTGTTATTAGTTTAGCTTAGTTTCTGCGCCCCTTCTTGCCCATTCATTGTACTGTGGTAAGTGTGTTAGGATAAAGGCAGGAAGTTGGGCCTTCGGGGGGACGAGTCCTAGCTAGACACGGGAGAGGTACAGTCTTTTGACCATACAGACATACAAACAGGTCATATTATGTATTTTTCACGTCAAGTAATCTATGCTTTAAACTGATTGGAGAATATTTTTTTTGTTAGATTAAAGAATAATAAACATTTTTGTTGCACCATATCCCTGGATCTCATTGAATGTTTTGGCCATTTGGAAACCTTGAATTTGCACTGTATGTGTACAAAACAACCCCGCTTTCAGGCTAGGGCAGGGGCTATGGTAAAGAGGAAAGGAAGCCACTACACTACCCTATTCCCTTTATAGTCCACTACTTTTGAGCAGGGCCCATTGGACTCGGGACATAAGTAGTGCATTATATTGGGAATAAGGTGCCATTTAAACATGTAGTGTATTTAAGATTTATAAAGGCTACTAAAGTTTATTATTTCCAATTTTAAATTTCAGACTTGATTTGCCCTAACAAAAAATGTATCAACCCCTACCCACAAAAATGTCCATTAATTATATTCCTCACAATAATTCACATTTCCTGTTGCTGCAGAATTATTTAACTGCTGTAGCAAACTGGCTCAAATTAAGTGACTATAACTGTAGAAGCAGAGTAATTAAAAGTAGCATGGACATGAAAGGTTCATGTTTACTGTACATTTACACAATTACTGTAATTGACGATCATGAATTCTCTACTTTCTCTCTCCTACATTATACTGTATCTCAGCTTCACCCATTTTATTAGTAGCCTAGTGTGCAATGCAGGTCTCAGTATGAGACTTGTTCAGAGCTACATGTATTAATGCTGGCTTAATGGACTGAGTGTTGGGAGCAAGGCTAGCCTGAGGTGATGGGCTGATTCATACAGAAATGAATCATCTATCTTCCCCCTTTGTATATAAACGCCTTCTCTTGCTAGTTGCCATTCAGAGCAGGCTGCATATATGTATTTTGTAAAGAGACATTTACCAGACCGCTCGCTGTATGGAGTGTCAAGGCATGGCGGTGCAGTATTCTGTTTGATTATGTGGTTCTAATACAATTATACTACAGCGTAGTGTTGAAAATGGAGAGACGGCAGACTTTAAAGAGTTCACAGTGAAACCAGAATAGAGCACTGTGTCTGAATACTTCCGTTGGACTCTTTTCTGAGGTGGGAGATTATAAGAGTGCGTCTCAAATAATAATAATAATAACACATGGGACTTATATAGAGCTTTTCAAGGACCGAAAGTAAATGTACAATTATAGAAAGTAAAAATAAAAAGAACAAAACAGGAGTCAAAACAAAACATGAATAAAGAGAGGGGTGGGCTCAAATAAAGGGAAAGATTGTGATGTATCAGTGTATTAGGGTGGGGTTGGGATTTGGATACAAACCCGGTTTAGGGTAAGGGGCTGGATTGGGATTTGGATACGAACCCAAATAGCACCATGCTTCCTATGTGCCCTTGTGAAAAGAAATGTACTGTATAGGAAAGAGGGTGCCATTTGAGATGTAACCAGAGTATGCATTCATGTGCTAGTGAACGCTGCACATGAATATCATGGTATAATTGTGTCTGCATGTATGACATGTATTGGTAATTCCAGTACACAACTTTATTAATCTCAACATATTGACCTTAACATATTCAACATATTCAGTGGTACTCGTGTTGTCCATTATTGAAATAGAGACTTCAGCACAAGGGTCTATTTCAACTGCAGTTAGTCTAGTCTACCACAATGTTCCACATGATCAAATAAAATCAAACTGTATTCGTCATATGGGCTGAATACAACAGGTATTTCACCTTACAGTGAAATGCTTAGTTACAAGCCCTTAACCAACAATGCAGTTTTAAGAAAATACCCCCAAAAAATTAAGAGATAAGAAAAAAAAATAATTAAAGAGTGACAGTAAATAACATTAGCGGGGCTATATAGAGTACTGGTACAGAGTCGATGTGCGGGGGCACCGGTTAGTCAAGGTAATTGAGGTAATACGTTCATAAAGGTAGAGTTATTAAAGTGACTATGCATTGATAATAACAGAGAGTAGCAGCAGCATGGGGGGGACAATGCAAATAGTCAGTGTAGCCATTTGATTAGCTGTTCAGGAGTCTTATGGCTTGAGGTTAGGAGATGTTTTAGAAGCCTCTTGGACCTAGACTTGGCGCTCCGGTACCACTTGCCGTGCGGTAGCAGGGAGAACAGTCTATGACTAGGGTGGCTGGAGTCTTTTGACCATTTTTAGGGCCTTCCTCTGACACGCCTGGTATAGAGGTCCTGGATGGCAGGAAGCTTGACCCCAGTGATGTACTGGGCCGTACTCAATACCCTCTGTAGTGCCTTGCGGTCAGAGGCCAAGCAGTTGCCATACCAGGTAGTGATGCAACCCGTCAGGATGCTCTCGATGGTGCAGCTGTAAAAAAAAAATGAGGATCTGAGGACCCATGCCAAATCTTTTCAGTCTCCTGAGGGGGAATAGGTTTTGTTGTGCCCTCTTGGTGTGCTTGGACCATGATAGTTTGTTGGTGATGTGGATGCCAAGGAACTCAAAGCTCTCAACCTGCTCCACTACAGCCCTGTCAATGAGAATGGGCTCGGTCCTCCTTTTCCTGTAGTCCACAATGATCTCATTTGTCTTGATCACGTTGAGGTCAGAAGTTGTAGTCCTTGCACCACATGGTCAGGTCTCTTACCTCCTCCCTATAGGCTGTCTCGTTGTTGGTGGAGATCAGGCCTACCACTATTGTGTCATCGGCAAACTTAAATGAGGGCATTGAAGTCGTGCCTGGCCATGCAGTCATGAGTGAACAGGGACTACAGGAGGGGACTGCTCATGCATCCCTGAGGGGCCCCTGTGTTGAGGATCAGTGTGGCGGATGTGTTTTTAGGGGGCCCCACCTGGGGCAGCCCGTCAGGAAGTCCAGGATCCAGTTGCAGAGGGAGGTGTCTAGTCCCACGGTCCTTAGCTTAGTGATGAGCTTTGAGGGCACTATGGTGTTGAACACTGAGCTGTAGTCAATGAATAGAATTTTCACGTAGGTGTTCCTTTTGTCCAGGTGGGAAAGGGCAGGGTTGAGTGCAATAGAGATTGCATCATCTGTGGATCTGTTGGTGCGGTATGCAAATTGAAGAGGGTCTAGGGTTTCTGGGATAATGATGTTGATGTGAGCCATGACCAGCCTTTCAAAGCATTTCATGGCTCCAGACATGAGTGCTACGGGTCTGTAGTTATTGAGGCAGGTTACCTTAGTGTTCTTGGGCACAGGGACTATGGTGGTCTGCTTGAAACATGTTGGTTTTACAGACTGAGAGAGGTTGAAAATGTCATTGAAGATATGTCAGGCCCTGCGGCCTTGTGAATGTTGACCTGTTTAAAGGTCTTACTCACATCGGCTGTGGAGAGCGTGATCACACAGTCGTCCGGAACAGCTGATGCTCTCATGCCTGTTTCAGTGCTACTTGCCTCGAAGCGAGCATAGAAGTTATTTAACTTGTCTGGCAAGGCTTGTGTCACTGGGCAGCACTCGGCTGTGCTTCCCTTTGTATTCTGTAATAGTTTGCGAGCCCTGCCACATCCGACGAGCGTCGGAGCCAGTGTAGTACGATTAATACATTAAGTACGAATAGTACGAATAATACATTCATTATAAACTAGGGGGGAGCATTTGGCCTCCAACTCCAACCTCCCATCCCATTCCCCCAACTCCACCCAGCCAACATGTCTCCATCCAACCCCCCACAACCAGAAACCATTTTTCATGGCCAAAAGTTTTGAGAATGACACAAATATACATGTTCACAAAGTTTGCTGCTTCGGTGTCTTTAGACATTTCTCTCAGATGTTGGAATACTGAAGTATAATTACAAGCATTTCATAAGTGTCAAAGGCTTTTATTGACAATTACATGAAGTTGATGCACAGAGTCAATATTTACAGTGTTGACTCTTCTTTTTCAAGACCTCTGCAATCCGCCCTGGCATGCTGTCAATTAACTTCTGGGCCACATCCTGACTGATGGCAGCCCATTCTTGCATTATCAATGCTTGGAGTTTGTGGGTTTTTGTTTATCTACCCGCCTCTTGAGGATTTACCACAAGTTCTCAATGGAATTAAGGTCTGGGGAGATTCCTGGCCATGGACCCAAAATATAGATGTTTTGTTCCCCGAGCCACTTAGTTATCACAATTTCCTTATGGCAATGTGCTCCATCATGCTGGAAAAAGCATTGTTCGTCACCAATCTGTTCCTGGATGTTTGGGAGGAGTTGCTCTCGGAGGATGTGTTGGTACCATTCTTTATTCATAGCTGTGTTCTTAGGCTCACCTTGTCTTCTCCGGACAAGCTTTTTTCCGGATGCACCAAACAATCGGAAAGGGGATTGATCAGAGAAAATGACTTTACCCCAGTCCTCAGCAGTCCAATCCCTGTACCTTTTGCAGAATATCAGTCTGTCCCTGATGTTTTTCCTGGAGAGAAGTGTTTTTTGTTGCTGCCCTTCTTGACACCAGGCCATCCTCCAAAAGTCTTCACCTCACTGTGCAGATGCACGCACACCTGCCTGCTGCCATTCCTGAGCAAGCTCTGTACTGGTGGTGCCCCGATCCCGCAGCGGAAGCAACTTTATGAGACGGTCCTGGCACTTGCTGGACTTTCTTGGGCGCCCTGAAGCCTTCTTCACAACAATTGAACCGCTCTCCTTGAAGTTTTTGATGATCCAATAAATGGTTGATTTAGGTGCAATCTTACTGGCAGCAATATCCTTGCCTGTGAAGCCCTTTTGTGCAAAGCAATGATGACGGCATGTGTTTCCTTGCAGTTAACCATGACTGACAGAAGAAGAACAATGATTCCAAGCACCATCCTCCTTTTGAAGCTTCTAGTCTGTTATAAGAACTCAATCAGTATGACAGAATGATCTCCAGCCTTGTCCTCGTCAACACTCACACCTGTGTTAACGAGAGAATCAGTGACATGATGTCAACTGGTCCTTTTGTGGCAGGGCTGAAATGCAGTGGAAATTTATTTTGGGGATTCAGTTCATTTGCATGGCAAAGAGGGACTTTGCAATTAATTGCAATTAATCTGTTCACTCTTCATAACATTCTGGAGTATATGCAAATTGCCATCATACAAACTGAGGCAGCAGACTTTGTGAAAATTAATATTTGTGTCATTCTCAAAACTTTTGGCCACAAAATACCCCATAATGACAAAACCAAAACAGGTTTTTAGACAATTTTGCCAATCTATTGAAAATAAAAACTGAAATATCACATTTACATAAGTATTCAGACACTCTACTCAGTACTTTGTTGAAGCATCTTTGGCAGCGATTACCGCCTCAAGTGTTCTTGGGTATGACTCTAGAAGCTTGGCACACCTGTATTAGGGGAGTTTCTCTCATTCTTCTCTGTAGATCCTCTCAAGCTCTGTCAGGTTGGATAGGGAGCGTTGCTGAACAGCTAGGACATTAAGAGACTTGTCCCGAAGCCACTCCTGTGTTGTCTTGGCTGTGTGCTTAGGGTCATTGTCCTGTTGGATGGTGAACCTTCAACCACAGTCTGAGTTCCTTAGTGCTCTGGAGCAAGTTTTCATCAAGGATCTCTCTGTACTTTGTTTTGTTTATCTTTCCCTCGTTCCTGACAATTCTCCCAGTCCCTGCTGCTGAAAAACATCCACAGAGCATGATGCTGTCACCTCCATGCTTCACTGTAGGATGGTGCCAGGCCAGGTTTTCTCCAGAAGTGACAGTTGACATTCAGGCCAAAGAGTTCAATCTTGGTTTCTTCAGACCAGATAATCTTGTTTCTCATGGTCTGAGATTCCTTCAGGTGCCACCTGGCAAACTCCAAGCAGCCTGTCATGTGCCTTTTACTGAGGAGTGGCTTCCGTCTGGCCACTCTACCATAAAGGCCTGATTGGTGGAGTGCTGCAAAGATGGTTGTCCTTCTGGAAGTTTCTCCCATCTCCACAAAGGAACTCTAGAGCTTTGTCAGAGTGACCAACGGGTTCTTGGTCAACTCCCTGACCAAGGCCATTCTCCACTGATTGCTCAGTTTGGCCGAGCAGCCACAGGTGGACTCCAATCAATTTGAAGAAACATCAAGAATGATAAACTGAAACAGGATGCACTTGAGCTCAATTTCGAGTCTCATAGCAAAAGGTATGAAAACTTACTTAAATAAGGTATTTCTGGTTTTTATCTTTAATAAATTTGCAAACATTTCTAAAATAATGTTTTCATTTTGTCGTTATGGGGTATTGTGTGTAGATTGATGAGGAAAAATGTTGATTTAATAAATTTTTATAAAAAGGCTGTAATGTAATAACATTTGTAAAAAGGGTCTGAACTTTCCAAATCCAATGTATATTATATATATGTTTATATATATATATATATATATATATACAGTACAAGTCAAAAGTTTGGACACACATACTCATTCAATGGTTTTTCTTATTTTTTTTATGTTTGCTATTTTCTACATTGTAGAAACATTGTAATAACATCACAACTATGATTTAACACATATGGAAACATGTAGTATGCAAAAAAGTGTTAAATAGATTAGATTCTTCAAAGTAACCACCCTTTGCCTTGATGACAGCTTTGAATATTCTTGGCATTCTCCCTACCAGCTTAACCTGGAATGTTTTTCTAACAGTCTTGAAGGAGTTCGCACATATGCTGGGCACTTGTTGGCTACTTTGTTGGCTACTTTTCCAACATAGACAGGGCTCTAACTCCTCTAGCTCCACAATGAAATAGGGTGCAGGCCAGGCAGCAGGCTATTAGCCAGCCTGCCAGCATAGTGGAGTCTGCCACTAGCATAGTCAGTGTAGTCAGCTCAGCTATCACCATTGAGACCGTGTCTGTGCCTCGACCTAGGTTGGGCAAAACTAAACATGGCGGTGTTCGCCTTAGCAATCTCACTAGGATAAAGACCACCTCCATTCCTGTCATTACTGAAAGAGATCATGATACCTCACTTCTCAAAATAGGGCTACTTAATGTTAGATCCCTTACTTCAAAGGCAATTATAGTCAATGAACTAATCACTGATCATAATCTTGATGTGATTGGCCTGACTGAAACATGGCTTAAGCCTGATGAATTTACTGTGTTAAATGAGGCCTCACCTCCTGGCTACACTAGTGACCATATCCTCCGTGCATCCCGCAAAGGCGGAGGTGTTGCTAACATTTACGATAGCAAATTTCAATTTACAAAAAAAAAAAAATGACGTTTTCGTCTTTTGAGCTTCTAGTCATGAAATCTATGCAGCCTACTCAATCACTTTTTATAGCTACTGTTTACAGGCCTCCTGGGCCATATACAGCGTTTCTCACTGAGTTCCCTGAATTCCTATCGGACCTTGTAGTCATTGCAGATAATATTCTAATCTTTGGTGACTTTAATATTCACATGGAAAAGTCCACAGACCCACTCCAAAAGGCTTTCGGAGCCATCATCGACTCAGTGGGTTTTGTCCAACATGTCTCTGGACCCACTCACTGTCACAGTCATACGCTGGACCTAGTTTTGTCCCATGGAATAAATGTTGTGGATCTTAATGTTTTTCCTCATAATCCTGGACTATCGGACCACCATTTTATTACGTTTGCAATTGCAACAAATAATCTGCTCAGACCCCAACCAAGGAACATCAAAAGTCGTGCTATAAATTCACAGACAACACAAAGATTCCTTGATGCCCTTCCAGACTCCCTCTGCCTACCCAAGGACGCCAGAGGACAAAAATCCGTTAACCACCTAACTGAGTATCTCAATTTAACCTTGCGCAATACCCTAGATGCAGTTGCACCCCTAAAAACTAAAAAAATGTCTCATAAGAAACTAGCTCCCTGGTACACAGAAAATACCCGAGCTCTGAAGCAAGCTTCCAGAAAATTGGAACGGAAATGGCGCCACACCAAACTGGAAGTCTTCCGACTAGCTTGGAAGGACGGTACCGTGCAGTACCGAAGAGCCCTTACTGCTGCTCGATCATCCTATTTTTCAAACTTAATTGAGGAAAATAAGAACAATCCGAAATTCCTTTTTGATACTGTCGCAAAGCTAACTAAAAAGCAGCATTCCCCAAGAGAGGATGACTTTCACTTTAGCAGTGATAAATTCATGAACTTCTTTGAGGAAAAGATTATGATTATTAGAAAGCAAATTACGGACTCCTCTTTAAACCTGCGTATTCCTCCAAACCTCAGTTGTCCTGAGTCTGCACAACTCTGCCAGGACCTAGGATCAAGAGAGACGCTCAAGTCTTTTAGTACTATATCTCTTGACACAATGATGAAAATAATCATGGCCTCTAAACCTTCAAGCTGCATACTGGACCCTATTCCAACTAAACTACTGAAAGAGCTGCTTCCTGTGCTTGGCCCTCCTATGTTGAACATAATAAACGGCTCTCTATCCACTGGATGTGTACCAAACTCACTAAAAGTGGCAGTAATAAAGCCTCTCTTGAAAAAGCCAAACCTTGACCCAGAAAATATAAAAACTATCGGCCTATATCGAATCTTCCATTCCTCTCAAAAATTTTAGAGAAGGCTGTTGCGCAGCAACTCACTGCCTTCCTGAAGACAAACAATGTATACGAAATGCTTCAGTCTGGTTTTAGACCCCATCATAGCACTGAGACGGCACTTGTGAAGGTGGTAAATGACATTTTAATGGCAACGGACCGAGGCTCTGCATCTGTCCTCGTGCTCCTAGACCTTAGTGCTGCTTTTGATACCATCGATCACCACATTCTTTTGGAGAGATTGGAAACCCAAAATGGTCTACACGGACATGTTCTGGCCTGGTTTAGATCTTATCTGTCGGAAAGATATCAGTTTGTCTCTGTGAATGGTTTGTCCTCTGACAAATCAACTGTAAATTTCGGTGTTCCTCAAGGTTCTGTTTTAGGACCACTATTGTTTTCACTATATATTTTACCTCTTGGGGATGTTATTCGAAAACATAATGTAAACTTTCACTGCTATGCGGATGACACACAGCTGTACATTTCAATGAAACATGGTGAAGCCCCAAAATTGCCCTCGCTAGAAGCATGTGTTTCAGACATAAGGAAGTGGATGGCTGCAAACTTTCTACTATTAAACTCAGACAAAACAGAGATGCTTGTTCTAGGTCCCAAGAAACAAAGAGATCTTCTGTTGAATCTGACAATTAATCTTAATGGTTGTACAGTCGTCTCAAATAAAACTGTGAAGGACCTCGGCGTTACTCTGGACCCTGATCTCTCTTTTGAAGAACATATCAAGACCATTTCGAGGACAGCTTTTTTCCATCTACGTAACATTGCAAAAATCAGAAACTTTCTGTCCAAAAATGATGCAGAAAAATTAATCCATGCTTTTGTCACTTCTAGGTTAGACTACTGCAATGCTCTATTTTCCGGCTACCCGGATAAAGCACTAAATAAACTTCAGTTAGTGCTGAATACGGCTGCTAGAATCCTGACTAGAACCAAAAATTTGATCATATTACTCCAGTGCTAGCCTCTCTACACTGGCTTCCTGTCAAAGCAAGGGCTGATTTCAAGGTTTTACTGCTAACCTACAAAGCATTACATGGGCTTGCTCCTACCTATCTCTCTGATTTGGTCCTGCCGTACATACCTACACGTACGCTACGGTCACAAGACGCAGGCCTCCTAATTGTCCCTAGAATTTCTAAGCAAACAGCTGGAGGCAGGGCTTTCTCCTATAGAGCTCCATTTTTATGGAACGGTCTGCCTACCCATGTCAGAGACGCAAACTCGGTCTCAACCTTTAAGTCTTTACTGAAGACTCATCTCTTCAGTGGGTCATATGATTGAGTGTAGTCTGGCCCAGGAGTGGGAAGGTGAACGGAAAGGCTCTGGAGCAACGAACCGCCCTTGCTGTCTCTGCCTGGCCGATTCCCCTCTTTCCACTGGGATTCTCTGCCTCTACCCTGTTACGGGGCTGAGTCACTGGCTTACTGGGGCTCTCTCATGCCGTCCCTGGGGGGTGCGTCACCTGGGTGGGTTGATTCACTGTTGTGGTCGGCCTGTCTGGGTTGGCGCCCCCTTGGGTTGTGCCGTGGCGGAGATCTTTGTGGGCTATACTCGGCCTTGTCTCAGGATGGTAAGTTGGTGGTTGAAGATATCCCTCTAGTGGTGTGGGGGCTGTGCTTTGGCAAAGTGGGTGGGGTTATATCCTTCCTGTTTGGCCCTGTCCGGGGTGTCCTCGGATGGGGCCACAGTGTCTCCTGACCCCTCCTGTCTCAGCCTCCAGTATTTATGCTGCATTAGTTTATGTGTCGGGGGGCTAGGGTCAGTTTGTTATATCTGGAGTACTTCTCCTGTCCTATTCGGTGTCCTGTGTGAATCTAAGTGTGCGTTCTCTAATTCTCTCCTTCTCTCTTTCTTTCTCTCTCTCGGAGGACCTGAGCCCTAGGACCATGCCCCAGGACTACCTGACATGATGACTCCTTGCTGTCCCCAGTCCACCTGGCCATGCTGCTGCTCCAGTTTCAACTGGCCTGGGCCCTAGGACCATGTCCCAGGACTACCTGACATGATGACTCCTTGCTGTCCCCAGTCCACCTGGCCATGCTGCTGCTCCAGTTTCAACTGTTCTGCCTTACTATTATTCAACCATGCTGGTCATTTATGAACATTTGAACATCTTGGCCACGTTCTGTTATAATCTCCACCCGGCACAGCCAGAAGAGGACTGGCCACCCCACATATGCTCTCTCTAATTCTCTCTTTCTTTCTCTCTCTCTCGGAGGACCTGAGCCCTAGGACCGTGCCCCAGGACTACCTGACATGATGACTCCTTGCTGTCCCCAGTCCACCTGACTGTGCTGCTGCTCCAGTTTCAACTGTTCTGCCTTATTATTATTCGACCATGCTGGTCATTTATGAACATTTGAACATCTTGGTCATGTTCTGTTATAATCTCTACCCGGCACAGCCAGAAGAGGACTGGCCACCCCACATAGCCTGGTTCCTCTCTAGGTTTCTTCCTAGGTTTTGGCCTTTCTAGGGAGTTTTTCCTAGCCACCGTGCTTTTACACCTGCATTGTTTGCTGTTTGGGGTTTTAGGCTGGGTTTCTGTACAGCACTTTGAGATATCAGCTGATGTACGAAGGGCTATATAAATAAATTTGATTTGATTTGATTTGATTTGATTTGATTTTCCTTCACTCTACGGTCCAACTCATCCCAAACCATCACAATTGGGTTAAGGTTGGATGATTGTGGAATTGAGCTAAGTTTGGGTTATTGTGGAGGCCAGGTCATCTGATGCAGCACTCCATCACACTCCTTCTTGGTCAAATAGCCCTTACAGAGCCTGGAGGTGTGTTGGGTCATTATCCTGTTGAAAAACAAATGATAGTCCCACTAAGCGCAAACTAGATGGGATGGCTTATCGCTGCAGAATGATGTGGTAGGAATGCTGGTTAAGTGTGCCTTGAATTCTAAATAAATCACAGACATTGTCACCAGCAAAGCACACCAACACCATCACACCTCCTCCTCAATGCTTCACGGTGGGAACTACGCATGTCGAGGTCATTTGTTCACCTACTCTGCGTCTCACAAAGACACGGTGGTTGGAACCAAAAATCTCAAATTGGGACTCATCAGACCAAAGGACAGATTTCCACCGGTCTAGTGTCCATTGCTCATGTTTCTTGGCCCAAGCAAGTCTCTTCTTATTATTGGTGTCCTTTAGTAGTTGTTTCTTTGCAGCAATTTGACCATGAAGGCCTGATTCACACATGCTCCTCTAAAAGGTTGATGTGGAGATATGTCTGTCACTTGAACTCTGTGAAACATTTAATTGGGCCACAATTTCTGAGGCTGGTAACTCTAATGAACTTATCTTCTGCAGCAGAAGTAACTCTGGCGGTTTTCATGAGACCCAGTTGCATCATAGCGCTTGATGGTTTTTGCAACTGTACTTGAATACATTTTCCGGATTGACTGACCTTTATGTCTTAAAGTAATGATGGACTAAAATATTAATATTCTTTGCTTACTACATGTTTTCATACATGTTATTTCATAATTTTGATGTCTTCACTGTTATTCGACGATGTTTAAAATAGTCAAAATAAAGAAAAAAAACTTTAATTATTAGGTGTATATATATATATATATATATATATATATATATATATATACACACAGAGTTGTTTAGATAGAGAGAGAGAGACTCTTTATTGAAGCTACCAGTTGAGGACTTGTGAGGTGTCTTTTTCTCAAACTAGACACTCTAATGTACTTGTCCTCCCACTCCTATTTCTATTCTGGTTAGAGCCAGTTTGCGCTATTCTGTGAAGGGAGTAGTACACAGTGTTGTACCAGATCTTCAGTTTCTTGGCAATTTCTACTGTGGAATAGCCTTCATTTCTCAGAACAAGAATAAACTAACGACTTTCAGAAGAAAGGTATTTTTGTTTCTATCCATTTTGCGCCTGTAATCGAACCTACAAATGCTGATGCTCCAGATACTCAACTAGTCTTAGAAGGCAAGTTTATTGCTTCATTAATCAGAACAAAAGTTTTCAGCTGTGCTAACATAATTGCCAAAGGGTTTTCTAATGATCAATTAGCCTTTTAAAAGTATAAACTTGGATTAGCTAATACAACGTGCCACAAGAGTGATGGTTGCTGATAATGGCCCTCTGTATACCTATGTAGATATTCCATTTAAAAAATCAGCTGTTTCCAGCTACAATAGTCATTTACAAAATTAACAATGTCGACACTGTATTTCTAATCAATTTGGTGTTATTTTAATGGCCATAAAAATGTTTTTCTTTCAAAAACAAAGACATTTCTAAGTGACCCCAAACTTCTTAACGGTAGCATATATACAGTTGAAGTCGGAAGTTTACATATACTTAGGTTGGAGTCATTAAAACTCGTTTTTCAAACACTCCACAAATTTCTAGTTAACAAACTATAATTTTGGCAAGTCGGTTAGGACATGTACTTTGTGCATGACACAAGTCTTTTTCCCAACAATTGTTTACAGACAGACAAGTACAGGAGGAAACAAGTACAGAAGTATCTATATCCACAGTAAAATGTGTCCTACATCAACATAACCTGAAAGGCCGCTCAGCAAGGAAGGAGCCACTGCTCCAAAACTGTCATAAAGAAGCCAGACTACGGTTTGCAACTGCACATGTGGAAAAAGAGTACTTTTTCGATAAATGTCCTCTGGTCTGATGAAACAAAAATAGAACTGTTTGGTCATAATGACCATCATCATGTTTGGAGGAAAAAAAGGGAGGCTGCAAGCAGAAGAACCCCATCCCAATCGTGAAGCACGGGGGTGGCAGCATCATGTTGTGGGGGTGCTTTGCTACAGGGGGGACTGCTGCACTTCACAAAATAGATGGCATCATAAGGAAGAAAAATTAATGTGGATATATTGAAGCAACCTCTAAAGACATCAGACAGGAAGTTAAAGCTTGGTCGCAAATGGGTCTTCCAAATGGACAATGACCCCAAGCATACTTCCAAAGTTGTGGCTTATTAAGGACAACAAAGTCAAGGTATTGGAGTGACCATCACAAAGCCCTGACCTCAATCCTATGTAAAAATTTGTGGGCAGAACTGAAAAAGCGTGTGCGAGAAAGGAAGCTTACAAACTTGATTCAGTTACACCAGCTCTGTTAGGGGGAATGGGCCAAAATTCACCCAACTTATTGTGGGAAGCTTGTGGAAAGCTACCCTAAACCTTTGACCCAAGTTAAACAATTTAAAGGCAGTGCTACCAAATACTAATTGAGTGTTTGTGAACTTCTGACCCACTGGGAATGTGATGAAAGAAATAAAAGCTAAAATAAATCACTCTCTACTATTATTCTGACATTTCACATTTCACATCCTTAAAATAAAGTGGTGATCCTAACTGACCCATGACAGGGAATTTTTACTAGGACTAAATGTCAGGAATTGTGAAAAACTGTGTTTAAATGTATTTGGCTAAGGTGTATGTAAACTTCCAACTTCAACTGTATATGTATATATTTTCCATATTGCCCAGAATATGGAATGGATTGTTTATTTGTATTTGTTGTTAGCTGAGATTATTCTTCACAGAGTCAAGTACATTTGTCCATGCTTCACTTATGCCTTGACCAGCACCATTCATTCTTGCTGTCGATAATTTGAATGTTATAACTTCTAATAGTAGCTGTATCCACTGGTGAATTGGGAGAGAGTGAGGTGATTGCCTTCTAAGAGCCATAATATTTTTTTGCGGCAGTGCTGCCTGCCAGCAGTAATTGTCACTGATTTACTTGAGAGATTCAAGGAGATATCATCGTTAAGTAACATAATATATGCAAAGCTCTGAATATTTGCATTTATACACTTCGAAATGAATTTTGTTACTTTGCCTTAAGAATAATAATAATTAGAATAATTCAATTGTGCCTACACTACCATACCTACTTCCACACAGCATGCACACAGATAGGGCTCTACCTGTTCAGAGTACATGCCCCTTCCAGTCTACAAAGTGCCCTTTTAAGTGGTGGTATAAATTCCCATAAAATATGTGTTTTCATATAGGCCTACTCTGTTTATGCAGGGCAAAACTGGAGAAAATTCTGGTCACTAGTCTACATATGCGTGCCTGCCTTTGCATGCTAAAGCTGATGACTGGTCATTGGTCAACAATATAAATGTTGGCGTTGTTGTTCTGTACACACTGCCCGCAAGTCGTCGTTAAATTCTCACCTATGCTTCAGAACCAAAACGTTGCTCATCTTTATTGTTGACCAATGACCAGTCATCAGCATTGGCGCGCAAAGGCAGGCTCACATATCCAGATTAATGACCAGAATTTCCTCCAGTTTTGCCTGGCATAAACAGAGTAGGCCAATGTTCATCTATATAAAAATATATAGTTTAGCAATCTACCACTGACTCATATTTGCCAGAACAATCGGCTTCCTGGTGATTTGATTGACAATGTTGTATTTTCATACCTAGTTTGGGTGGCTACAGGCTATGTCTACAGATTAAAAACTGCAGCTGTAACATCGCACTGCCTTCAATATTATGGGATGAAGATGTAACATATTCTGGGAAATGTATAAAAATATTTGTGAGGAAGTACAGGGCTACTCGGCAGCCAACAAGTACTCTGCAGGCAGGCTGCCCTCCAAACCCAGCTAGCAATGAGGAATCAGCCCGGAAGTGTCCCTCTTCCACGGTGCCAGAACTGATTGAATCGGCCCGGAATCGGATGTCGGACTCGGCCCGGAATCAAAATGAATGACTGCCCAGAATCGGCTGTTTCCTTCTACCGGAATTCAGCCGACTTTGCCGGCATCTTACCAGGATCCCCGCCAGAAACATCCCAATGCAAATTTAAATGAATGTATATCAAATTACCTGATTTAGTCATTTTAAATATTACGATTATACATTTTATGCATACAAATAATACCAATCCACCCCCCAAAAAAATATGTCGGCGGAAACACTGTACACCTGGTGACCATGTCAGCATGCATGCTTTTGGCCTGCCACAGGAGTCGCTACAGTGTGAGGGTACAAGCACATCCCGGCTGGTCAAACCCTCCAATAACTCGGACGATGCTGGGCCAATTGTGCTCGCTTCATAGGTCTCCCGGTCGCTGCTGACACAGGTATCAAACTAGCATCTGTAGTGCAGTGTCTTAGACTGCTGCACCACTCGGGAAGCTCCATCCACAAAAAATGTTAAGCCTATCAATTGCCTTGCACAAAGTTTCAAAATACTAAAATATTACTTAAACAGGACTGTTAAAGAATTTAATTTAATTGTATTTTTGATCACAGAAACAATGAGAAAATATTGGGGGGGGGGATAAATAATAAATGTTATATAAAGCAGCCAGAGTAATCATCTGCCAGAGAGTAGCCCCAATCAGCCCGAGACCCAAGTAATACATTTGGGCCACATGACTCACACTGGACTCGGCCCAAGCCCCAAGTTATACATTTGGGCCAGATAACTCACACTGGACTCGGCCCAAGCCCCAAGTAATACATTTGGGCCAAATAACTCACACTGGACTCGGCCCGAGCTCAATCCCTGCATCCTAGCCATAAGTTATACTGCCTAGGGTGGCCCAGGTCCAGGTCACATGACGTCAGCCGAGTCGGACTCTCAGCGGAGTGCCTCAACTCTCAGCCAGGATCTACCCAGATCTACTGTGCTAGCTGGGAAGTGATGGCGCTTTGCTGACAGAACATGCTTTCCATACAATAATCCAACCTCTGCTACAAGTAGGCATTATGATTTTGCTTACTGGGACTCCAGAAGAGTGACATGATATATCACTATTTGATATTGGCTGCTAACATGAACGATTTCAAGCTCAAAAGGCAGGTGTAAAACGCAGTTTATCTTTGTAGCCTATCTTGCGTGTTGAAAATGCATCACAATTTATGGATGTAAATGACAGGCTACATTTACGCAACAATTGTGTATTCATGTTTGCATGTGCACATGTGCCTGCCCAGGGGTTCGCATGTTTTGTACCACTCCTTCTCGGGAGTCATGGGTCAAAAAGTTGGAAAACCACTGGGATACATGATAGTGGCAACAAATAGAGTTAGGTTGGATATAAGTACTGGTAGGCTACAGTATTTCTTACAATATTTTATTCGGACTGGAATTATGTTTGTCATTGTTAGTGCAGCATTTATTCCAGTTGCGGGAATTTTTTTATGGGGTCCCCATGTGTTTGTTTGAGCACTTGCCTCCCAAAAGGTCTGAGCCCTGCTCCAAAATCATATGATGGAATGTGATCTGATTTAGGGGACACATTGAACATTTACATTTACATTTAAGTCATTTAGCAGACGCTCTTATCCAGTTGAACAGTTGGGAGTTGGGGCCAATTTCATTGTAAAATGTTTCCTTGGTGTTAAATAAGGCCTGTGAACAAACTTAAAATGTATAAATTGATGGTTCGGATTACCACATGCCAAGGTCATATTTTTCCATATTCGGTTCCAGTTGAAGGGTTTTCAGATTCAATTAGATCGACGGACCATGTAACGGATAAACACCTCCGTTCTGTACATTACCTTGGAAATAATGGACGACGCAGCGTCACTTTGCAGAGTTTATCTTTCCAAGGTAATGAGAAGGATTATCACCACAGCAAGTAAGGTACTTTGGAGTCAAATACAGAATGGAGGCGTTTATCCCTCTTTTACCACAGTTGCTAAAGAAAACAATATGGAAGCACACATTTACCGGTAGAAATCAAAATTATTGTTGATATTGACATTTTTATAAGCAAATTCATAATTTCTCATCTTCTGGTTGCTGGAGAAAAGACCCAGTCGTTTGTTTTTTATGTTCCTGGCAACATTCTTATCCTTTGCTTGCTTCTAGTTAGCCTACTAGCAATGACTCCACAGTCACTACCTCTGCAGCCAGAGGTAGTTTATGTCGCTTTTTTTTATACAAAAAAAATATATATATTATGTTATTGACTGTATGTTTGTTTATTCCATGTATAACTCTGTGTTGTTGTTTGTGTCGCACTGCTTTGCTTCATCTTGGTCAGGTCGCAGTTGTAAATGAGAACTTGTTCTCAACTAGCCTACCTGGTTAAATAAAGGCGAAATTAAAAAATTTAATAAAAATATTACAGTTGCAAAAGACAACATTACTACGCACACATTTACCAGTAGATTAATTTATATAAGCAAATTCATACTTTCTCATCTTTTGGTTGCTAGAGACACGACCCAGTCGTTTGTTTGATTAGCTCGATATTTATGGAAGTGACCCAGTGACCCGTTATTTATGTTGCATTGCCATGCTTGTTGACAACGTTCTTCTCCCTTGCTTGCAAGCTAGCCAGCTAGCTAAGTCTAACACAATCATGACTTCAGCAACCAGAATAACAGCAACAATAAGTAGCTGTTTTCTATTGACATTCATTTGGATACATCCATAACAATGAGCTGATAATGCCCGATCTTGCATGGCACAGCTAGAAAAGTTTGTCTTCTCGTCAGGACACTCATCAACACTGACTGTTAATTATAGATTGCATTGCATATCAAGCACTAGGCTATAAGCTAGCTAAATAGTTTGCTGCTAGCAAACCTGCCAATATGACGACCAAATAAGTTGCTGAAAACAGCTGGTCAAACTAGGAACATATGGGAGGATTTGACAGCTTTAGCAGCGGAAGAGACAGGAGAAATGCATGTACATCATTAGGTCATCAGATGCTCCAAAAATGTATGTCTCTGCAAAAACAAATCAATGCTAGCTAGCTACGTTTTTTCCTCAGAGGATCTGTGTTTACAATGTATCCAATTTCAGTTTGTGGTTGTTGATTTAGCTTTCTGTATCTTTGTAGCAAGTATGGTCTGCATGTGTAGGCACTTACTGGGTCAAGATCGCAAGGTGTCCCAATATCATTTCCAAGTGTCCTGTTATCTGGTTTTAATGTTCATTCTAGCTAATCAGAAACAAGTATTCAGCAATGCTGTGGTATTAACTTTTTTAATTGCCAGCTCAGAACAGGAGCTTTCCAAAAGTAGTTTATATACCTTTCGGGAGCCCAGATCATTTATACAGTGGGGAGAACAAGTATTTGATACACTGCCGATTTTGCAGTTTTTCCTACTTACAAAGCATGTAGAAGTCTGTCATTTTTATCATAGGTACACTTCAACTGTGAGAGACAGAATCTAAAACAAAATCCAGAAAATCACTTTGTATGATTTTTAAGTAATTAATTTTTGATACATCAGAAAAGCAGAACTTAATATTTGGTACAGAAACATTTGTTTGCAATTACAGAGATCATACGTTTCCTGTAGTTCTTGACCAGGTTTGCACACACTGCAGCAGGGATTTTGGCCCACTCCTCCATACAGACCTTCTCCAGATCCTTCACGTTTCGGGGCTGTCGCTGGGAAATACGGACTTTCAGCTCCCACCAAAGATTTTCTATTGGTTGGGATGGTGTTCTTGGGGTTGTACTCATCCTTCTTCCTCCAAACACGGTGAGTGGAGTTTAGACCAAAAAGCTCTATTTTTGTCTCATCAGACCACATGACCTTCTCCCATTCCTCCTCTGGATCATCCAGATGGTCATTTGCAAACTTCAGACGGGTCTGGACATGCGCTGGCTTGAGCAGGGGGACCTTGCGTGCGCTGCAGGATTTTAATCCATGACGGCGTAGTGTTAATGGTTTTCTTTGAGACTGTCGTGCCAGCTCTCTTCAGGTCATTGACCAGGTCCTGCCGTGTAGTTCTGGGCTGATCCCTCACCTTCCTCATGATCATTGATGCCCCACGAGGTGAGATCTTGTATGGAGCCCCAGACCGAGGGTGATTGACCGTCATCTTGAACTTCTTATATTTTCTAATAATTGCGCCAACAGTTGTTGCCTTCTCACCAAGCTGCTTGCCTATTGTCCTGTAGCCCATCCCAGCCTTGTGCAGATCTATAATTTTATCCCTGATGTCCTTTCACAGCTCTCTGGTCTTGGCCATTGTGGAGAAGTTGGAGTATGTTTGATTGAGTGTGTGGAAAGGTGTCTTTTATACAGATAACGAGTTCAAACAGGTGCAGTTAATACAGGTAATGAGTGGAGAACAGCAGGGCTTCTTAAAGAAAAACTAACAGGTCTGTGAGAGCCGGAATTATTACTGGTTGGTAGGTGATCAAATACTTATGTCATGCAGTAAAATGCTAATTAATTACTTAAAAATCATGCAATGTGATTTTATGGATTTTTGTTTTAGATTCCGTCTCTCACAGTTGAAGTGTACCTGTGATAAAAATTACAGACCTCTACATGCTTTGTAAGTAGGAAAACCTGCAAAATCGGCAGTGTATCAAATACTTGTTCTCCCCACTGTATATAAATCCCATCTATTGATGGTTCGGTAGTTGGGTTTCCCAAGGGAATCCGTAGGTCTGTATAAGTTGTAAATATATACAAAAGGAGTTACCTGGTAATGTGTATGCATCTGTCAAATCTTGGAATGTTCTCAAATCATTACTGTCCATGATATAGACCTAGTCCGTATTAGATAGAATGTCACAACCCTGCCCGACTGTGGGGAAAATAACCAGTGGTTACCTAGGTTACCCAATTGGCTCAGAGCAAAAACAGCAAGAACTTTACCTTTTCCAACAATTTCCTTGTTGCCTGCTTGTTTTAGTCAACTACAAAACTACATTTAAGAAAAGTACAACATGTATATAGAGGACTTTTCAACATTGCCTGCTCCCAAGGTATTCACTCTACTCACTACTAGGGGTGGCAGGTAGCCTAGTGGTTTGAGCGTTGGACTAGTAACTGGAAGGTTGCAAGATTGAATCCCCAAGCTGACAAGGTCATCCGTCATTCTTCTTCTGAACAAGGCAGTTAACCCACCATTCCTAGGACGTCATTGAAAATAAGAATTTGTTCTTGACTAACGTGCCTAGTTATTTAGAAAAACATAATATTGTATTTCTTCCCTCATGCCCCTTTTCATGACAATGATAGCAGCCACTAGAGTGAGTGAGTGCTAGTTAGCTACCGATGGGCACATTAAAGCTATCCATGACCAACAACACAAACAAACAGACTAAACAGTAACAAGTAGTGAATGGAGTTACAAACTGATTGGACTAAACAAGTTAAATGTCTTACCTGATTAAATGTTTTTCACACACACAGCTAAGTGTAGCCTACTCCGACACCACGTCCACGATATATGACCTGGCTACATTTACATTGAACAACACAGCAGCTTTTCGCCATGTTTTCTTTTAACAAAACATTTACGACGACGTTGCCTCTTTTACAATGGGGGTCAATAGGTAAGAATATTGGTTTTCCCCAATTTGTGGGCGTGGATGAGGGGAATTCCTTATCATTACGTGAATACTGACTGGGACTATTGGCATGACTATTTAAATTTTGCACCAAATATAAATTGTGTGAGCAATAATAGGACCAAAGAGTAGTTTACATTGTTTAAGGGATACAGTGCCTTTGGAAGTGTTCAGACCCATTGACCTTTGACAAATTATGTTACGTTACAACCTTATTCGAAAATTGATTAAATTGTTTTTCTCCTCATCAATCTACACACAATACCCCATAATTACAAAGCAGGTTTTGGGGAGTTTCTCCCATTCGTCTCTGCAGATCCTCTCAAGCTCTGTCAGGTTGGATGTGGAGTGTCGCTGCACAGATATTTTCAGGTTTCTCCAGAGATGTTAGATCGGGTTCAAGTCCGGGCTCTGGCTGTGCCACTCAAGGTCATTCAGAGACTTGTCCCAAAGCCACACCTGCATTGTCATGGCTGTGTACTTAGGGTCGTTGTCCTGTTGGAAGGTGAACCGTCACCTCAGTCTGAGGTCCTGACCGCTCTGCATCAGGTTTTCATCAAGGATCTCTCTGTACTTTGCTCCGTTCATCTTTGCCTTGATCCTGACAAGTGTCCAAGTCCCTGCTGCTGAAAAACATCCCCACAGCATGATGCTGCCACCACAATGCTTCAATGTATAGATGGTGCCAGGTTTCCTCCAGACGTGACGCTTGGCATTCAGGCCAAAGAGTTCAATCTTGGTTTAATCAGACCAGAGAATCTTGTTTCTCATGGTCTGAGAGTTTTTAGTTGCCTTTTGGCAAACTCCAAGCAGCCTGTCATGTACCTTGTACTGAGGAGTGGCTTCCGTCTGGCCACTCTACCTTAAAGGCCTGATTGGTGGAGTGCTGCAGAATGGTTGTACTTCTGGAAGGTTCACCATCGGGTGCTTGGTCACCTCCCTGACGAAGGCCCTTCTCCCCCAATTGATCAGTTTGACCGAAATGCCAGCTCTAGGAAGAGTCTTTACGGTTCCAAACTTCTTCTGTTTAAGAATGATGGAGGCCACTGTGTTCTTGGGGACCTTCAATGCTGCATAAATGTTTTGGTACCCTTCCCCAGAAAAAGATCAGAGCCAGTCTCTCAACATTGACAATGCAGTTCTTACAAATGTTAGGCAAATGTTAGGCAACAGGAGACTATTTCTCATTACTCAGCCAGTGGGCAGAAGAATCATGTCTAAACCAAATTATTATGGGGTGAAATGCTAGTGCATGGAAATACAAATTAAAGTTTGGAACGGATAGTCCTACGCCAAAGATACAAAATTTCTCATGTGGAATGTGTTTTGTTCTATAGCAGTTAAGAGTGTTGGAGCAGTAACTGAAGTCCACTAGTTCAAATCCCAGAGCCAGCAAGGTGGAAAAATCTGACATTTTGCCCTTGAGCAAGGCAGTTAACCCCCAAATTACGGGAGCCCCCCACAACTCTTTGATTAAGAGGGTTAAATGCAGAAGACACATTTCAGTTGAATGGATTCAGTTTAGCAACTACATGTATATACAGGTGTCACAATCGTCATATGGAGGAGACCAAGGCGCAGCGGGATATGAATACATACTTATTTTAATGAAGAATAAACACTGAACAAACTATACAAAACAAACCGTGAAGCTAATATGGCTAGTGCAGACAGGCAACTAAACGAAGAATAACAACCAACAAAGTACCCAAGGAATATGGCTACCTAAATATGGTCCCCAATCAGAGACAACGATAAACAGCTGCCTCTGATTGAGAACCAATCTAGGCAACCATAGACATATGAACACCTAAACCAGAAAACCCCTAGACATACCAAAACCCCTAGACAATACAAAAACCACCCTTGTCACACACTGACCTAACCAAAATAATAAAGAAAACAAAGATAACTAAGGTCAGGGCGTGACAGTACCCCCCCCCCCCCCCCCCCCCCTCCCAAAGGTGCAGACTCCCGGCCGCAAATCACTGCGTTCATCCGCCTCTGGCCTGCTCGCCTCCCTACCACTGAGGAAGTACAGTTCCCGCGCAGCCCAGTCAAAACTGTTCCCTGCTCTGGCCCCCCAATGGTGGAACAAACTCCCTCACGACGCCAGGACAGAGGAGTCAATCACCACCTTCCGGAGACACCTGAAACCCCACCTCTTTCAGCAATACCTAGGATAGGATAAAGTAATCCTTCTCACCCCCCCCCTTAAAAGATTTAGATGCACTATTGTAAAGTGGCTGTTCCACTGGATGTCTTAAGGTGAACGCACCAATTTGTAAGTCGCTCTGGATAAGAGCGTCTGCTAAATGACTTAAATGTAAATGTAAATGTAAACCTAAACCTATATGGGAGGGTCTGAGTGGACATCTAACCTCGGTGGCGGCTCTGGTTCTGGACGCCGCCCCCCTTCTTTACACTGAGTCCGCTCTTGTAGCACTGATTCGTGGATCATCGCCGGAGGCTCTGGACTGCGGATCCTCATCCTCACCGTAGGCCCCATCGCTGGAGGCCCCGGGCTGTGGCGCGTCGTGGGAGGTCCCGGACTGTGGCCCGTCGTTGGAGGTTCCGTACTTTGGCCCGTCGTTGGAGGTTCCGGACTGTGGCCCGTCGTTGGAGGTTCCGGACTGTGGCCCGTCGTTGGAGGTTCCGGACTGTGGCCCGTCGTTGGAGGTTCCGGACTGTGGCCCGTCGTTGGAGGTTCCGGACTGTGGCCCGTCGTTGGAGGTTCCGGACTGTGGCCCGTCGTGGGAGGTCCCGGACTGTGGCCCGTCGTTGGAGGTCCCGGACTGTGGCCCGTCGTTGGAGGTTCCGGACTGTGGCCCGTCGTTGGAGGTTCCGGACTGTGGCCCGTCGTTGGAGGTTCCGGACTGTGGCCCGTCGTTGGAGGTTCCGGACTGTGGCCCGTCGTTGGAGGTTCCGGACTGTGGCCCGTCGTTGGAGGTTCCGGACTGGGTACTGTCGCCGGACCCTCTGGACTGGGTACTGTCGCCGGACCCTCTGGACTGGGTACTGTCGCCGGACGCTCTGGACTGGGTACTGTCGCCGGACGATCTGGACTGGGTACTGTCGCCGGACGCTATGGACTGGGTACTGTCGCCGGACGCTATGGACTGCCGAGGCGCACTGTAGGCCTGGTGTGTGGTGCCGGCACTGGTGGTACCGGGCTGGGGATACGCACCTCAGAGCGAGTGCGAGGAGCAGGAACAGGGTGTAGTGGACCCTGGAGGCGCACTGAAGGCCTGGTGCGTGGTGCCAGCACTGGTGGTACTGAGCTGGTGACACGCACCTCAGGGCGAGTGCGGGGAGCAGGCACAGGATGTACTGGACTGTGGAGCCGCACTGTAGGCCTGGTGCGTGGTGCCGGCACTGGTGGTCCCGGGCTGGAGACACGCACCTCAGGGCGAGTGCGGAGAGGAGGAACAGGGCTTACTGGACTGCCGAGGTGCACTGTAGGCCTGGTGTATGGTGCCGGCACTGGTGGTACCGGGCTGGGGACACACACCTCAGGGAAGGTGCGAGGTGCAGGAACAGGGCGTACTGGACCCTGGAGGTGCACTGAAGGCCTGGTGCATTCAGCTTTTATTTCTTTCATCACATTCCAAGTGGGGCAGAAGTGTACGTACACTCAATTAGTATTTGGGAGCATTGCCTTCAAATTGTTTAACTTGGGTCAAATGTTTCGGGTAGCCTTCCACAACCTTCCCACAATAAGTTGGGTGAATTTAGGCCCATTCCTCCTGACAGAACTGGTGTAACTGAGTCAGGTTTGTAGGCCTCCTTACTCACACACGCTTTTTCAGTTCTGCCCACAAATGTTCTATAGGATTGAGGTCAGGGCTTTGTGATGGCCACTCCAATAGCTTGACTTTGTTGTCTTTAAGCCATTTTGACACAACATTGGAAGTATGCTTGGGTCATTGTCCATTTAGAAGACCCATTTGCGACCAAGCTTTAACTGATGTCTTGAGATGTTGCTTCAATATATCCACATATTTTTTCTTTCCCCATGATGCCATCTATTTTGTGAAGTTCACCAGTCCCTCCTGCAGCAAAGCACCCCCACAACATGATGCTGCCACCCCCATGCTTCACGGTTGGGATGGTGTTCTTCGGCTTGCAAGCCTCCCCCTTTTTCCTCCAAACATAACGATGGTCATTATGGCCAAACAGTTATATTTTTGTTTTATCAGACCAGAGGACATTTCTCCAAAAAGTATGATCTTTGTCCCCATGTGCAGTTGCAAACCTTAGTCTGGCTTTTCTATGGCGGTTTTGGAGCAGTGGCTTCTTACTTGCTGAGCGGCCTTTCAGGTTATGTTTATATAGGACTCGTTTTACTGTGGATATAGATACTTTTGTAGCCGTTTCCTCCAGCATCTTGACAAGGTCCTTTGCTGTTGTTCTGAGATTGATTTGCACTTTTCACACCAAGGTACGTTAATCACTAGGAGACAGAACACGTCTCCTTCCTGAGTGGTATGATGGCTGCATGTTCCCATGGTGCTTATACTTGTGTACTATTGTTTGTACAGATGAACATGGTACCTTCAGGCATTTGGAAATTGCTCCCAAGGATGAACCAGACTTGTTGAGGTCTACAAATTTTTCTGAGGTCTTGGCTGATTTCTTTCGATTTTCCCATGATATCAAGCAGAGGCACTGAGTTTGAAGGTAGGCTTTGAAATACATCCAAAGGTACACCTCCAATTGACTCAAATGTAAATTAGCCTTTCAGAAGCTTCTAAAGCCAGGACATAATTTTCTGGAATTTTCCGAGCTGTTTAAAGGCACAGTCAACTTAGTTTATGTAAACTTCTGACCCACTGGAATTGTGATACATTGAATTATAAGTGAAATAATCTGTCTGGAAACAATTGTTGGAAAAATGACTTGTGTCATGCACAAAGTAGATGTCCTAACCGACTTGCCAAAACTATAGTTTGTTAACATGAAATTTGTGGAGTGTTTGAAAAATGAGTTTTAATGACTCCAACCTAAGTGTATGTAAAGGTCCGACTTCAACTGTAGGTATCCCCTTTCCCGTGAGCTCCCCTGAAACTCCAACGGTCTTCGCCGTATGCAACCTTTACATAAATGAAAAGAACAATAAAACATTGTTTTTGCACATTTAACAGCCCAAGATTGTATGCATTGTATTTAGATTTGCAGATTTCTATCAGGACATAAATAATGATGTGCTTAAGCCGTAACTCATCTCGAGCCCTTGTGGTTCAGTGAAGGGTTGTAATAGGGTTACAACCGATGCAGTTGAAAGTGTTTAATTCTCAGAGCATCTGATTGCAGCCTCAGCCAGACAGCTCTGCCACTCCTGTAGTCCTCCGGGCTGACAGGGAGGTTACTTGGGATGCACCGCTGGAATCTGACGGCTGTCTGGTCTGTGACATCTCCCATCGCCTCTCCCCTTTCCTCTTCCCTCTCCTCTCCCCTTCTCTTCTCCCCTTTTCTTTACCCCTCATCTTCTTATCCCCTTACATCTCCTCTTCCGCTCTCCCAGTGATGGGTCTGCTTGCGCACGGCAAAAGAACGTGCTTCTCATCAGTCTGTTTGGGAAAATGGAGGTGCGTGCGTTCAAGCATCAGGGGAGACGGATGGAACAAAGATACTAACAGCTAAAGATAAAGAGATGTACAGACATGCTGAGAATAGCAAAGCTGAGTTGTGGTGTCAGACATACACAGAATGGCAGATCTGTGGACTTTTGTATAACAGAGAAGGTAATGGAGTTGATGATAACAGCACAGTATTATAAAAGGATGATGGAAGTCAACAGACAAACAAAATACATACAATGTTGTCTGAGGCTACACAGTGCTATACTGTTAGAGCAACAGTTCAATTTGTGTACAAACATACTTACAGTTATGAACATACAGTACCATACCTACAGATAGCAGTTTCTCTCAATCCTTCTCTCACACCGTCAGAGCATCCACAAGTCCCTGCCATCCACCACCTTCCACCCCACTGACATCTGACCTCTGACCTGTACCTGTACCCGGCCTTCAGAAAATATGTGTGCAGGATGTGGGTGTGTTAGGGGTGGCGCTTAGTTGAGCACTCTAGCATTGGCTGTATTCTGTAGGAATGAATGTTCACATGTCAAGTGCTTGTACAATACAACACTACTTGCCACAAAGCTCATCGTGTCTGCCTAACATTTATAAGAGCTGCATTGTGAATGTTGAGAGACTGTCTCTGATCTTTTTTTTACACTGAGAAAAGACATGCAGCTGATGAACTACTTCATGTGTTTCTCATTCTGACTGTCTGGAACTAATCTTGTCAACCACTGTAATTCAGCGTTATGCATGACTCTGTTCTGGTGTGTTCCTGGTGTGAGTTGAAGGGATTATGGCTTGAATCACATTTTCATATCTGGGTGATTTTAGCAGGTGTCTCTATTATTCTCCTTGTATCAGGTACCAAGGTAAGACTCAAGTGCAGACTGTGTGAAGTAACAATGTTTATAGTAACAACAGGGGCAGGCAAACGACATGTCAAGGCAGGGAGGGGTCAGTAATCCAGAGGTGGAGCAGGTACAGGATGGCAGGCAAGCTCAGGGTCAGGTGGGCGGGTACAGGGTCAGGACAGGCAAGGGTCAAAAACCAGGAGGACGAGAAAAGAGAAACTGGGAAAGCATGAGCTGAGACACAAAACACTGGTAGGCTTGAACAAACAACACGAACCGGCAACAGACAAACAGAAAACACAGGTTTAAATACCCAGGGGATAATGGGGAAGATAAGCGACACCTGGAAGGGGGTGGAAACAATCACAAAGGCAGGTGAAACAGATCAGGGTGCGACACCTTGTGAATCTTACTTTTCAATAGATCTCCTTTTGTGTTTTGTATTTTGTATTATTCATCTCTTGGAATTCATGCTCTCTGTACTACTTGGAGGTTTCATATTTTCTTTATTGCATGGGAAGCAGGTATTCATTGTACATGAGAGTAGTGGGCTTGGACTGTGGACTGTGGGCTGTGTATGCAATTGAATTCCTTTCCTCCGGCTGCTTGTGCATGAAACATAGGGTGGTTTGGACAAGGCAACTGAAGACCAATTCTGGGCATTTCAGAAGGAATATGTCTACCGCCTGTTAAAGCTTAAATCCCAGATAGTGTAAGACATGTGGGGGTAACTATTCTATAAATAACTCATTGGGTGTGCCCGAAATAGCATCATGTTCCCTATATAGTTCAGTACTTTTGACCAGGGTCCATAGGGCTCTTGTCCAAAGTAGAGAACTATGTAGAAAAAGGGATGCCATTTTAGATGCACAAATGCATCCAAATACTCTAACTTATCTTTGGGCAATAACTAAGGATACACCTCAAATGTGTAACCTCAGACTTAATTTTGGTAAAAGGTGCAGTGGAGGTTGCTTGCTACCGTGTGATTTGCATATATCACCTGTACTGGTGCAGGATCCAAATTCTTTCATCATACGGTATGTCACCTGCGCTGCATAATATGTGAAAATAATCTAATTGTGTTGTTTTTTTTTACCCAATATTGTGATTTGCGATTGACTTGCAATATACATGTAGGTCAAAACACTTGAGTGAACTGTTGGAATCATGGAAATATAATGGTTATTCAAGCAAATAATATAATGGTTATTCAAGAAAATTTGTTTGGAATACAGAGGGCACTTCAAATACAGTGTTGTTTGGCATGACAATGAATAAAAGGGAATGCAGAGAACTTGGAACGGCAAGTCTGTGCTCCTTGAGTGACAGGGGACGGGGGTTTGGTTTGTGTGGGAAGCAGCATGCAGCAGAAGAGAGGGAGATAGACGAGTCAAGTAGCAAACGGAATAAAATGGATGTTACACGCAGCAGAGTGGAGTTTCAAAATATTGCAGATTTGCAGACTTGCGATTTGGATACTGCACGTTAACAACGCAATTTTGATCAGAATTAGATTAATCATGCAGCCCAAATTTCCTCACTGTCCTCGTTTTATCAGTGCCTGTGTCCCAAATGGCACTATTAGGGAAAAAAGGTGCTATCTAGAACCTAAAAGGGTTATTCGGCTGTCCTCATTGGAAAAAGCATGCCCTTGTTGGTTCCAAGTAGAACCATTTTGGATTCCATGTAGAACCCTTTCCCCAGAGGAACCCAAAATGGTTCAACCTGGAACCAAGATGGGTTTTACCTTGAACAAAAAAGGGTTCTCCTACCACTAGTCCTTTATTTTATTTATTTCTTAGTATGTCTAGTTCTTATGAACAGCAGACTCTAGTTTTAGTCAGTATAATTGAGAGAGAGAGAGAGAGAGAGAGCATATAGAACATATAGAACAGTACCTAATGTACACTGAGTGCACAAAACTTGAAGAACATCACATAGACTGACCAGATGAATCCAGGTGAAAGCAACATGTATGATCCCTTATTGATGTCCCCTGCTAAATCCACTTCAATCAGTATAGATGAAGGGGAGGAGGACAGGTTAAAGAATGATAATTGGAACATGGATTGTGTATGTGAGCCATTCAGTGGGTGAATGGTCAAAATAAAACATTTAAGTACCTTTGAACGGGGTATGGTAGTAGGTGCCAGGTGCACCGGTTTGAGTGTGTCAAGTACTGCAACGCTGCTGGGTATTTCATGCTCAACAGTTTCCCGTGTACAGTACCAGTCAAAAGTTTGGACACTTATTCAAGGGTTTTTCTTTATTTTTACTGTTTTATACATTGTAGAATATTAGTGAAGTCATCAACACTATGAAATAACACATGGAATCATGTAGTAACCAAAAAAGTGACAAACAAATCATAATAGATTTTATATTTGAGATTCTTCAAAGTAGCCATCCTTTGCCTTTATGACAGCTTTGCACACTCATGGCATTCTCTCAACCAGCTTCATGAGGTAGTCACCTGGAATTTATTTCAATTAACAGGTGAACCTTGTTAAAAGTTAATTTGTGGATTTTAATGCATTTGAGCCAATGGGTTGTGTTGTGACAAGGTAGGGGTGGTATACAGAAGATAGCGCTATTTGGTAAAAGACCAAGTCCATATTATGGCAAGATCAGCTCAAATAAGCAAAGAGAAATGACAGTCCATCATTACTTTAAAACATGAAGGTCAGTCAATGTGGAAAATGTCAAGAACTTTTAACGTTTCTTGAAGTGCTGTCACAAAAACCATCAAGTGCTATGATGAAAATGCCTCTCATGAGGACCGCCACAGGAAAGGAAGACCCAGAGTTACTTCTGCTGCAGAGGACAAGTTCATTAGAGTTAACTGCATATCCTATTGCATCCCAAATAAATGCTTCACAGAGATCAAGTAACAGACATATCTCAATATCAATTATTCCGATCAGGCCTTCATGGTCGAATTGCTGCAAAACCACTACTAAAGGACACCAATAAGAAGAGTCTTGTTTGGACCAAGAAACACGAACAATGGACATTAGACTGGTGGAAAATTTGAGATTTGAGATTTTTCGTTCCAACTGCCGATGTCTTTGTGAGACGCAGAGTAGGTGAATGGATGAAATCAGCATGTATGGTTCCCACCGTGAAGCATGGAGGAGGAGGTGTGATAGTGTGTGGGTGCTTTGCTGGTGACACTGTCTGTAATTTATTTAGAATTCAAGGCACACTTAACCAGTATGGCTTACACAGCATTCTGCAGAGATACACCATCCCATCTGCTTTGCACTTAGTGGGACTATCACTTGTTTTTAAACAGGACAATGACTCAACACACCTCCAGGCTGTGAAAGGGCTATTTGACCAAGAAGGAGAGTTATGGAGTGCTGCATCAGATGGCCTGGCCTCCACAATCATCCGACTTTAACCCAATTGAGATGGTTTGGGATGAGTTGGACCGCAGAGGGAAGGAAAAGCAGCCAATAAGTGCTCAGCATATGTGGGAACTCCTTCAAGACTGTTGCAAAAGCATTCTAGGTGAAGCTGGTTGAGAGAATGCCAAGAGTGTCATACTTTGAAGAATCTCAAATATAAAATATATTTTGATTTAACACTGTTTTGGTTATTACATGATTCCATATGTGTTATTTCATAGTTTTGATGTCTTCACTATTTTTCTACAATGTAGAAAACAGTAAAAATAAAGAAAAACCCTTGAGTAAGTAGGTGTGTCCAAACTTTTGACTGGTATTGTTTATCACGAATGGTCCACCACTGAAAGGACATCCGGCCAACTTGACACAAATGTGGTAATCATTGGAGTCAACATGGGCCGACATCTTGTAGAGCCCATATCACGACGAATTGAGGCTGTTCTGAGGGAAAATGGGTGTGCAACTCAATATTAGGAAGGTGTTTTGTACTCTCAGTGTATACCTACTCTATACCCATACAGTATCTAGTCTACTGGGTACCCACTCTCAACCTCTCTCCTCATGGACTTGTCTACAGATATCTTCAATTCCCCTGAGGTGAAAACGTGTGGAAGAGTTCCACGACTGCAAAGCCTGCCTTCATACTCTCACTTACTTCCTATGCATTCATTCCCTCCTTCTCTCCATCTATCTGGGCATCTGTATATTTTCTGTGTTTACTACTCCTGTTCTGTTTCAGCTGTTTGGGTTATGTATAGGAAGCACCGTTTCATTTTACAGAGGTGTATTATCAAATAAAACAGAGGTTCCTCTTTCTCTGCTTCCTCCGATCCTTTGTTAAAGTTCTTTCATCATGCCAATAGTTGCTGCTCCATTCTATTAGTCTTCCTACAACTTCTCTATCTTTAAAACATACATCCAGGGAGAGAGAGAGAGAGAGAAAGAGAGAGAGAGCACTTTGAACTCTAAGGCTGCCAAAGCACGCATGAAAGTTTAAACAGCCCAGTTATTTTTCTTTCACTTTTTCTAAGTGCACGGTCATTTCTATGCAGCCCATTTTCTGAGAGAACACCATATTAACCCTCCTGCTGTGTGCCGGTCGAATTGGACCGATTTACAAGTTCTCTCTGAAAAATGTAGTTCATTTAATCTGATTCTCATAAGGTTCCATGACTTAGCCCACACAGGGCATCTGGACACACAAAATACATTTAGATAATTTACATTAAAAAGTGGGTGTTCTTTTTAACTTTTGTACACCTGTGGTGTTCCCGGTAAAAAAATGAATGGGTGAGACTACAGTTAGTGTATATTGAGATCAGGCACATGCCCATTCATAAGATGGACACACTTCCTCTCCCAGTCCCCCACATGAATGTGTGTTTTAGCACACACACACCTTACTCCCCTTCTTGGCTTCCATGGAACCCCCCACAGGAATCTTTCGCCAATAGAATCTTTCCCCCACGGGAACCACACCTGTTGGCATTCTCACAAACAATCGCAACATAGTTTCAATAATATATCAACATTTTCTCGCAGCTCTGGTATATAAAGATTTTTAGAGGCATTGCTCACAATTCATTCTGTGGCAGCACAATGACCAAACAATATAATGTATGTGAGGCTCTTGATCAAATCTTTGATCATGACACTGGTGAGGAGAGAGTCCTGGTCAAACTTTGACACAAAGTAGTCTGTGATTAATATAGTAATATAGTGAGTATTTGTTATAGTCAATATAATCCATACATTATGATTTTTTTTTACTCAAAAAACGAGTTGTATGTGCTCAGGTCAATGAGGCCTACAGGCCATAAATAGCAAATAGAAGTTTGAAACTTGTAATGTTCACAAGAACGTATGTTTACAAAAAGATCTTAACACAACATTAGGGGATAATATATGTATTATTATGGATTCATTATCAGCTAAAATTGGGTGGTCATTTTGAACCGGGAACAAATAATTAATTAACATGAAATGATCACAACAGGGTTAAAGTATGCACACAACCAAACAAATCAGAGGTGAGCGAGACTAACATTGAATGTAAATTAACTAAGCAAAAAAAGAAACGTCCCCTGTTTATTTTCAGCAAACATAACATGTGTAAATATTCGTATGAACATAACAAGATTCAACAACTGAGACAAACACTGAACTAGTTTCACATACAGTACATGTGACTAACATAAATTGAATAACGTGTCCCTCAACAAAGGGAAAGGGCCACTAGCTGCATTATTAAGTACTGCAGTGCACCTCCTCCTCTTGGAATGCACCGGATTTGCCAGTTCTTGCTGTGAGATGTTACCCCACTCTTCCACCAAGGCACCTGCAAGTTCCCGGACATTTCTGGAGGGGAATGGCCCTAGCCCTCACCCTCCGATTTAACAGGACCCAGACATGCTCAATGGGATTGAGATCTGGGTTCTTCACTGGCCATGGCAGAACACTGACATTCCTGTCTTGCAGGAAATCACGCACAGAACAAGCAGTATGGCTGGTTGCATTGTCATGCTGGAGGGTCATATCAGGATGAGCCTGCAAGAAGGGTACCACATGAGGGAGGAGGATGTCTTCTCTGTAACACACAGCATTGAGATTGTTTGCAATGACAACAAGCTCAAGTTCGATGATGCTGTGACACACCGCCCCAGACCATGAAGGACCCTCCACTTCCAAATCGATCCTGCTCCAGAGTACAGGCCTCAGTGTAATGCTCATTCCTTCGACGATAAATGCGAATCCGACCATCACCCCTGGTGAGACAAAACCGCGACTCGTCAGTGAAGAGCACTTTTTGCCAGTCCTGTCTGGTCCAGCGACAGTGGGTTTGTGCCCATAGCCGACGTTGTTGCCGGTGATGTCTGGGGAGGACCTGCCTTACAACAGAACTACAAGCCCTCAGTCCAGTCTCTCTCACCATATTGCAGGCAGTCTGAGCACTGATGGAGGGTTTGTGTGTTCCTGGTGTAACTCAGGAAGTTGTTTCCATCCTGTACCTGTCCTGTAGGTGTGATGTTTGGATGTACCGATCCTGTGCAGGTGTTGTTACACGTGGTCTGCCACTGCGAGGATGATCAGCTGTCCATCGTGTCTCCCTGTAGCACTGTCTTAGGTGACTCACAGTACGGACATTGCAATTTATTGCCTTGGCCACATCTGCAGTCCTCATGACTCCTTGCAGCATGCCTAAGGCACGTTCACGCAGATGAGCAGGGACCCTGGGCATCTTTCTTTTGGTGTTTTTCAGAAACAGTAGAAAGGCCTCTTTAGTGTCCTAAATTTTCATAACTGTGACCTTATTTGCCTACCATCTGTAAGCTGTTAGTGTCTTAATGACCATTCCACAGGTGCATGTTCATGAATTGTTTATGGTTCATTGAACAAGCATGGGAAACCGTGTTTAAACCATTTACAATGAAGAACTGTGAAGCTCTTTGGATTATTACGAAATATCTTTGAAAGACAGGGTCCTGAAAAAAACGTTTATTTTTTTGCAGCGTTTAATATCATCCACATACAGTGGCTTGCGAAAGTATTCAACACCCCTTGTCAGTTTTCCTATGATGAGAGGTGTTAGGTTTGCGCCAGACAACGTTTCCCTTGATGGCCAAAAAGCTACAGTTTAGTCTCATCTGACCAGAGTACCTTCTTCCATATGTTTGGGGAGTCTCCCACATGCCTTTTGCCAAACACCAAACATGCTTGCTTATTTTTTTCTGCCCACTCTTCCGTAAAGCTCAGCTCTGTGGAGTGTACGGCTTAAAGTGGTCCTATTGCAGCTCCTTCAGGGTTATCTTTGGTCTCTTTGTTGCCTCTCTGATTAATGCCCTCCTTGCCTGGTCCCTGACTTTTGATAGGCGGCCCTCTCTTGGCAGGTTTGTTGTGGTGCCATATTCTTTCAATTTTTTTATAATGGATTTAATGGTGCTCCGTGGGATGTTCAACGTTTCAGATCTTTTTTTATAACCCAACCCTGATCTGTACTTCTCCACAACTTTGTCCCTGACCTGTTTGGAGAGCTCCTTGGTCTTCATGGTGCCGCTTCCTTGGTGGTGCCTCTTGCTTAGTGGTGTTGCAGACTCTTGGGCCTTTCAGAACAGGTGTATATACTGAGATCATGTGACAGATCATTTGACACTTAGATTGCACACAAGTTGACTTTATTTAACTAATTATTTGACTTCAGAAGGTAATTAGTTGCACCAGATATTATTTAGGGGCTTCATAGCAAAGGGGGTGAATACATATGCGAACGCACCACTTTTCCATTTAAAAAAAAAAATTTAAACAAGTTTTTTTTTTCATTTCAATTCACCAATTTGAACTAATTTCTGTATGTCTATTACATTACATCCAAATAAAAATCCATTTAAATTACAAGTTACAAGCAACAAAATAGGAAATATGCCAAGGGGGTGAATACTTTTGCAAGGCACTGTTTCCATTAATTTATTGATCAAAAGTGTACAGTATCATAGGCTAGTGATTGACTTGCCTAGTTAAATAAAGGTAAATACATTTTTTTTATAAAAAAAAGAGTACCAATGAAAATAAACTAATGAAGTTGGAGCCATTCAGTGCAGATTTGTAATGAAACATATGGGATGTGTCCCAAATGGCACCATATTCCCTACGTAGTGCACTACTTTTGACCAGAGCAAAGTGGGCCCTGATCAAAAGATGTGCACTACTGTATATATGGAATAGGTTGCCATTTGGGACGCAGACAATATGACCTTGACTAGCTTCCCTTCTCCCGCTGTGCTTCAGTGTGTCACAACTAGTGTTTTATTACTGGACAGGGTGGTTCTTTATCAGCCGCCATGACATCACTTTTATGTATTTTAACCAATCTCATTAGGCTGCTATTGCTGCAAGGTTTGAATTCTGACAAAGAGAAATGCTAGTGTTTGTGTGCGTGTGTGAGCACAGTGCAGATGACAAAGAACATTTAGTTCCTAACGACAAAGAACATTTAGTCCATAAGACTTTGAAGGTATGCTTACAAATGGATTACAAACATAACCTTTTATTAAGTTAAGCGATGGATCCTGGAAAAGCAGATTCATGAAATGCTCTAAAGCTGCAAAGTTTCTTTTCTCCAACTACTTTAATAATATGTACCTCCACATTGTCTGCATAAGTAATAACCTACCCGAGTCAGATTTGAATAGCTTTAGGGCTTTTCTTAATAATTCACCAACCATCTACCTATTTCCCTGTTGGAGACTTTCAATGAGCAGCAGTACCAGTACAGCACTGATCAACGACAGATTAAGCATCTGAATGGGGACAGACATACGGAGAGACAAACAGGCAGGCAGGCAGGCAGACCGGAAATTCCTCCCTCCCTCTCTCTCTACAACATCCTCAATAACCTTTAGCAGCAGCCCTTGGGGAATCTCCCCAAGGAGAGATAGTACACAGAATAGAACAGAATGGTGGTCGACAGGGGCTGGGAGGGGAAAGATTACACCGTACTGGTGGGCGTAACTCTTTGAAACTTAATTTACACTAATCCTTCCATGTTTTCCCACCAATGCCCCAGGCCGTGCAAGACCTTTTAATTCTGCCCTGGGCACCTGGGTCCGTGCCAGTGGTGGCTCTCCTCTCCTCCTTCTCTGCTGCTTTCTACTGCAGGGAAAGGAGCCAGCCTGCCACCAGCCTGCCATCCGGCAAGCCATCCAGCCACCCAACAAACAGCCAGCCAGCTGTTAACTCTCCTCATTATCCCTACAACCCTTTCTCCCCATTCCTTCAGATGGAACCAAATAAAATGTATCTCTCTCAGCATCTCTCTCTTAGCCTCCCCCCTCTCTCTTGCTCTCTCGCTCAGCATGTCTCTCTTTCTATTTCTCTCTCTGCCTCCCCTCTTGCCCCCCTCTCTCCCAGCAACTTTCTTTACATAGAGGGCCCATGCCTCCAGCTCTCCTCCTGCCCCATCTCCCCCTAATTAGTCATTCAATAAATAAATAGCTAGCTCTATTACCATGGTTATTATAGAGATATATGTTGTTGTTGTTAGAGACAACAACTCATGTCTGTGTTGTCTCACCTGTTATCGTGCCAATGTTTACTTGAGAACAAGATAGCTGGTATACATTATGGGGTGGTTTGTCTGGGCCTAGTCCTGGACTAAAAAGCATTTTCAATGGAGATTCAGTCCAGGACTAAGTTTAATCTGTATCCGAGAAACCGCTCTTATTTATGTTTTAGAAATGCTTTTTAGAACGTTTTTGAGAAACAGGCATAAGTATTTCCCCTGTTGTTGTTTTTTCTATTCATAAATACCTTTCAGAAGATGGTGGTCAAAGTTCAGGTAATATACCTTACAATATATGATCCTTATTCACTTTACAACTCTAAGAGAAAATAAAAAATATATATATTTTCTTGTTCAATTCTCTTAAACTAGGAAGGGTAAGTAAGTGTAGAGTCATTGTATGGCAGCTCTTATAAGGAGGTTTGACACTATTATCCCTGTGAAGAACAGATAAAAGAATAGAAAGCATTCAGAGCACTTTGGGTTGATTGCGTTTGACAAACAATTCCATCTTTGCCTTCTATGTTCCCATGTGAGGGGGTGCTCTCAGTAGGACAGAACAAAGAGGAGGGATTCACAGCCTCGACACACACACACACGCACGCACACACACACACACACGCACACACACACACAGACACACACACGCACGCACGCACGCGCACACACACACACACACACACACACACACACACACACACACACACACACATATGAATCTTCAAACTCTACAATGGGCAGGGTTGTATTAGGGAGAGAGAGAATGTCCTACTTTGATCCTTGTGCTGATTATTCTTATGCTTGTTACTGAAGGAAGGTTGGGAGTTTAATGATTGTTTTTATATGAATTTGCATGTAAAACGGTGGGAGAAAAATCATAATAAATCGGATGTTTCTGGATGTGTACCATAACATTGACCATACATGGCAGTCACTAGCGTATTTATCTAAAGAAGTAGTATGCATGAATTATCATACTGGTCAATAGCATGATACTACTAGACTACACCACCTTCTCATGTGTAAAACAAATCTACATAACCAGTCATATGTGTTTGTATCTGAGGCTATGGCATATTATGGCACAGTGCGTCACAGTATTCATCTAAGAGCATGACACAGAAGGTGAGGGCCAAAACCATCCATTTCTCAGCAACTACACATTCATGAACCGACCAACCAGCTGATAACTGCTTTTAATTCAATGTCAGTCTTATAATTGTATTTTCATGCCATGTGTATTTTTTTCTCTCACTTAAGTGTTCAGCCACACATTACATTTCAATCCTAGCACTAAGAACCAGTCACAGACTACATCTCAAATGCCCCCTAGTCACAACCAGGGCCCTGATCAAAAGGAGTGTTATAAAGTAAATAGGGTGCCATTCGGCCCATTTGGGACAAAACCACAGTCTTTTATTGTAAAGGAAGCTCCCATTAAAGGCTGGTCCATCTCATTAGTATGTGAGTAGCTAAAGACCCAAGAGATGTGAGAGGCATGAATCACATCACAGCCATGGATGTGTCCCAAATTCACCTATGACCAAAGCCTATTGGGTTCTGGTCAAAAGTAGTTTACTATGTAAGTAATAGGGTGCCATTTGGGAAGCAGACATAGACATATGAGCAGAACAAAAACAAATTCAAGATTCCTCTCCATTCCTTTACTTTAAATCAATACCTGAATCCTGGATGTTTCTTTTTTTCTCAACCCAATCCAAGGTAAAGTAAGGCTTTAATACCCTCACTAAAGAAATATAATGGCCCTTGGCTTAGGAATGGTAAATGCTCATATCTCCCGATGTTCCTCCCTTGACATCTTTTAATTCTTTCTATTTGTATATGTGCTTCATTTTATTTCATTTATTTTTTTCTCAAATAATGTTTCAGTGTGGATACATTTGCATTGAGATGGTATTGGCAGACATTGTTGGACAGCTGGACAGTGTCGTTACCGAGACACCCTCCCGTCCCTGACCGGGAGCCATAATAGCTCCTGTTTCAAATAGAATTAGAAAGACTCCCTAAAGATAGAAACACACCAGTGCTAACTTGAAATGAACCAAGGCTTTGTTCATTTATGTCCGTCAGCCACTGGACAGTGGTTGTCTAGTTGTTGTTGTTTGTTTTTTTATAGACGTAGTGGTGACTTATTATTCCTCTCCCTTGCTCAATCAGTTACATTCGTACAACTGATATATGATTCTTTAATAACATGTTATCGCCTCTCTAAGGTCTAGCTCTGTGTTTGTTTACCATGCTTTAGGTAAGTCATTGGACCATCTAATGCCCCTGTCTGTATGGTCTGCCGGTAAACTAATCCTCCACGCTGCATTATTAGACTAGTGTTTGTGCCCAATCCTGTGTATGTGAGTTTATGCGTGTGTGTGTGTGTGTGTGTGTGTGTGTGTGTGTGTGTGTGTGTGTGTGTGTGTGTGTGTGTGTGTGTGTTTGTGCCTTCAATTCAATCATCTGTATTCATCAATACATCCCTGCCTCAATTAGGTGCTCTGGGAAACAAGGCAGACAGAGAAGGGGTTCAGTGATAGTATCAAGCCCTGTCAGTGCCTGCATCTCAAATGGCAACCTATTCTCTTCTGGCCAAAAGTAGTGCACTATATAGGGAACAGTTTGTGATTTAGGGGACACACTCATTGGGGAGTCAGACCCAGCCAATCAGAAAAAATGTTTTCCTCACAAAAGGGAATTATTACAGACAGAAATACAGACAGACGATCCCGTAGGTGAAGAAGCCGGATGTAGAGTCCTGGGCTGGCGTGGTTACACGTGGTCTGTGGTTGTGAGGCCAGTTTGACGTACTGTCAAATTCTCTAAGACGACGTTGGCGGCGGCTTATGGTACAGAAATTAACATTAAATTCTCTAGCAACAACTCTAGCTTGCCACTTGCACGCTTCCTCAAAACGGTCTCTCAAAACATCTGTGGCATTGTGTTGTGTGACAAAACTGCACAGCACAAGGTGCACCTGTGTAATGATCAAGCTGTTTAATCAGCTTGATATGATTTTCTTGATATACATGTCATGTATATGGATTATCTTGGCAAAGGAGAAATGCTAACTAACAGGGAAGTAAACAAATTTGTGAACAAAATCTGAGAGAAACAAGCTTCTTGTGTGTATGGAAAATTTCTGGGCTCTTATACCAGCGAATTAATTATGGGACCAAAACTTTAAATGTTGCGTTTATATTTTTGTTCAGTATATTTCATACATACAGTACATGACCAAAAGTATGTGGACACCTGCTCATTGAACATCTCATTCCAAAATCATGGGCATTAGTATGGACTTGGTCCCCCTTTTCTGATCTAACAGACTCCACTCTTCTGGGAAGGCTTTCCACAAGATGTTGGAACATTGCTGCAGGAACTTGCTTCCCATTCAGCCAAAATAGCAAAAATCAAATCAAATCAAATTTTATTTGTCACATACACATGGTTAGCAGATGTTAATGCGAGTGTAGCGAAATGCTTGTGCTTCTAGTTCCGACAATGCAGTGATAACCAACAAGTAATCTAACTAACAATTCCAAAACTACTGTCTTATACACAGTGTAAGGGGATAAGGAATATGTACATAAGGATATATGAATGAGTGATGGTACAGAGCAGCATACAGTAGATGGTATCGAGTACAGTATATACATATGAGATGAGTATGTAGACAAAGTAAACAAAGTGGCATAGTTAAAGTGGCTAGTGACATAAGAATGCAGTCGATGATCTAGAGTACAGTATATACATATGCATATGAGATGAATAATGTAGGGTAAGTAACATTATATAAGGTAGCATTGTTTAAAGTGGCTAGTGATATATTTACATAATTTCCCATCAATTCCCATTATTAAAGTGGCTGGAGTTGGGTCAGTGTCAATGACCGTGTGTTGGCAGCAGCCACTCAATGTTAGTGGTGGCTGTTTAACAGTCTGATGGCCTTGAGATAGAAGCTGTTTTTCAGTCTCTCGGTCCCAGCTTTGATGCACCTGTACTGACCTCGCCATCTGGATGATAGCGGGGTGAACAGGCAGTGGTTCGGGTGGTTGATGTCCTTGATGATCTTTATGGCCTTCCTGTAACATCGGGTGGTGTAGGTGTCCTGGAGGGCAGGTAGTTTGCCCCCGGTGATGCGTTGTGCAGACCTCACTACCCTCTGGAGAGCCTTACGGTTGAGGGCGGAGCAGTTGCCGTACCAGGCGGTGATACAGCCCGCCAGGATGCTCTCGATTGTGCATCTGTAGAAGTTTGTGAGTGCTTTTGGTGACAAGCCGAATTTCTTCAGCCTCCTGAGGTTGAAGAGGCGCTGCTGCGCCTTCTTCACGACGCTGTCAGTGTGAGTGGACCAATTCAGTTTGTCTGTGATGTGTATGCCGAGGAACTTAAAACTTGCTACCCTCTCCACTACTGATCCATCGATGTGGATAGGGGGGTGTTCCCTCTGCTGTTTCCTGAAGTCCACAATCATCTCCTTAGTTTTGTTGACGTTGAGTGTGAGGTTATTTTCCTGACACCACACTCCGAGGGCCCTCACCTCCTCCCTGTAGGCCGTCTCGTCGTTGTTGGTAATCAAGCCTACCACTGTTGTGTCGTCCGCAAACTTGATGATTGAGTTGGAGGCGTGCATGGCCACGCAGTCGTGGGTGAACAGGGAGTACAGGAGAGGGCTCAGAACGCACCCTTGTGGGGCCCCCCGTGTTGAGGATCAGCGGGGAGGAGATGTTGTTGCCTACCCTCACCACCTGTGGGCGGCCCGTCAGGAAGTCCAGTACCCAGTTGCACAGGGCGGGGTTGAGACCCAGGGTCTCGAGCTTGATGACGAGCTTGGAGGGTACTATGGTATTGAATGCCGAGCTGTAGTCGATGAACAGCATTCTCACATAGGTATTCCTCTTGTCCAGGTGGGTTAGGGCAGTGTGCAGTGTGGTTGAGATTGCATCGTCTGTGGACCTATTTGGGCGGTAAGCAAATTGGAGTGGGTCTAGGGTGTCAGGTAGGGTGGAGGTGATATGGTCCTTGACTAGTCTCTTAAAGCACTTCATGATGACGGAAGTGAGTGCTACGGGGCGGTAGTCGTTTAGCTCAGTTACCTTAGCTTTCTTGGGAACAGGGACAATGGTGGCCCTCTTGAAGCATGTGGGAACAGCAGACTGGTATAGGGATTGATTGAATATGTCCGTAAACACACCGGCCAGCTGGTCTGCGCATGCTCTGAGGGCGCGGCTGGGGATGCCGTCTGGGCCTGCAGCCTTGCGAGGGTTAACACGTTTAAATGTCTTACTCACCTCAGCTGCAGTGAAGGAGAGACCGCATGTTTTCGTTGCAGGCCGTGTCAGTGGCACTGTATTGTCCTCAAAGCGGGCAAAAAAGTTATTTAGTCTGCCTGGGAGCAAGACATCCTGGTCCGTGACTGGGCTGGGTTTCTTCTTGTAGTCCGTGATTGACTGTAGACCCTGCCACATGCCTCTTGTGTCTGAGCCATTGAATTGAGATTCCACTTTGTCTCTGTACTGACGCTTAGCTTGTTTAATAGCTTTGCGGAGGGAATAGCTGCATTGTTTATTTTCGGACATATTACCAGACACCTTGCCCTGATTAAAAGCAGTGGTTCGCGCTTTCAGTTTCACGCGAATGCTGCCATCAATCCACGGTTTCTGGTTTGGGAATGTTTTTATCGTTGCTATGGGAACGACATCTTCGACGCACGTTCTAATGAACTCGCACACCGAATCAGCGTATTCGTCAATATTTCCATCTGACGCAATACGAAACATGTCCCAGTCCACGTGATGGAAGCAGTCTTGGAGTGTGGAGTCAGCTTGGTCTGACCAGCGTTGGACTACGTAGCATTACTGAGGTCGGACACTGAGGTGGGGCAATTAGCCCTGGCAAGCAGTCTGTGTTTCAATTCATCCCAAAGTTTTTTGATTGAGTTGAGGTCAGGGCTCTGTGCAGGCCATCAAGTTCTTCCACGCTCATCTCGACGATCTCAACAAACCATTTCTGCATGTACCTCGCTTGGTGCACGGGGGCATCGTCATGCTGAAACAGTAAAGGGCCTTTCCCAAACTGTTGCCACAAATTTGGAAGCACGAGATAATCTAGAATGTCATTGTATGCTGTAGCGTTAACATTTCCCTTCACTGGAACTAAGGGGCCTAGCCCGGACCATGAAAAACAGCCCCAGACCATTATTCTTCCTCCACCAAACTTTACAGTTGGCACTATTCATTGGGGCAGGTAGCGTTCTCCTGGCATCTGCCAAACCCGTCCGTTGAACTGCCAGATGGTGAAGCGTGATTCATCACTCGTTTCCACTGCTCCAGTCCAATGGCAGTGAGCTTTACACCACTCCAGCCGACACTTGGCATTGCGCGTGGTGATATTAGGCTTGGGTGCGGCTGCTCTGCCATGGAAACCCATTTCATGAAGAGCAGTTATTGTGCTGATGGTGCTTCCAGAGGCAGTTTGGAACTCGGTAGTGAGTGTTGCAAACGAGGACAGACTAATTTTAAGCGCTACCCGCTTCAGTACTCTGCGGTCCCATTCTGTGAGCTTGTGTGACCTACCACTTTGCAGTTGAGCAGTTGTTGCTCCTAGACATTTCCACTTCACAATAGCAGCCCTTACAGTTGACTGGGGCAGATCTAGCAGGGCAGAAATAAGACAAACTGACTTGTTAGAAAGATGGCACACTATAACAGTGTCACATTAAAAGTCACTGAGTTCTCCAGAAGACCATTCTACTTCCAATGTTTGTCTATGGAGATAGCATGGCTGTATGCAAAATTTTATACACCTGTCAGCAACGGGTGTGGTTGAAATAGCTGAATCCACTCATTTGAAGGGGTGTCCACATACTTTTGCATATGCAGAGTATGTATAGAATAAGCTCCAGACATCTGTTGAATGTATAATGTCTAATTTCATGATGTGGAGTTGAACTAAAGGACAATCTACACCCCTACTGTGCAGGGCCATCTTTACTTTACAGTCATATAAGTGTATCTCCTATTTAAGTTTTGTCCCAAATGGCACCCTATTCCCATAGAGCACTGGTCAAATGTATTCCACTATATAGGGAAAGGGTTGAGATTTTGGACGTTACCGAAGCCAATCTCCTATTTACTGTCTGTCTAAAATGGCTCCTTCAAGTTCCCTTCACTTCCTTTTATATTCAAACAGTGTCAGTGTGACCCATCAGTGGACGCATACAGAGAATGACAGCCCATCACGTCCTGTCAATCAGCCCCAGGCAGCAGGGAGATATGTGTCAGTCAACTCTGGGAGACCAGGCCTGGGGGACACCAGAGCACGCAAATGCACGCATGCATGCACATGCACAGACGACATATACACACACAGGAGCGACTCCGCTCTGACAGCAGGGGGCACTGAGCAGGTTAGGCTGCTCTCAAATCAAATCAAATCAAATTTGATTTGTCACATACACATGGTTAGCAGATGTTAGTGCGAGTGTAGCGAAATGTTTGTGCTTCTAGTTCCGACAATGCAGTAATAACCAACAAGTAATCTAGCTAACAATTCCAAAACTACTACCTTATAGACACAAGTGTAAGGGGATAAAGAATATGTACATAAAGATATATGAATGAGTGATGGTACAGAGTGGCATAGGCAAGATACAGTAGATGGTATTGAGTGCAGTATATACATAAGAGATGAGTATGTAAACAAAGTGGCATAGTTAAAGTGGCTAGTGATACATGTATTACATAAGGATGCAGTAGATGATATAGAGTACAGTATATACGTATACATATGAGATGAATAATGTAGGGTATGTAAACATTATATTAGGTAGCATTGTTTAAAGTGGCTAGTGATATATTTTACATAATTTCCCATCAATTCCCATTATTAAAGTAGCTGGAGTTGAGTCAGTGTGTTGGCAGCAGCCACTCAATGTTAGTGGTGGCTGTTTAACAGTCTGATGGCCTTGAGATAGAAGCTGTTTTTCAGTCTCTCGGTCCCAGCTTTGATGCACCTGTACTGACCTCGCCTTCTGGATGATAGCGGGGTGAACAGGCAGTGGCTCGGGTGGTTGTTGTCCTTGATGATCTTTATGGCCTTCCTGTGACATCGGGTGGTGTAGGTGTGCTGGAGGGCAGGTAGTTTGCCCCCGGTGATGCGTTGTGCAGACCTCACTACCCTCTGGAGAGCCTTACGGTTGTGGGCGGAGCAGTTGCCGTACCAGGCGGTGATACAGCCCGACAGGATGCTCTCGATTGTGCATCTGTAGAAGTTTGTGAGTGCTTTTGGTGACAAGCCGAATTTCTTCAGCCTCCTGAGGTTGAAGAGGCGCTGCTGCGCCTTCTTCACGACGATGTCAGTGTGAGTGGACCAATTCAGTTTGTCTGTGATGTGTATGCCGAGGAACGTAAAACTTACTACCCTATCCACTACTGTTCCATCGATGTGGATAGGGGGGTGTTCCCTCTGCTGTTTCCTGAAGTCCACAATCATCTCCTTAGTTTTGTTGACGTTGAGTGTGAGGTTATTTTCCTGACACCACACTCCGAGGGCCCTCACCACCTCCCTGTAGGCCGTCTCGTCGTTGTTGGTAATCAAGCCTACCACTGTTGTGTTGTCCGCAAACTTGATGATTGAGTTGGAGGCGTGCGTGGCCACGCAGTCGTGGGTGAACGGGGAGTACAGGAGAGGGCTCAGAACGCACCCTTGTGGGGCCCCAGTGTTGAGGATCAGCGGGGTGGAGATGTTGTTGCCTACCCCTCACCACCTGGGGGCGGCCGGTCAGAAAGTCCAGTACCCAGTTGCACAGGGCGGGGTCGAGACCCAGGGTCTCGAGCTTGATGACGAGCTTGGAGGGTACTATGGTGTTGAATGCCGAGCTGTAGTCGATGAACAGCATTCTCACATAGGTATTCCTCTTGTCCAGATGGGTTAGGGCAGTGTGCAGTGTGGTTGAGATTGCATCGTCTGTGGACCTATTTGGGCGGTAAGCAAATTGGAGTGGGTCTAGGGTGTCAGGTAGGGTGGAGGTGATATGGTCCTTGACTAGTCTCTCAAAGCACTTCATGATGACGGAAGTGAGTGCTACGGGGCGGTAGTCGTTTAGCTCAGTTACCGCAGCTTTCTTGGGAACAGGAACAATGGTGGCCCTCTTGAAGCATGTGGGAACAACAGACTGGGATAGGGATTGATTGAATATGTCCGTAAACACACCAGCCAGCTGGTCTGCGCATGCTCTGAGGGCGCGGCTGGGGATGCCTTCTGGGCCTTATGCCTTGCGAGGGTTGACACATTTAAATGTTTTCCTCACGTCGGCTGCAGTGAAGGAGAGTCCGCATGTTTTAGTTGCGGGCAGTGTCAGTGGCACTGTATTGTCCTCAAAGCGGGCAAAAAAGTTATTTAGTCTGCCTAGGAGCAAGACATCCTGGTCCGTGACGGTGCTGGTTTTCTTTCTGTAATCCGTGATTGACTGTAGACCCTGCCACATACCTCTTGTGTCTGAGCCGTTGAATTAAGATTCTACTTTGTCTCTATACTGACGCTTAGCTTGTTTGATTGCCTTGCGGAGGGAATAGTTACACTGTTTATATTCGGTCATGTTTCCAGTCACCTTGCCCTGATTAAAAGCAGTGGTTCGCGCTTTCAGTTTCACGCGAATGCTGCCATCAATCCACGGTTTCTGGTTTGGGAATGTTTTAATCGTTGCTATGGGAACGACATCTTCAACGCACGTTCTAATGAACTCGCACACCGAATCAGCGTATTCGTCAATGTTGTCGTCTGACGCAATACGGAACATATCCCAGTCCACGTGATGGAAGCAGTCTTGGAGTGTGGAATCAGATTGGTCAGACCAGCGTTGAACAGACCTCAGCGCGGGAGCTTCTTGTTTTAGTTTCTGTCTGTAGGCAGGGATCAACAAAATGGAGTCGTGGTCAGCTTTTCCGAAAGGAGGCCGGGGCAGGGCCTTATATGCGTCGCCGAAGTTGGAATAGCAATGATCCAAGGTTTTTCCAGCCCTGGTTGCGCAATCGATATGCTGATGAAATGTAGGGAGTCTTGTTTTCAGATTAGCCTTGTTAAAATCCCCAGCTACAATGAATGCAGCCTCCGGATATATGGATTCCAGTTTGCAAAGAGTCAAATAAAGTTCGTTCAGAGCCATCGATGTGTCTGCTTGGGGGGGAATATATACGGCTGTGATTATAATCAACGAGAATTCCCTTGGTAGATAATGCGGTCGACATTTGATTGTGAGGAATTCTAAATCAGGTGAACAGAAGAACTTGAGTTCCTGTATGTTGTTGTGGCCACACCACGTCACGTTAACCATAAAGCATACGCCCCCGCCCCTCTGTTTGTTTCTGTCGGCGCGATGCGTGGAGAAACCAGCTGGCTGCACCGTCTCCGATAGCGTCTCTCCAGTGAGCCATGTTTCCGTGAAGCAAAGAACGTTAGTCACTGATGTCCCTCTGGAATGCTACCCTTGCTCGGATTTCATCAACCTTGATGTCAAGAGACTGGACATTGGCGAGGAGAATGCTAGGGAGTGGTGCACGATGTGCCCGTCTCCGGAGTCTGACCAGAAATCCGCTTCGTTTTCCCCTTTTTCTAAGTCGTTTTTTGGGGTCGCCGGCTGGGATCCATTCCGTTGTCCTGGGTGAAAGGCAGAACACAGGATCCGCTTCGCGAAAGTCATATTCTTGGTCGTACTGATGGTGAGTTGACGCTGCTCTTATGTTCAGTAGTTCTTCTCGACTGTATGTAATGAAACTTAAGATGACCTGGGGTACCAATGTAAGAAATAACACGTAAAAAAAAAAAAACTGCATAGTTTCCTAGGAACGCGAAGCGAGGCGGCCATCTCGGTCTCCTACCGTTGGTCCTTGAGTAAACACTAAACATTCACACATACACACGCAGACCTTTGGTAAATACTGAACAGTCCCTCTGTTGTCACCTCAGCCAACAGTTCTCCATTTTCTGATACACTGTATGGCTTTTACTCTACGATAAGGCCACCCAAACGGAATCCTGGGAAGTAGGATTCTTCTTCTTCTTGATTATAAAGACAATGTTAACACACTGTATGACTGACTATATGTTGAATATTCAGCTTGTACTTAACTATGGAGACTCCAGGGCTCGGAAAGATCTGTCTTTCTTCCATTTTGGTGCATACAGAGCACATTAATAGAATGTCATTAACCTGACAGTGATCAAGCTCTTCATTAGCATCGCGGAATGCTTCCATATTTTCAGACTTTCCAGAGCATACCAGACTGTGTGAGGATCCATCTGCTGAGTAATCGATGAGAGACGTTGTGCCATAAAGCACAGTCATTTCTAACTCCCTGTAGACCCCTACAAGAAATACAACGACGGTTTTCAGAATTGACTCATAGAAGAGGCAGCTGCTTTGTGCCACTATAGTGGGACTCCAGGACAGCTCTAGTCCCAAATGGGCCCTGGTCAAAAGTAGTGCACTACATAGGAAATAGGGAGCCATTTAGGACATAGGCTAGCTCTACTGAATGGGCCTAGCTGTTGTTCAGGGATCAGACAAATGTCAGTGTATCAGTCATTGTAGTTTATAATTTAATTCAGGCAGATGATTTGTGTTGTTAAGTCTAAGCATGCAGCCGTTCGGTCCCCCCATAGGGCTCTGGTCAAATGTATCGCATTGTATTAGGAAAAGGCTGCCATTTTGGACACAGAGGGGTTAGTTTGGGCTGATCTACTATAGATTTACTATGAATCACGAGAAGGCAACTAGGCCAGTTGAAATTGTTTGTGATATTTTTCAGCAGAGGATTGATCAATCAACTGTGGTTAAATGACTAATCACTACCAATAACAAATTATTTATCTGTTTTCATTGTTCCTGTAGTTTTGAGTCCAAAATATTTGAAGCATTACTCCAATCCACAGAATGAGAAAGTAAGTTATTCTTACTTCTAAATATGCTTTCCTGGTTGCCAATGTCAAATGTAATGATATACAGTACCACTTTCACTAAAAGCTCAAATTACATTTCGAACAGGCGTATAAATCATGTGGAGACCGCCATATTGGTCAACCTAATGCGCCTCATCAGTACAACTGGACACCCACATCAAATGGTTAGAAGCATTTAGTGATGTTCTCTATAATTGTGCAGATGTTTCTGACTTCTTTTGGTAGAGAACCAGGTGAAAGGTAGCCCACACATAGGTCATGTCCCAAAGGCACCCTGTTCCATTTGTAGTGCACTGCTTTTGACCAGGGCCCACATGGCTTACAATAGAGAATAGAGTGCCATTTGGGACATAATCATACACTGCTTAATCTGGTCCCTGATGAGACTGTTTATCGGTAAGTACACAAAGGTATATACAACCATTTTAGCAAATCCTTCCATGTCCTGAAGAAAATGTGTGTGCTTGCTTCAGCCTGTATTGGTATCATAGTGAAAAAAGTTATTCCTGAATTCTTATAAATAGAAATTATAGTTGTTTTATTTCACATTTTTCCCCATTTCATCCGGCTCCTATGATGTGCTAATGAGAAAGAAAGAAAACAAGATTTAAAAAAAAGAGAAAAAGAGATCTTTTTAATTACATGTGTTGTGTCTTGTCTATCATTAATGTGATGGCGATTGTTTTATCAAATCAATTAACTGTGCTTAATAAATACGATGATTAAATCACTCATGTAACAATTATTAAAGTAGTTATCTTGGGGCACCACGGGAAAAAATTATTTAACGAGTTACCATTTTCCGAATGAACTCTTAAAGACATAAATATCTCTTACATGTCAGTCATCAATCAGTCATTAATTAATTGTTTACCTTCTATCAGTTTCATTCTGAATGTTGCAAAATCCTTGGATATCTGCACGAACCCTAGCATAAATGATGAATCGGTGATATACAAATTGGCTTAATTTTTTATTTACTAACTAACTAAATAATCACACAGAATTACATAAACACAAACAGAATAGATATTGGTTACTAACACAATGCAATGAAAAGTCCCTAGTGGACTAAACCGATATGACGGCTTTGAAGACAATGGAAAGGGGTGGGGACAGATAAAGAACGGGAAAGACAGAATGGACCCACAACACACAGTTGATAACTATGCTCATTGAAATGCTAATACTTTGCACATGAACGGCTGAAAAATTCTAAAAGAATTGCAATGTGCATATTTACGTGTGCATATCTTTGCTGTCTCTCTGTTGAAAACACTCGATTCATCTGGGGAGTAATTCGACAGAAAGTCCCTGGTTTTTCCAACAGAGATCAAAGTTTTTCATAGTTGTAGCTTGTTCTCTTTGTTCTGGAAGTGAATGTTATAATGGTTATGTTAGACGTACCAACGGTTGTTCGATAGGGAAATGTTATCGTCTTTGTTCGAGTTTCATAGATTATTTTACATATACAGCTGCAGATTGTGAATGTATAGTCTTTAGTTTTGTAGATTTCTTAAACAGTCCGGTTTACACTGTCCGCCTGCTTGGTCTGTATTTAAATTGCCAACCATTTCAACATGTAGCTACAGCTCCATGCTCTCTGATCTATAGAGTAGTAGCCCTTTCAACTTGGGGACTCCCTTCCCTGTGTTTTCTTGACTAAATGTAAAGTTTTTCACGAGTGCTATTTAAGCACTCAGGGAAAAGGCAGGCTTTTGTCATAATGTCTGTGCTCACGTGGGCGTGGCCACTGACTTGGTTAAGACTTCATATGAAAAACAATTCTCTCATTTAGAAGGCGAACATCAGGTTACATCTTCTCACAAATAGTTTCATATTTAATCATATCAGTTCGCCAACATTTGGATGTGAATCTGATCACTGAGAACTATGCACATTGAGATACAGTTATGTTGTTCTACTGTCCTTAGTTACATTACAAATTATTAACTAATTCAGCAGGATTGTTCTTTAAGTGCCCACGGACCCTGCCAACTGGTTGGAATACAGAAATATTGCTTAATTATTCAACCTTTTTATGTTACATTTTGGCCAAGTCTCTCTATGTGTTCCACTGTTAGACATTCCACTCTCAATATTGCAAAGCCCAAAAGCAGAGTTTTTTTATGACCGGTCATGAAACTGGTGGGAGAGAGAGAAAGAGAAAGAGAGAGGGGGGGAGGGGGGAGGAAAATCTGGCACCTATAATCGTCTCTCAACAGGGCAAGTAATGACACATGTAACCCCCACTGAGTCTCTATTGAAATCCCAAACTATCACATCAAGACCGCATGGATATTATAGTTTATTTTACTTTATGATTTATTGGATGCCATAACTTTTACTAGCCTTCCTAGACTCTCATCATATTTCACCTTGAAACTTTGCAGTCTGTCCTGCTAGCATCGTTGGTTATGAGATTTCTATACATTATTATTCGTCCAGTGATAGTAGGATAGTAAATACACAAACAAGAATAAAAGACATGCAAACATGCAAACAGTTTCAAATGTAGTGTACACACATCCAACAACTTGCAGGTGCCGGGTACAAAAAATAGACTAAGTAAAATGCTTAAGAGTCTATTGACACACCCTTGTAACGTAATAAAAAAGTACCCATCAAAATCTGTCAGTTTAATTAAGAGATATGTGTTTTTTTGCATTGGCTGCATCTCAATCATTCACAACCACCTATGCCGGCCTTCCGCATCTGCGGTGGAAGGTGGCCCAGTTACAGTGGTGTTTGTCAGACCATGAGACATCCCGAAAACCAGTAGGTAGCATCCGAACGGTTTGGCCTATAAGCTAATGTGACCGTTCTTTGGATAGATTAGACTCTCGCGTGTGTCACGTGACTCATTTGAATGTAACCCATACAAACGAATGGGAAAATATTTTGTGAGCTTTCTTATATCTCCTAGATATAGGACAGACTTCAAAACTGTATTTTTTATACCTAAAGGGGTCAAAAACAATTCCATATGTTAGCTTAGACTTGTATTAAATAAATAATAGATCCCCTACACACTGATGAATGTTCCCACAGTTTATTGTACATAATAAATCAATGGGAGCATTCGTCAGAGTGCGGCTGGGTATCTATCCTTTATTTCAAACACACATTACCACAATGGCAAGACTGCCCATCAACAGACACATAACCAGGTTTTACCAATACCCTGACAGTCGTTGTACATGTATATCAGTCATGTCTCTCTGGTCTTCCATAATTATTCTCTGGGGTCTGAGATCAGAAGTGACCCTTAGTTCGTTATCTTTTCACAGGGCAGAGTAGTGACCACAGAATAACTCTATGGTCACGTCCCAAATGCAACCCTATTCTATACATACCCTATGCACTACTATGCAGGAAATCGGGTGCCATTTGCGACTTGACCTAGGGTAAGACGCAGATGGTTGTAGCTCACTTCAGCTCTGGTTGAGTCATGATGTTATTAATAACTCACCACTAGGTCATCGTAAAGCCAAGCCTTCATTGACAAGGTCATCTTCAGAGAACAAGGTCATCTTGTCTGTGAATCATAACTGAGCTATCTCCTACATTATGCTTTGTTAATGAACAAAATGCCAAACAGTCAGGTTACTGACTGAACTAAAACTGTAAGAAGGTTGGAGGAAAATAATGAATGCGTTTTGGTATCAATTCTGATCTGCTATACTCTGTGATAATAAAGGTTCTATTATATTATTCCAGATTTTTTGAATTTGAATAAACCATGGTTGTGTCAGAGCAAGAGTCTTCACTTTTGTGCAGATACGGGATATACATTTTAAAATAAAAATATATAGTTTGTTTATATATGATGGAACGGTAGCCATCACAGAAAGGTAAACGTGGTCAGAGACCCACTAAAGCAGCACCATCCCCTCAAAAGTCTGAGCCTGCCTGGCAGGGTAGGTCCAAAAACCAATGCCCCTGGATGGGTGAGCATAATATACAAGGATTTTCTCAAAGCTGCTAATGAAAACCTTGATGATTGGGAATTCTGGTGGAGTACTGCACCCTCACCGGCTGACAACATGGTAAAGACTGGATCGGAAACGACTACGAGTAATGAGAGCACAGCACAAGAGAACACCACAGCAACTGTCACAAGTTCCGCTGCAACAGCGGGCCACAAACAGATACAGGTGTGTGTCTGTGGTTGGAGGAAAGTTACATCACACCATGGGTTGAGAATGCACCAGGGGAAGAAGGGGTGTTTGGGTAAAGAGAGACAGAGGCCTCGCATTGATTACTTTCTGCGAAAGCGATCAAATCAGTCGAATGAAGCACAGCAACTGGACGCAAACTATAGTTTGCAATGCATCAGTACCACTGTCATGGAGGACGTAAACTCAAGCACCGAAGTAACAACTGAGGAACCAACTACAGGAGTGGAACTCACCCAGCCTCCCAGACCTGTAGTCGAGAGCAGACTACCAGGGCACAGACCGTATGTGAAGTGACAAGAAGTTGTGGGAAACAGTGAATACTGACCTTACCTTGACCCTCGAGAAACTTCGAGGCACAGTGGAGAAGAAGTTGGAGAGGATGGGGGACATCATCTATGAGTACGGGGCAGAAAGATTTGGAGTGCAAGAGGCAAAAGGCGGGTGAAAGGTTCCAACCCCACCAGTTTCCCGGAGGCAACAAGAAATCGAGCGCCTCGTTCAAGAAAGGAGACTGCTTAAGAAACCGTGGAAGAAGGCCTCGGAAGTGGAAAAGGATGGCATAGAGGCACTTCAGGCTGACATCAAAACCCGGTTGGCATCCCTCCGTAGAGCAGAGAACCTACGGAAACGCAGAAGGAAGAAAGAACAAACTAGAACTCGATTCTATAAAGATCCCTTCAAGTTCCTTAAAAGGAGCATAGCATGAGACCGATGCTATGGTGAAGATCAGGACTGTGCCCTCTATTCCATGCCAGCCAACCTCAGGCACATTCTCACAGGGTGCAAAACAAGCCTCACCCAAGGACGCTACACTTGGAGTCACAACCAAGTCCTTAAAAACCTTGCGTCCGCCCTGGAGGACAAGCGAGCTGCCACCAACTCCCTACCACCCCCAGCAGCATCACACCCCTTAGGGACGACCTTTGTCCGTGAAGGGGCTAAACCACCGAAGAGCGGCTCTACACCATTAGAGCGAGACCAGCTGCGCTTGGCCCGCGACTGGAAAATGCTAGCTGACATTGGCCGGCAACTTGTGTTTCCTCCGGAGATCGCAACCACCACCCTAAGACCTGACATGGTGCTCTGGCCCGTTCGCTCAAGAAGGTCTTCATCATTGAGCTCACAGTACCCTGGGAGGACTCAGTAGATGAGGCTTATGAGCCAAAAACATGTGCGCTATGCCGATCTAGCTGCCGAAGCACGGCATCATGGCTGGAACACAGAAGTCCTACCAGTGGAGGTGGGTTGCAGAGGTTTTGTGGCAACATCTACAACCAGACTGCTTAGAGACCTGGGAATTAAGGGCCAGAGCCAGCGTTCGGCAATCAAAGCTGTATCAGAGGCGGCAGAAGGCAGCAGTCAGTGGCTCTGGATGAAGAGGAAAGACCCCAGCTGGGCCCCGAAGTGAGAGGGCCAGGAGGTATGCGGTCAACAATGCTTGACTCAGGGAGGAGGACGCCTCTGCATGCATAGTCCCATGGGATGTTGGCTATCAACAAAAAGGCAACTCCGATGACTAATTGGGAATGGGACACAAGCGTAGGTTTGATTACCCTGTCGCTGGCCGCCTTTGGGGAGGGTGTATAGTGTGAAAGGCCGAAACACCCTAGGAACCAAAGGTACACTACTAACGATGCGCTCCCCAAATTTCACCAGGCTCACCGTTCATGAACTCTTGGAAGTGCTTGCACAAAGGATAGTAACATCTCATTCTGTGTTCTTGGAATCCCAGGTAGTGGTAGTGCAAGCAACACTGACTGCAGTAACCCATGGGGAGGGAATCCCACTCGGACAATCAGAGAGGGTGCATATTATTGTGGCCCTGGCGGCACTGAATAATCAAATGGTCTGATTGCACAGAGGTGCTTGGCAAAATGGGTCACAAAGAGGATCAGAGTGTGTGGGTGTTGGGGGGAAGTGCGGTACACGAGCTACATTAGCTAGGACTAGATATTAGTTAATCAAATCCTCCTGCTCAATTTGGCAAGCCTTCTTAAACAGCCAAACTTTACACGCATTCAGACATCAAGTCTTCTCTTGAGTTGTGCTCGGGGATGGAGCGTGTGTGTATGTGTGTGTGTGTGTGTGTGTGCGGGGCGGGGGGTGTAGGTCGATGTATGGGTGGAAGGTAAGAGAGGGGCAGAGGTGTTTGTTTGGGAGGCGTCGGGTGAGTGAGTGTATGCATCCCACTTCTGTTTACAAAAATATAGAATTTCTACTGCCAGCCCTTGTTATAGGTAACAATCCTTTGTAGAAGTGCTTAACCCTTGTGGGCTGTTCATGTTTTTGTTACTCACCCAATGTTCGCAGGTCTGATGGACCCATAACATTATTGGGTTTTTAAAACAGTACAGCCATTACATTTTTCGTAAAACTACTTAATACTTAGATGTTGACTTAGTACAATCTAGTACAATCAAGACATGGGTGGAATAAATCACGTTTATCTTGAACAAATATAAATAAAGCAAAGTTTTCATCGCTATTGATGCCTTGGTTTCTCAATTCTCGGGCCGACTCTTTTCTCTGTATATTTCAACGATGTCGCTCTTGCTACGGGTGCTTCCCTGATCCACCACTTCGCAGACGACACTATTCTGTATACATCTGGCCCTTCTTTGGACACTGTGTTAACTAACCTCCAAACGAGCTTCAATGCCATTCAACACTCCTTCCGTGGCCTCCAACTGCTCTTCAACGCTAGTAAAAACCAAATGCATGCTTTTCAACCGTTCGCTACCCGCACCCGCCTGCCCGACTAGCATCACTACTCTGGATGGTTATGACTTAGAATATGTGGACAACTACAAATACCTAGGTGTCTGGCTAGACTGTAAACTCTCCTTCCAGACTCATATTAAACATCTCCAATCCAAAATTAAATCAAGAATCGGTTTCCTATTTCGCAACAAAGCCTCCTTCACTCACGCCGCCAAACATACCCTCGTAAAACTGACTATCCTACCGATCCTTGACTTCGGCGATGTAATTTACAAAATAGCTTCCAATATTCTACTCAGCAAACTGGATGCAGTCTATCACAGTGCCATCCGTTTTGTCTCCAAAGCCACTTATACCACCCACCACTGCGACCTGTATGCTCTAGTCGGCTGGCCCTCGCTACATATTCGTTGTCAGACCCACTGGCTCCAGGTCATCTATAAGTCTATGCTAGGTAAAGCTCCACCTTATCTCAGATCACTGGTCACGATAGCAACACCCACCCGTAGGACGCGCTCCAGCAGGTATATCTCACTGGTCATCCCCAAAGCCAACACCTGCTTTGACTGCCTTTGCTTCAAGTTCTCTGCTGCCAATGACTGGAACTAATTACAAAAATCACTGAAGCTGGAGATTTATATTTCCCTCACTAACTTTAAACATCAGCTATCTGAGCAGCTAACCGGTCTCTGCAGCTGTACATAGCCCATGTGTAAATAGCCCACCTAATCTACCTACCTCATCCCCATATTGTTTTTATTTACTTTTCTGCTCTTTTGCACACAAGTATTTCTACTTGCACATCATCATCTGCTCAACTATCACTCCAGTGTTCATTTTCTAAATTGTAATTACTTCGCTACTATGGCCTATTTATTGCCTTACCTCCTTTGCACACACTGTATCTAGACTTTTTTTCTATTGTATTATTGACTGTGTGCCTGTTTATTCCATGTGTAACTCTGTGTTGTTGTTTGTGTCACACTGCTTTGCTTTATCTTGGCCAGGTCGCAGTTGTAAATGAGAATTTGTTCTCAATTAGCTTAACTGGTTAAATAAAATGTCGATATAGGATTCCTTTTTACTATGGATATAGATACTTCTGTACCTGTTTCCTCCAGCATCTTCACAAGGTCCTTTGCTGTCGTTCTGGGATTGATTTGCACTTTTCATACCAAAGTACGTTCATCTCTTGGAGACAGAACGCGTCTCCTTCCTGAGCGGTATGACGGCTGCGTGGTCCCATGGTGCTTATACTTGCGTACTATTGTTTGTACAGATGAACGTGGTACCTTCAGGCGTTTGGAAATTGTTCCCAAGGATGAACCAGACTCGTGGAGGTCTACCATTTTTTTTCTGAGGTCTTGGCTGATTTCCCAATGATGTCAAGCAAAGAGGCACTGAGTTTGGAGCTAAGCCTTGAAATACATCCACAGGTACACCTCCAATTGACTCAAATGATGTCAATTAGCCTATCAGAAGCTTCTAAAGTCATGACATCATTTTTGGAAATTCTCTAAGCTGTTTTTCAACCACTCCACAAATGTCTTGATAACAAACGATAGTTTTGGCAAGTCAGTTAGGACATCTGCTTTGTGCATGAAGGCCTACCTCCAAGCAGTCAACTTAGTGTATGTAAACTTCTGACCCACTGGATTTGTGATACAGTGAATTATAAGTGAAATAATCTGTCTGTAAACAAAAATTACTTGTGTCATGCACAAAGAAGATGTCCTAACTGACTTGCCAAAACTATAGTTTGTTAGCAAGATATTTGTGGAGTGGTTGAAAAACGAATTTTAATGACTCCAACCTAAGTGTATGTAAACTTCCAACTTCAACATATGGGGGTTACAACAATTCCAGCTCTGCAGAATTTGCTGCATAGAGACAGAATCATTAGATCATTTGTTTTGGTACTGTCCATATGCAGCTTGTTTGTGGTCGCATGTTTAACAATGACTGAAAACTTGCCCTGAGCTAACTCTGCAAATATCACTGCTGGGTGATTTGGAAAGTCCTAGTCAATCAATCAATAATATAATAATACTCTTAGCACAAAATGTATCTTTAATTTACAATATTTTGAAACTATGAAAATAAAAAGGTTTTCTTTTGTGAAACAGCACAGTTACATTTTATGGCAAATAGAAACTGGATGGTGTTCAGAGATAGATGGGAGTGGTTGAGTGGAGCTGAAGGGTGAGACTAAAAATAGCAAGATAACTAGACAACTACTGTAAATTATACTGTGTCCATAAAATGTATGTACTGAAGGTTCAGAACTTTTGTGAATCAGCACAGATGGAAAATCTACGGCAAATAGAAATCAAAACTGGATGGCCTTCATAAATAGATCGGTGGGGTTGAGGTTAGCTGAAGGATGGCACTAAAAGCAAACTAAAGATAACTATTGTCAAATATACTGTGTCCGTAAAATTCATATAATATGTATAAGCTGGAAGTAAGTGTTGTTGTCCATTAGTTTACTTCAATAAGGGGAGTGGTGGTAGGGTTAGGGGACAATTTGAAATTGTGTTTTTTACATTGGATAAAAGTTGAGACTCAGAGCTAGAAAATGGTATATCATACAAATAAAATAAAATAATATTTCACATGTGAATACAACAGGTGTTGGTAGACCTTATAGTGAAATGCTTACTTAAGCTCTTAACCAACAATGATTCCAAATAAAAAAACAAGTGTTAATTAAGTTTTAAAAAATGATAAGTAAAAAATTGAAAATAAAAGTAACAAATAATTAGACAGTAGCAGTAAAATAATAACAAGCGAGGCTATATCCAGGAGGTACCGTTACAGAGTCAATGTGCGGGTGCACCGGTTAGTCGGGGTAAATGAGGCAATATATACATGTAGGTCAGTGGCGTTTTAGACGAGCGAGGACAATTTGTTTTTCATGAGGATGGCCTTATTTTTATTTCAGCATATTGGATGACTGTCATTCATATTCCATTCACCCATTTCTATAACGACACTGGCAAGAACCAGACGTAGACACGGGAGGCAGGTGGTTTGAGCTCTGATATTTATTATAGTCCAAGGGAAGACTTCATAACCAGATCAGAGTCCAAAACGGTACAGGGCAGCAGGCAGGCTCGAGGTCAGGGGCAGGCAGAAAGGTCAGGGAGGTGGGCACAGAGTCAGGACAGGCAAGGGTCATAGACTGAGAAAAACAGGAGCTAGGAGAAAACTGCTGGTTGACTTGGCAAACAAGACCAACTGGCACAGACAGACAGAAAACACAGGCATGAATACACAGAGGATAATGGGCTGATATAGTATGTAATAATTAGTCTAACAGTTGCAAACAAGTTTCTATTGGACAAATTCAAGTATGTTTATCCCTGTTTTGTTCTGTTTGCTTTTTCAACAGAATCGGAAGAATGAATACCCCCATGACTATGCGTAAACACACAGCCATGTTGTATTCCCGCTCACATCCATGCACAACACATCTGCTGTAAGTGAACAAGGTCGACTAAACCTTTCCAAGACAAACTGCTACACACAGCCTACATTGCATCGTTGTCACCATATTAGCTAAAGTAACGTCATAGTCAGCATAGCTAATATAACTAACACATTAGTACACCTGCTACAATCATGCAGTAAAGTTACAGTATACAGTCAGTAAGCAGTTACACCGGCAGGCCCCGGTGGCAATACATTTGCAAAACCAAAATCTTACCTTGACTTGGAAGAGTTCCAGTGTTGTGTTAGATAGTCATAGCCAGCTAGCTAACATAGCATCCCTCTGTTTGAGCAGGATGTTTTAGTAGACTAAACTAACCAGCTTCATTTTCTAGCGAAGTAAGTGAAACTGAAAAAAATGACACTCTCTCTATATACACTACCGTTCAAAAGTTTGGGGTCACATAGAAATGTAATTGTTTTCCATGAAAACATACATGAAACTCGTTGCAAAATTAATAGGACATATAGTCAAGACGTCGACAAGGTTATAAATAATGATTTTTAATTGAAATAATAATTTTGTCCTTCAAACTTTGCTTTCGTCAAAAAATCCTCCATTTGCGGCAATTACAGCCTTTACAGACCTTTGGCATTGTAGTTGTTCATTTGTTGAGGTAATCTGGTAATCTGAAGAGAGTTATTCCCTAAATAATTATTGCGTAGTCCTTTGTGTCATTGTCCTGTTGTAGGAGGAAATTGGCTCCAATTAAGCGCTGTCCACAGGGCGTTGAGAATGGAGTGATAGCTTTCCTTCTTCAAGATCCCTTTCACCCTTTACAAATCTCCCACTTTACCAAAGCACCCCTAGACCATCACATTGCCTCCACTATGCTTGACAGATGGCGTCAAGCACTCCTCCAGCATCTTTTAATTGTTTCTGCATCTCATGAATGTTTGTGATCCCAACACCTCCATAACACTTTTTTTCAATCTTCCTCTGTGTTCTTTTGCCCATCTTAATCTTTTCTTTTTATTGGCCAGTCTGAGATATGGCTTTTACTTTGCAACTCTGCCTAGCTGGCCAGCATCCTGGAGTCGCCTCTTCAGTGTTGACATTGAGACTGCTGTTGTACAGGTACTATTTAATGAAGCTGCTAGTTGAGGACTTGTGAGGCGTCTGTTTCTCCAACTAGACACTCTAATGTACTTGTCCTCTTGCTCAGTTGTGCACTGCGGCCTCCCACTCCTCTTTCTATTCTGTTTAGAGCCAGTTTACGCTGTTCTGTGAAGGGAGTAGTACACAGCATTGTATGAGATCTTCAGTTTCTTGGCAATTTCTCGCATGGAATAGCCTTCATTTCTCAGAACAAGAACAGACTGACGAGTTTCAGAAGAAATTATTTGTTTCTGGCCATTTTGAGTCTGTAATCGAACCCACAAATGCTGATCCTCCAGATACTCAACTAATCTAAAGAAGGTTTTATTGCTTCTTTAATCAGAACAACAGTTTTCAGCTGTGCTAACATAATTGCAAAAGGGTATTCTAATGATCGATTAGCGTTTTAAATTGATAAACTTGGATTAGCTAACACAACATGCCATTGGAACACAGGAGTGATATTTGCTGATAATGGGCCTCTGTACACCTATGTAGATATTCCATTAAAAATCTGCCGTTTACAGCTACAATAGCCATTTACAATATGAACAATGTCTACACTGTATTTCTGATCAATTTTATGTTATTTTAATGGATTAAAAATGTGCTTTTCTTTTAAAAACAAGGACATTTCTAAGTGACCCCAAACTTTTGAATGGTCGTGTACATTTCTCTCTTGCTTCTCCTTCATTTTGGAAGAAATTAATTTGTTCAAAACTATTGTCTTTCTCTCTCTTTGAGTCAACTACTCGACACATGTTATGCACCGCAGCGATTGCTAGCTATAGTTTATACTTTCAGTACTAAAATAATGATCTGATCCTTGGACAGCATGTCAGTTCATGCTGCAAGAGTTCTGATAGATTGGAGGACATTCTCCCAGAAGTTGTCATAAGTACTGTGTAAGTCTATGGAAGGGGGTGAGAACCATAAGCCTCCTAGGTTTTGCATTGAAGTCAATGTACCCAGAGGAGGATGGAAGTTAGCTGTCCTCCGGCTACACCATGGTGCTACCCTACAGAATGCTGTTGAGGCTACTATATACCTTCTTTGCTAAATAGTGTGTTTTAATTCATGATTATTTGGTGACATAATTATATTTAGTATAGTTTTATCTAAAAAGTACAACTTTTAAATGTTTTACCATTTTTAAATGAAAATACCCTGGGGAGGATGGTCCTCCCCTTCCTCCTCTGAGGAGCCTCCACTGATGTAGGTAGAGTTAAAGTGACTATGCATAGATTGTAAACAGAGAGTTTAGTCTGGGTAGCCCATTGATTAGCTATTCAGGAGTCTTATCGTGCCCTCATCACAACTGTCTTGGTGTGTTTAGACCGTGATAGTTTGTTGGTGATGTGGACACCAAAGAACTTGAAGCTCTCAAGCCTTTCCACTACAGCCTCATCGATGAGAATGGGGGCATGCTCAGTCCTCCTTTTCCTGTAGTCCACAATCATCTCATTTTTCTTTATCAGGTTGAGGTCAGAGGTTGATGTCCTGGCACCACACGGCCAGGTCTCTGACCGCCTCCCTTAAGACAGTCTCATTGTTGTTGGTGATCAAACCTACCACTGTTGTGTCATCGGCAAACTTGTTGATGGTTTTGGAGTCGTGCCTGGCTATGCAGTCATGAGTGAACAGGGAGTACAGGAGGGGAATGAGCACGCACCCCTGAGGGGCCACCATGTTGAGGATCAGAGTGGAGGATGTGTTGTTACCTACACTTACCACCTGTTGGAGGCCCGTCAGGAAGTCCAGGATCCAGTTGCAGAGGAAGGTGTTAAGTCCCAGGATCCTTAGCTTACTGATGAGCTTTGAAAGCACTATGGTGTTGAACGCTGTGCTGTAGTCAATGAATAGCATTCTCACATACTGTAGGTGTTCCTTTTGTCCAGGTGGGAAAGGGTAGTGTTGAGTGCAATAATGATTGCATCATCTGTGGATCTGTTTGGGCGGTATGCAAATTGGAGTCGGTCTAGGGTCTCTGGGATAATGGTGTTGATGTGAGCAATGACCAGCCTTTCAAAGAACTTCATGGCTACAGAGTGCTACAGGCCGGTAGTCATTTATGCAAGTTACCTTAGTGTTATTGGGCACAGGGGCTATTGTGGTATGCTTGAAACATGTTGGTATTACAGACTCAGTTGGTTGAAAATGGTTGAAAATGTCAGTGAAGACGCTTGCCAGTTGGTCAGCGCATACACGGAGTACACGTCCTGGTAATCCTTCTGGCCTTGCGGCCTTGTGAATGTTGACCTGTTTAAAGGTCTAACTCACATTGGCATCGAAGAGAGTGATCACACTGTTGTCCGGAACAGCTGGTGCTCTCATTAATGTTTCAGTGTTACTTGCCTCGAAGCAAGCATAGAAGTAATTTAGCTTGTCTGGTAGGTTTGTGTCACTGGGCAGCTGACGGCTGTGCTTCCCTTTGTAGTCTGTAATAGTTTGCAAGTCCTGCCACATCCGACGAGCATTGGAGCCGGTGTAGTGTGATTCAATCTTAGTCTTGTATTGACCCTTTGCTTGTTTGATGGTTCTTCAGGGTATAGCGGGATTTCTTCAGGTTAGACTCCCGGCTCCTTGAAAGCGGCAGCTCTAGCGTTTAGCTCAGTGCGGATGTTGCCTGTAATCCATGGCTTCTGGTTGGTTTATGTACGTACAGTAACTGTGGGGACGACGTCATTGATGCACTTATTGATGAAGCCAATGACTGATGTGGTGAACTCCTCGATGCCATTGGAAGCATCACGGAACATATTCCGGTCTGTGCTAGCAAAACAGTCCTGTAGCTTAGCATCCGCTTCATCTGACCACTTTTTTGCTGACCGAGTCACTGGTGCTTCCTGCTTTAGTTTTTGCTTGTCAACAGGAATCAGGAGGATATAATTATGGTCAGAGTAGCCAAATTGAGGGCGAGGGAGAGCTTTGTACATGTGTGTGGAATCAACGTGATCTAGAGTTTTTTTCCTTCTGGTTGGACATTTAACATGCTGGTAGAGATCAGGAAAAACGGATTTCAGTTTCCCTGTATTAAAGTCCCCGGCCACTAGGAGCGCCACCTCTGTCTGAGCGTCTTCCTGTTTGCTTGTTGCCGTATACAGCTCATTGAGTGCATTTTTAGTGCCAGCATTGGTCTGCGGTGGTATGTAGACAGCTACAAAAAATATACTTTAGATGTAAGCTCTCTTGGTAAATAGTGTGGTCTACAGCTTATAATGAGATACTCTTCCTCAGGCGAGCAAAACCTCGAGACTTTCTTAGATTTCGTGCACCAGCTGTTGTTTACAAATATGCATAGGCCGCCGCCGCCCCTTGTCTTACCAGAGGCCACTGTTCTATCCTGCCGAAAAAGCTTAAAACCCACCAGCTGTATGTTAATCATGTCGCCGTTCAGCCACGACTTGGTGAAACATAAGATATTACCGTTTTAAATGTCCCATTGGTAGGATATACGTGCTCGTAGTTCATCTATTTTATTATTGACTGATTGTATGTCTCCGTCTTTTCCTCCTGCAAATGGCGGGGATGAAGGCCCTGTCGGGGGTCCAAAGTAAATCCTTCCCGTCCGACAGCGTGGGACTGCAACTGTGCTGATGGCAACAATTTATGCTTTTTTGCCAACGTTTCTGACACCGGCCATATTCAATGGGTGTTGAGCGTTCGTATATTCACCAGTTATTCTGTGCTCTGACACATTCAGACCAGAGTGCTCTAAAATCAGAGTAGATAGCTAGAGCAAATTTACCAATCGTAGTAACATTCTATTGAAATGGTTACTTGCATAATGGAGTCTTTTGTTAAGACATGTAGTTAGCTAGCTAGGTAAACAATGAACCATAAACCCAACTCATGATGTTACCAGGTAGTTAACCATCTGGTTCAATGTTAGCAAATCAAATCACATTTTATTTGTCACATACACATGGTTAGCAGATGTTAATGCGAGTGTAGGGAAATGCTTGTGCTTCTAGTTCCGACCATGCAGTAATATCTAACAAGTTATCTAACAATTTCACAACAACTACCTTATACACACAAGTGTAAAGGAAGTAATAAGAATATGTACATAAAAATACATGGATGAGCGATGGCCAAACGGCATAGGCAAGATGCAGTAGATGGTATAGAGTACAGTATATACATACGAGATGAATAATGTAGGATATGTAAACATTATATAAAGTGTAATTGTTTAAAAGTGGCTAGTGATACATTTATTGCATCTAATTTTTAATTATTAAAGTAGCTAGAGATGAGTCAGTATGTTGGCAGAAGCCACTCAATGTTAGTGATGGCTGTTTAACAGTCTGATGGCCTTGAGATAGAGGCTGTTTTTCAGTCTCTCAGGCCCCGCTTTGGTGCACCTGTACTGACCTCGCCTTCTAGATGATAGCGGGGTGAACAAGCAGTGGCTCGGGTGGTTGTTGTCCTCGATGATCTTTTTGGCCTTCCTGTGACATCGGGTGGTATAGGTGTCCTGGAGGGCAGGTAGTTTGCCCCTAGTGATGCGTTGTGCAGGCCTCACTACCCTCTGGAGAGCCTTACGGTTGTGGGAGGAGCAGTTGCCGTACCAGGCGGTGATACAGATGCTCTCGATTGTGCATCTGTAAAAGTTTGTGAGTGTTTTTGGTGCCAAGCCAAATTTCTTCAGCCCCTGAGGTTGAAGAGGCGCTGTTGCGCCTTCTTCACCATGCTGGCTGTGTGGGTGAACCATTTCAGTTTGTCCGTGATGTGTACGTTGAGGAACTTAAAACTTTCCACCTTCTCCATTACTGTCCCGTCGATGTGGATAGGGGGCTGCTCCCTCTGCTGTTTCCTGAAGTCCACGATCATCTCCTTTGTTTTGTTGACATTGAGTGTGAGGTTATTTTCCTGACACCACACTCCGAGGGCTCTCACCTCCTCCCTGTAGGCCGTCTGGTCGTTGTTGGTAATCAAGCCTACCACTGTAGTTTCGTCTGCAAACTTGATGATTGAGTTGGAGGCGTGGATGGCCACACAGTCATGGGTGAACAGGGAGTATGGGAGAGGGCTGAGAACGCACCCTTGTGGGTCCCCAGTGTTGAGGACCAGCGGGGTGGAGATGTTGTTTCCTACCCTCACCACCTGGGGGTGGACCGTCAGGAAGTCCAGGACCCAGTTGCACAGAGCGGGGTCGAGACCCAGGGACGAGTTTGAATGGTACTATGGTGTTAAATGCTGAGCTGTTGTCGATGAAAAATATTCTTACATAGGTATTCCTCTTGTCCAGATAGGTTAGGGCAGTGTACAGTGTGATTGCGATTGCGTTGTCTGTGGACCTATTGGGGCGGTAAGCAGATTGGAGTGGGTCTAGGGTGTCAGGTAGGATGGAGGTGATATGGTCCTTGACTTGTCTCTCAAAGCACTTCATGATGATGGTTAGCTAGCTAACATTAGGCTTTAACTAGCAAAGTAAATGGCTCTGAGATACGAATAATATTACTACACAAATCATAGACGTAACGTTAGCTAGCTGACCTAACAACAGCAGTCAAGCACCCAACTTATTGGCTAACGTTGGCTAGCTACTTCCAGACACAAATGAGAGAACAGCTCACTGACCCTTTTACTCGCCCTATTGAAATGGACACTTGCATAGTGGAGTATTTTGATAAGCGATGTAGCTAGCTAGCTAAAAAATTAACCATAATACCAACTCATGATGTTACTACCTTGCATGATTCAGCATTAAGCACTAAGCTTAGCTAGCTAACATTAGGCTATAACTAGCAAAGCAAATGGCTCTGAGATATGAATAATATTACTACACAGATCATACACGTAATGTTAGCTAGCTAGCTAACAGTACACTTTAACTTGAAATGAAAACAACTTTTCTGACAAAATTAGAAACGTGTAATATCTGAATATGTAGCTTGCTAGACTGTCTTACTCGTTCGTATACATTGAACGCATCTCCCTGTCACAAATACATTGGTTAACCTTGCTTAGTTTGAAGATGTAATCCGGAGACAGGTGTTTTATCCATCTCCTTAGCTATCATACTCTAATTCCACTTGATTTCAAAACTCGGTCCTCCAGAAAGTGGAGAGCAACACTTATGCAGTTCTACTACGTGATATATATTTTTTTAAACCCATTAGACAGGATTACCTACACATACTGACCAGCTTAAATAGACAGAAGCGTGCTACATGGCAGACCAATCCGATCTCGTCTCTCAGCATGTCCAGCCCACTCATTATCTCAGCCAATCATTGCTAGCGGGAAGGTTGCTGACTTTTTCTCTGGTTAAACCAACAGGGCTCGTAATTCAACAATTGTATTCATATTTACAGATGACTTACAAGTTTTTTATTAAGGAACATGAAAGTTCACATGTTCCAGAAGGCATTTCTGCCCAAAAAAACGCATATTGATAACACAAAAAGTTTACTTTCAAATGCCGCTCCAGTGAAGGTTCCTGAAACTAGACACATTTGTTTTGTTTAAAGGTGTGTATACATGTGTGCATGTGAGTGTGTGAGAGTTTGGCTATGTGGAGGAGATTACTGAATAGTTTGGTTCATCAGGCGGACCCCAGGCTTTGCTTGAAGTTATTGAGGGATGAAGATGATTGGCGTACATTAAAGTCATAAATAGACAAGATAAACAAAGGTGCAGATGGAAGGAGGTATTTAGAGGAGGTGACTAGTCTTGCAAATGCATTTTGTATGATGAGTCATTTGTGTATGTTGGAGGAATATGTACTGGCCCAGACAATATTACAGTAAATGAGATATGGGTAAATTAAACTATGGTATAGAGTTAGGAAGCATGCCTGATTAACCAAACCACTAATATTTCTGATGATACCAAAATATTTCAGCACTTTGCTGCAGACAAATTGAATATGATCTTTCCCGGATAACTTTTCATCAGTTAGAACTCAGAGGAATCTAGTGGATGTGACTTGTTCAATTTCATTCCCACCAATTGAGATTCTGGCTCTGTTTACAATATTTCCTATTCTTACTTGTGAATACAAGAAAGTTACAAATAAAAAAAATACATTTAATGGAAATTTGTTTATCTGGAACATTCAGAAAATGTGGCCATGCCTGAGTTGGCTTCATTAATTAGTGAATCAAAAGTATTGTGTGATAAAATCAAATTGGTATCATCAGCAAAGAGAACAGGAAGTATGGTAGAAGCAAGTGGAACAGTATAACTGTAGACCGTCCCCTCGCCCATACCCGGGCGCGAACCAGGGACCCTCTGCACACATCAACAACAGTCACCCATGAAGCATCGTTACCCATCTCTCCACAGAGCAAGGGGAACTACTACTTCAAGGTCTCAGAGCAAGTGACGTCACCGATTGAAACACTATTCAGCGCGCACCACCACTAACTAAGCTAGCTGTTTCACATCCGTTACACAAGGTCATTGATATAGATTAGGAATTACAAAGTTTCAATTATCGAACCATGTGGCACGCCACAGTATATCTTGGCCCTGGTAAATGCGCAGCCATTTGCATAAACAAATAGTTCTCTATCATAAACATAACTATATAACCAATTATATGTATAATCACGAAAGCCATAATTCAATTCAGAAAGTAATATTTCATGATCAAGAGTGTATTCATTGTTCTTAAGGGCTGTGCAGATTTTATCTGCAAGTTACAAAAGAGACATACAGTATACAGTGGGGCAAAAAAGTATTTAGTCAGCCACCAAGTGGTGCAAGTTCTCCCACTTAAAAAGATGAGAGAGGCCTGTATATTTTCATCATAGGTACATTTCAGCTATGACGGACAAAATGAGAAAAAAAAATCCAGAAAATCACATTGTAGGATTTATAATGAATTTATTTGCAAATTATGGTGTAAAATAAGTATTTGGTCACCTACAAACAAGCTAGATTTATGGCTCTCACAGACCTGTAACTTCTTCTTTAAGAGGCTCCTCTGTCCTCCACTCGTTACCTGTATTAATGGCACCTGTTTGAACTTGTTATCAGTATAAGGACACCTGTCCACAACCTCAAACAGTTACACTCCAAACAGAATACAGAATTGAAAGATGTGAGAAAAGTCTGATTAGCAGACTCCACATCGACCTGATTAAAAAAATGTTCCCATAAATATCATCAATCAACATCTTAAAGCACTCACAATTACTTTTGTTAAATATTCTACGTGTAATGCTACTAATCAATCCCACTGTTCATTTCCAGCTTTCAAAGAGAAGTGGAAAATTGGAAAAGGGTCAGAAATGTCAGTTTAAAGTATACCTGTATTAGCCACATTATTCAAATAATTTGTACAAATATTATCAATAAGGGTGACAGATGGTCACTCTTGTGGTCTTATAGATGAGGGGAAACAGATGGAGTATAAAGTATTCAAAAAGTCAGATATCAGTGAGTGGTTTTCACTTTTAAATAAGTTTAAGTAGTAATCACCCAAATAGAAAACAATTGTTATCTTCATTATTCAGCCAATCCAAGGTTGATGCAATGATATCAATTAAACTACCAATGTCAGAATCGGGTGGCCGATAGATGCATCCAATTACCACTTTTTTTATCACCCAACACTGAACAGGAGGGAATTCCTATGAAAATAAGTTCAACAACAATGTTATCAGATGTAAGTGCGTAATCTTCTCTTACAAAGAATCAAAAATGTTTATGAACAAAAATCTATAAACCTCCTCTTCCAGCTCTTGATGTTCTACAGTGGTGAACAGGTTCCGAACTTTTGTGAAACATCACAGCCCAGTGGGAAAATATATATCAGCTCGAAATCAGAGATAGATGGGAGGGGTTGAGAGTAGCTGAAGGCTGGGATTCAAAAATGAAAAGAAAAAAAAACAAAGCTAACGTAAAATGTAAAATATACTGTCCGTCAAATGTATGTAGCATGTATTAGCTGGAAGTGGAAGCCTAAGTATTGTTGTCCAAATGTTTACTCCAATTAGTGGGTGGTACGGTTAGGGGAAAATAATAAAGACAGAAAAAAATATTTTAAAAAAATGTATATATATTTAAAATAATATACAGTGTATTCGGAAAGTATTCAGACCCCTTGACTTTTTCCACATTTTGTTACGTTACAGCCTTATTTTAAAATGTATTAAACTGTTTTTTACCCTCATTAATCTACACACAATACCCCATAATGACAAAGCAAAAACAGTTTTTTAGACATTTTTGCAAATGTATATATTACATTTACATAAGTATTCAGACCCTTTAATCAGTACTTTGTTGAAGCACCTTTGGCAATGATTACAGACTCGAGTCTTCTTGGGTATGACGCTACAAGCTTGACACACCTGTATTTGGGGAGTTTCTCCCATTCTTCTCTGCAGATCCTCCCAAGCTTTGTCAGCTTGGATGGGGAGCGTTGCTGCGCAGCTATTTTGGTATTTGGTATTTTATTAGGATCCCCATTAGCTGTTGCAAAAGCAGCAGCTACTCTTACTGGGGTCCACACAAAACATGAAACGTTACATAATACAGAACATTAATAGACAAGAACAGCTCAAGAACAGAACTACATTTTTTTAAAGTGTACATGTAGCATACATTTTTTTTAAAGTGTACATATCAATGCATACACACAAACTATCTAGGTCAAATAGGGGAGAGGCGTTTTGCCGTGAGGTGTTGCTTTATCTTTTTTTTTAAACCAGGTTTGCTATTTATTTGAGCAATATGAGATGGAAGGAATTTCCATGCATTATGGGCTCTATATAGTACTGTACTTTCTTGAATTTGTTCTGGATTTGGGGACTGTGAAAAGACCCCTGGTGGCATGCCTGGTTGGGTAAGTGTGTGTGTCAGAGCTGTGTGTAAGTTACTTATGCAAACAATTTAGGATTTCCAACACATTAATGTTTCTTATAAAAAGAAGTGATTCATTCTCTCCTAAACTCTTAGCCAAGAGAGAATGGCATGCATAGTATTTATATCAGCCCTCTGATTACAGTGAAGAGCAAAAAGTGTGGCTCTGTTCTGGGCCAGCTGCGTTGTTATCATTTCCTGCCTAAGTTTGCCCACTTTGCCAATGAAGTAATCATTGAAATAATTGGCAACGTGAAATGGTTTTGTGATGAATAAGCCATCTGATTCGATGAAAGGTGTAGTTAAATTTGTCTTTCTTCCCATCATTTCAAAGTTCAATGTTTTATATCATTGATCTTGGCTTCATAATACAGTTTCTTCTTCTTTTTGTTGAGTTTAGTCACATCATTTCTCAATTTGCAGTAAGTCAGCCAGTCAAATGTGCAGCTAGACTTATTAGCCACTCCTTTACGACATCCATTTCAAGCATACAGTCTTTCAATTCCTCATCAATCCATGGAGGCTTAACAGTTCTAACAGTCAGTTACTTAACAGGTGCATGTTTATTATTAATTGGAAAAAGCTATTTAATTTTAAGGTCTCTCCAGAGATGTTGGATCGGGTTCAAGTCCGGGCTATGGCTTGGCCACTCAATGACATTCCTAAACTTGTCCCGTAGCCAATCCTGCGTTGTCTTGGCTGTGGGCTTAGGGTCGTTGTCCTGTTGGAAGGTGAACCTTTGTCCCAGTCTGAGGTCCTGAGGGCTCTGGAGCAGGTTTTCACCAAGGATCTCTGTACTTTGCTCTGTTCATCTTTGCCTTGATCCTGACTAGTCTCCCAGTCCCTGCCATTGAAAAACATCCACACAGCATGATGCTGCCACCACCGTGCTTCACTGTAGGGATGGTGCCAGGTTTCCTTCAGACATGACGCTTGGCATTCAGGCCAAAGAGTTCAATCTTGGTTTCATCAGACCAGAGAATCTTGTTTCTCATGGTGTCATGACTGCCCTGTGAGGATTCAAATGGGTGAGATCAGCTTGGCAATGTATGACAATAACCATACACTCTCTCTCTCTCCAACAGAGGGGGAGGAGGAGGGAGCGGTGGGGGATTGACAGCTCACACTCTGTCATAAATTAAAGGAGAGGAGATTCAGAGAAGTCCCTCTCCAAATTAACACAGGAATGTTCTTTTGGTTCCAGAGACTTTTCCCGCCAAAATTCGAACACATTCTAAAGCGAATACTGGAAAAATACTCCTAACAAAGAATGTGGGGAATGGTCAGAAATGAGCTAAATAATAATAATGTCATATGGGTTATTATTTTGTGATGTCATTAAAAGTGTTTTAAAGGAAATACTCTAACTTGAAAAGTATATACACTACATATACTAAGTCTCCATCCTTAACGTTGTATGTGAAATATGAAAAATTATGAGAGTAAATTTGTTAAGATAGGAATGTGGTTTTAGGAGTCATAAGACAGAATCTGTGTCCTATAAATGTTGCACAATAAGTAGCCATGCCCCGAGTGAGGTCAGCCTGATGGAACCGTCCCTTTCGACCTGAGTGCATAAAAGGATTGGTAAAGAAATTAACATTCAGACCAGAACATTACCAGGTTGCAGCTGCGCGTGTAAAGTGGTTTGAATCCTGAATATCAACATGAGTTGGAGGCGAGAACCTCACCTCCCAGACAATCACTGGTAGGCTGATTAGCTGTCCTAAGTCAAATATCTAGAAAAGCTCATTTAAGTTTAACCATTCTACTACTCTTCAAACCATCCTATCCTACCAGTCATCTCAAATCACAGTATTCCACCACCCTCCTCACCCAATGGGAACCATTGACACGGCTGGCTAGCCTATCTTCAAAGGAGCATTGTCCAGAGTGAACAACAGTTGAAGAGACAGGTCCAAACCCCTTTCGGACAATCTGAGGCTTACAAGCGTGCCGCTGAAAGGCCCATCACCCTTCCTAAGGAGGGCTGGTTCCAACAGAGATCCACGGCAAACGAAGGCAAATGAATACATTCATGATTTGCTACTCCAAACGCGTGGCGGTTCGTGTGCAAAGTATATGATTACTGTGAGAATAGTTCATAAAGTGTATAAACGATAAGTGTCTCTTTTTCTCTCTCTCTCTCCTTCCCTCTCCATCATATTGTGTCAGTCTGCTAGGGACATTTTCTCATGTATTAAGTGTATGTTTAACCTGTATTATCATTTAGTGAGCTAGTAAATAAATAATTAAACCAATTTGGGTAGTACTGAATTATAAGTACGGCTGGGGTCGTTGCATATGCAAGAAGTTACAACTGTTCAGAATGAAGATATGATACAAGGTCATGATTAATACATTGACTGTTTTATGGATGTGATGCAATGCCTTGCAAAAGTATTCATCCCCCTTGGCGTTTTTCCTATTTTGTTCAATTACAACCTGTAATTTGAACAGATTTTTATTTGGATTTCATATAATGGACATACACAAAAAAGTCCAAATTGGTGAAGTGAAATTTAAAAAATAACTTGTTAAAAAATGTCTGGGAAAAAAAAAAATGGAAAACCCCCTAAATAAGATCTGGTGCAACTAATTACCTTCAGAAGTCACATAATTAGCTAAATAATGTCTACCTGTGTGCAATCTAAGTGTCACATGATCTGTCACATGATCTCAGTATATATACACCTGCTCTGAAAGGCCCCAGAGTCTGAACACCACTAAGCAAGGGGCTCCACCAAGCAAGCGGCACCATGAAGACCAAGGAGCTCTCCAAAACAGGCCATGGACAAAGTTGTGGAGAAGTATAGATCAGGGTAGGGTTATAAAAAATATCTGAAACTTTGAACATCCCACAGAGCACTATTAAATCCATGATTAAAAAATAGAAAGAATATGGCACCACAACAAAGCTACCAAGAGAGCACCGCCCACCAAAACTCACGGACCAGGCAAGGAGGGCATTAATCAGGGAGGCAACAAAGAGACTAAAGATAACCCTGAAGGAGCTTCAAAGCTCCACAGCAGAGATTGGAGTATCTGTCCATAGGACCACTTAAAGCCGTACACTCCACAGAGCTGGGCTTTACAGAATAATGGCAAGAAAAAAAACATTGCTTAAAGAAAAAAATAAGCAAACACATTTGGTGTTCGCCAAAAAGCATGTGGGAGATTCCCCAAACATATGGAAGAAGGTACTCGGGTCAGATGACACTAAAATTGATATTTTGGGCCATAAAGAAAAATGCTATGTCTGGCACAAATCCAACACCTCTCATCACCCTGAGAACACCATCCCCACAGTAAAGCATGGTGGTGGCAGCATCATGCTGTGGGGATGTTTATCATTGGCAGGGACTGGAAACCTGGTCAGAATTGAAGGAATGATGGATGGCGCTAAATACAGGGATATTCTTGAGGGAAACCTGTTTCAGTCATCCAGAGATTTGAGACTGGGATGGAGGTTCACCTTCCAGCAGGACAATGACCCTAAGCATACTGCTAAAGCAACAATTTAGTGGTTTAAGGGGAAACATTTAAATGTCTTGGAATGGCCTAGTCAAAGCCCAGACCTCAATCCAATTGAGAATCTGTGGTATGACTTAAAGATAAGATTAGTTATCCACGCTCAAGTTCTGTTTTTTTTTATTATTTCTTGTTTGTCTCACAATAGAAAATATTTTGCATCTTCAAAGTGCTAGGCATGTTGTGTAAATCAAATGATACCAATCCCCCAAAAATCTATTTTAATTCCAGGTTGTAAGGCAACAAAATAGGAAAAATGCCAAGGGGGTGAATACTTTCGCAAGCCACTGTAGGTGAAGACCTTAAGAGTTTAATTCGGGAGATGGTAACTCTTTAAACAACCGCTCTCGTGGTGCCCCAAATTCCTAATGAGTTAATTGTTACATGAATAATTTAACTGAGTAACAGTTAAACATATTTAGTTGATTCAATAAATAACAGTCATCAAGTTAATGAAAGCAAAGTCACAACAATGGTCTGAGAGTCTTTAGGTGCCCTTTGGCAAACTCCAAGCAGGCTGTCATGTGCCTTTTACTGAGGAGTGGCTTCCTTCTGGCCACTCTACCATAAAGGCCTTGTTGGTGGAGTGCTGCAGAGATGGTTGTCCTTCTGCAAGGTTCTCCCATCTCTGCAGAGGAACTCTAGAGCTCTGCCAGAGTAACCATCGGGTGCTTGGTCACCTCCCTGACCAATGCCCTTCTCCCCCAATTGCTCAGTTTGGCCAGTCGGCCAGCTCTAGGAAGAGTCTTGGTGGTTCCAAACTTCTTCCATTTAAGAATGATGGAGGCCACTGTGTTCGTGGGGACCTTCAATGCTGCAGAATGTTTTTGGTACCCTTCCCCAGATCTGTGCCTCGACACAATTCTGTCACGGAGCTCTAGGGACAATTCCTTCGATATCATGGCTTGGTTTTTGCTCTGACATGTGCTGTCAACTGTGGGACCTTATACAGACAGGTGTGCCTTTCCAAATCTTGTCCAATCAATTGAATTTACCACAGGTGGACTCCAATCAAGTTGTAGAAACATCTCAAGGATGATTAATGGGAACAGGATGTACCTGAGCTCAATTTTGAGTCTCGTAGCAAAGGGTCTGATTACTTATGTAAATACTTTTTTTGCAACCATTTCTAAAAACCTGTTTTCATTTTGTCATTATGGGGTATTGTGTGTAGATTGCTGAGGAAAATGTTTTATTTAATCAATTTTAGAATAAGGCTGTAACGTAACAAAATGTGGAAAAAGTCAAGGGGCCTGAATACTTTCTGAAGTTACTGTATATATTTACTAATAAAAAATATATGTGGGATTGGAAATGATGCAGATATTTACATTGATAGAAGCCACAATCTATGCAATATTAGAGCTGATCTATCCCCTAAAACAGAATAAAAAATAAAAAATGTAGAATGCTTGCCAAATTACACCCCATCTACTATTCAGTATTTAGGTCTCTGGTCAAAATTAGTGCACTATATAAGGAATAGGGTGTCATATGGGACGTAGAGTGATCTCCTCTGGTGAACACATGTTACTGTCGTGACCAAATTACCACAGAGTCGTGCTGTGACTCAAGAGAGAACACTCATCATAGTCATGCAGTAGCTGACTGTATAAGGTTAGGACTGAAGCACCACAAAAAAAAAATACAAAACCCTTCCTTTTCTCTGGTCCACTGCACAGCTCTTTTCCTGCGTCACACGTCACACTCTAATTCCAGTGTCTCCTTCATGGTTTCTGTTGGCCAATGGCCAGGGGTGGGTGAGAGAGAGAGAGAGACAGAGACAGAGAGAGAGACAGAGAGAGAGAGAGAGAGAGAAAGAGAGAGAGAGAGAGAGAGAGAGAGAGAGAGGGTGAGAGGTAGAAAGACAGAGCCAAAGAGACAGAGCCATAGAAAAAGGAAGAGACAGACAGAGATAAAGAAAGAGAGAGCTAGAAAGAGAGAGCACTCCCCCATTCTCAGTAGCAGCAGAGTGAGTGACTGATAAAAGGCTTTTGTGGCTGTGAAGAGTGCAGGCCGCAGCATCAAACCCTGGCCTCCCAAAGGAATAGCATGTCGTTTAGAAACGAGGCACAGAACCCTTCCTCTATGTCACATTACATTACACTCTAGACCTCAGCTCAACTCATCTTTTCAATGGAACCATTTTGCTGCCTCGCCTGTCCGAGGTTTTGGGGTCATACTCATTATTCCTTACATTTTTGATGGAGTGTACTGTATAGTGAGGACATGCATGTTCTATGATTCTGAAAATATATAGTATGTAGTGTGAAACGTTTGCATTAATATGGCTTTATGATGTGATTGGAATATTATAGAGAACTTTGCACTTCCCAATACAAAGATCATATTTATAAATACACTTTCATGTAGAGTAGAATGTATGCTTAATGAAATTCTCTGTGGATTGGCAGCTACCCGCAATATAAAAATGGTCAGGCACATATGGGCCATGCAGCTGCATCTAAATAAAAGTCTTACTCTTAAAGGGATAGTTCAGAATTTTGGCAATGATGCCCTTTATCGACTTCCCCAGAGTCAGATAAACTGGTGGATACCATTTTTATGTCTCTGTGTCCAGTATGAAGGAAGTTGGAGGTAGTTTCGCGAGCCAATGCTAACTAGCGTTAGCACAATGACTGGAAGTCTATTGGTATCTACTAGCATGCTTTAAATGTTGAAAACCAGTATGGGCCCTTGTGGTTTCCCGTTTATTAGAATACTGATTATAATGTAAGTAATGGCTTTCTGCCAGTTGTCTATTTTGGTGCCCTGAGCCATAGCACAATGCAGGCCGATGCTCCATGGCCTTTCTCAATGCCACAATGTCTAATGGATTGGCTTGATTAATCAATAACATTAGTGATCCATATACGTACATAAAGTAGGCTGGGACAGCACATGCAAGACCTTCCACTTTATAGGAGTATTCAACCTTTCCAGCTGCATTGTCAGATATGTTTGGTTCAAGAGAAAACATTGGCTTGAAGAGCTGATAGTTCAGAGGAACATCAACTATAAGGATAAATATGACTAGACAGAGACGGCATATAGGAGCTGATAAACGTTACTTTTTTCTCTGCAAGCAAGCACCATCTCAAACATTTCTCTGATGGAAAATCATTTATACACTCTTAGAAAAAAAGGTGCTATCTAAAACCTAAAAGGATTCTTCGACTGTCCCATAGGAAAATCCTCTGACGAACCATTTTTGGTTCCATGTAGAACCCTTTTGGTTCTAGCTAGGACAATTTTGGGTTCCACAGAGGGTTCTACATGGAACCCAAAAGTGTTCTACCTGGACCCAAAAAGGGTTCTTCCTGGAACCAAAAAGGGTTCTCCTATGGGGACAGCTGAAGAACCCTTTTGGAACAGCTGAAGAACCCTTTTAGTGTAGGCACTTGTCAGGCATCACTAATTAGTAAATTAATCATCAACATACATTTTCCAATCTTAAAATACAGTAAGTGTTGTGCTCAGGTGTGGACAGCATTTGTGTACACAAGTTTGTGTCCCTGGGAAGTTGGGAGCTGTCACTCAACTTCCTATTGTAGTGGTGAAATAAGTGCACCCCTCCTCACCGACTGATTGTGATATTTGACTAAGCCACTATTTTCACAAAAACAGTCAATGTACAACAAAGCATGTCTTCCAAGGCCATCCAGTATGCCATTCATTTAGCGTCTTATCCAACGTTCATTCATCTTCAGGGACGTGTGTCAACAAACACGTTCTCATCCTTCCGTCTCCTCTAAACATTTAGTGTATGATAGAGACATAACCCTGACTGCAGCTCTAGCGTCCTCTGTCCTGTCAATCAGCCACATAGCATTATCCTTTTTCCCTCTTCCCTTGACTCCCCTGCACTTTAATCATTTATTAATTTCCCCCGTGGTCCATTGGAATAGGCATCATGGTCTGCATTTAAAGAGCAGAGATCAGAGGAGTGGAGTGACACTAGCTCATATGAGAAAATAATAGGGGAATGTGCTTTTTCTGGCATCTCCGTTGTAGCAATCAACTGAAAACTAACCCACACCAAAAATCATTAGTGTGTAGAAAGAAGTGTGTTACTGTAAAGGTATTTACCATACAATCATAGAAATAGAATCCATGGATTGTAATTCTATGCGTATAACCGTGGGAAGAAAGGTCAGTAAACATATTCAGGAAACACCAAAGAAGCAGACTCCTGAGCCAGCCTTTAAAACCCTTCTCCCACAGCATTACAGCTTTGCCCACTGTTCACTCCTATTATCAACATGACCCGTTGGGGTCTCCAGAAAATGCCATTTTCATTACAAGGGAAGTTGTCAATACATTAAGGATTAAGTGTTGACTGTTACCCTGTCTGACTCTCTCTTCAATTATCGGCTGCTGCATCTCACACATCAACAGCATAGGCAGGAGGCTGCATGTAACAGACCAACAGGCAGGAGGCTGAATATAACCCATCAACAGTAGGCGAAGGATGCACTGAGGGGATATGAGGTCAAATGACATGCACAAATATCCTTCAGGGAAGAGGAATTCTCATATACCTCCATGACCAGAGAAATGGCAGTGGAATTGCATCCTGACACATTAATCATCATTTTTGAGAATGTTTTATTCATGGTTTACTGTCCATGCTTGAGAATATTAAGCGAAGAGCCTGTGTATGTGCTGTTTTACATGCCGTTTTACATGAGACTCTCAACAGCGCTATTCTTCTGTCTTTCATGGAAAATACTGAACTTTGTGTGGGAAATTCAAAGCAAATTGCCTCTCAGTAACGATTTGCAATACAGGCCAATAATGTGCATATTGTTTGTCTAATACAGTATATTAAATCAGAAAAGCTGAGGTGTATGATTTCAGACATCTACAATATAACAATACTGTATATTCCACATAACCATTCATACAAAGATATAAAAATTGACTGATTGCAGAGTGCAGCTGTATAACACCTTGAAAATCTATTTGTTATGCTTGACTAACTGCTGCTGTGAACCTTTGTTAAGAATCTGTGTGAAATTTTTACATTAAAATAATTGTTGATCTTGTGTATGGGAAATGGCCACTCATAGTGTTGGTGCTGGCCTCCAATTATCCCAATGTAACAGCGAAGTGTTCTAGAGAGGAAGTGAAGCAGAAAGGTTACAGTCTGATGGGCAGGAGAACACTGCCTCTATCTGCTACAAGAGCCCTTTACAACACTCAAAGACACAATTAGCCTCAATGAGCCAAAGAGCCTCATCCCCATCCTCTAATTCAATTTACAACCAGAAAATATGATTGCTATGCTGATTTCAGAGAGAAAGATTCCCTGTTTGATTGTTTTCCTGTTGTAATGGAATCACAGTTGACGACCTGTACTGTCCTCCCCCCAGGCTCTATGGCTATCAACTGAGGTGACTTACTGCCTCTAGCCTGGTTCCAGATCTGTTTGTACTGTGTAGCTAAACATTTTTGGGACCAGGCTATCCTGCCACTGGCTCTGAATGACAAACACATTTTACATTGTCAGGTAAATGTTATCAATTGTGATGGATGTCACATTTCTTGAAGTGTTTTCAAATAGTATTTGAACCCAGGACTGGTAGCGAACACTTTCTGAAACAAGGGTTTGTGAGTACAATACCAGTTTGGAAAGAGGGCACAGGGCTGATCAGACAACCCGGCTGCGCCCCAAATGACACCCTATTCCCTATGAGCCGTGTTCAAAAGAAGTTCACTATAAAGAGAATAGGGTGCCATTCGGGGCTCAGCCACTATCTCCTACTATCTCTCTCACTGCCCGTGCCTGTAGAAGAAACTCATCAGAATATTTAATCACACAGGAAATTTCCATTTATCGTTTTTTCCGTAAGAGCACATCATATGATCACTACTGTTGAAATATCTTCAGGAGGTGCAGTTAGTTCTTCTACTCCAGGCTTGCATTACTGAATGCTACATACTGACTCCTACTAGTGATAGAGATGCATGTTCTGTACAGTACGTAGAAGTATACAGAAGTGTATTGAAACAAATCAATCTATTGCCAGCTAAAACAAATGGTTAGTTTATAGTTAGAACACTGCTGATAGGATAGAAAGGGCTGGATGTTTCGTTTTGTCTACGTCCCATATGACACCCTAATTCCTAGTGCAATATAAGGAATAGGGTGCCATTTGGGACTCACACTTTTCCTGTATTAGGTTGGGGCGTGATTAATTAAGATAAACAGATGTTAGGTGAAGCTGACAGAGTAATGTGTTTATGTTCCATCGTTCTTAACACACAACACACACACACAAAAACAATGTTGCCTTTCCATTTGTCACTGTGTGACTGCAAGAGTATTTAGATGATTTTAAAGGATGTGTTACGTCAACCTGAGTCTAGGATGGAAACTGTGCTCTGGTCCTGTTCCCACCCCTTGGTAAATTAACTTTTCATGTGGCCGACCGTTATTGATGACTCTTGCACTTCCTCCAGTCTGACTTCATTATAATAACTGTGTCCCAAATGGCACCCTCTTCCCTATATAGTGCACTAATTTTGACCAGTGCCCATTGTAGTGCATGTAGGGGATAGGGTGCCATTTTGGGATGCAACGAGTACCTTTTTAAAGCTCATGCCTAGTACTGTATAAGCATGTCAGGAAGGCCATTTTAGTCATGCAAAAGTAGTCTAGTAAGGTTCTAGAGAGGACTGGATATGTTTCTCCTGCCAATGCATTGAATGATATACCTGGGCCTGTAGTCAGTCAAAACTGCTAAACTGGTTTTGTATGGGGAAAAAATGGTTCATTAAATTCCTCTTGTGCCGTAAACTGGGCATGTTTAAAACATTATCCAGTTGGGTTTCTTTTTTTTCTCACAAGGTTGTCATTGTTATATTACATAAAACCACACATAAATTCTCAGAGCTCAAGAAAAACATTTTTGTCGTATACAAAAAAATAGATGTCAGGATAGGCTATTCTTAGTCCGGGACCCATACTCTTGGGAAAAAAGGTGCTACCTAGAACCTAAAAGTGCTCTTCGGCTGTCCCCATAGGAGAACCGTTTGAAGAACCCTTTAGGGTTCCATGTAGAACCCTGTTACATGGAATCCAAAAGGTTTCAACCTGGAACCAAAAAGGGTTCTCCATGGAACCTAAAAAGGTTCTCCTATGGGGACAACCAAAGAACCCTTTTGGAACTTTTTTCTAAGACTGCACCCAAGCTATCAAATACTAGCCCATCCTAAAATTCAGAATACAGCTCACACACATCTTGTTATTAAATGAATTATCATAGTCTATTCCAACCAACACCATGTTATTCTTAGTGGCATGTCTTTCTATTGTAATATTCTTCAGAATGGTGTTTTCTTCTAAAATATTATGCTGGTTCCATCCCAAATGGTAACCTATTCCTTGTAGCAACCCCTACTACTAGCCTTTCCAACCTCTCTTTCGTATCGTCTGAGATCCCCAAAGATTGGAAAGCTGCCGCGGTCATCCCCATCTTCAAAGGGGGAGACACTCTAGACCCAAACTGCTACAGACCTAAATCTATCCTACCCTGCCTTCCAAGTAAACAAACAGATCACAGACCATTTCGAATCCCACCGTACCTTCTCCGCTATGCAATCTGGTTTCAGAGCTGGACATGGGTGCACCTCAGCCACGCTCAAGGTCCTAAACGATATCATAACTGCAATCGATAAGAGACAATACTGTGCAGCTGTGTTCATCGACCTGGCCAAGGCTTTCGACTGTCAATCACCACATTCTTATCGGCAGACTCAATAGCCTTGGTTTCTCAAATTACTGCCTTGCCTGGTTCACCAACTATTTCTCAGACCGGATTCAGTATGTCAAATCGGAGGGCCTGTTGTCCAGTCCTCTAGCAGTCTCTATGGGGGTGCCACAGGGTTCAGTTCTCGGGCCGACTCTTTTCTCTGTGTACATCAATGATGTCGCTCTTGCTGCTGGTGATTCTCTGATCTACCTCTACACAGACGAAACCATTCTGTATACTTCTGGCCCTTCATTGGAAACTGTGTTAACTAACCTCCAGACGAGCTTCAATTCCATACAACTCTCCTTCCGTGGCCTCCAACTGCTCTTAAATGCAAGTAAAACTAAATGCATGCTCTTCAACCAATCGCTGCCCGCACCTGCATGCCTATCCAGCATCACCACTCTGCACGGTTCTGACTTGGAATATGTGGACAACTACAAATACCTAGGTGTCTGGTTAGACTGTAAACTCTTCTTCCAGACTCACATTAAGCATCTCCAATCCAAAATTAAATCTAGAATCGGCATCCTATTTCGCAACAAAGCATCCTTCACTCATGCTGCCAAACGTACCCTCGTAAAACTGACTATCCTGCCGATCCTTGACTTCGTCGATGTCATTTACAAAATAGCCTCCAACACTCTACTCAGCAAATTGGATGCAGTCTATCACATTGCCATCCATTTTTGTCACCAAAGCCCCATATACCACCCAACACTGCGATCTGTATGCTCTCGTTGGCTGGCCCTCGCTTCATATTTGTTGCCAAACCCACTGGCACCAGGTCATCTATAAGTCTTTGCTAGGTTAAGCCCTGCCTTATCTCAGCTCACTGGTCACCATAGCAGCACCCACCCGTAACACGCGTCAATTCTTATTGGCCGCCTTTCCTTCCAGTTCTCTGCTGCAATGACTGAAACTAATTGCAAAAATCACTGAAGCTGGAGACCCATATCTCCCTCACTAACTTTAAACACCAGCTGTCAGAGCGGCTCACAGATCACTGCACCTGTACATAGCCCATCTGTAAATAGCCCATCCAACTACCTCATCCCGATAATGTAATTTATTTGTTTGTCCTTTGCACCCCAGTATCTCTTCTTGCACATTCATCTTCTGCAAATCTATCACTCCAGTGTTTTAATTGCTAAATTGTAATTATTCCACCACTATGGCCTATTTTTTGCCTTACCTCCCTTATCTTACCTCATTTGCACACACTGTATATATACTTTTTTTCTCCATTGTTTTATTTACTGAATGTTTGTTTATTCCATGTGTAACGCTGTGTTGTTGTTTGTGTCGCACTGCTTTGCTTTATCTTGGCCAGATCGCAGTTGTAAATGAGAACTTGTTCTCAACTAGCCTACCTGGTTAAATAAAGGTGAAATAAAAAATAAATAAATAAAATAAATATAGTGCCCTACCTGGTCTAAAGTATGTAGTATACTATATAAGGAGTACTCTGGACCCTGATCTCTCTTTTGAAGAACATATCAAGACTGTTTCAAGGACAGCTTTTTTCCATCTACGTTTAATTGCAAAAATTATGCAGAAAAATTAATCCATGCTTTTGTCACTTCTAGGTTAGACTACTGCAATGCTCTACTTTCCGGCTACCCGGATAAAGCACTAAATAAACTTCAGTTAGTGCTAAATACGGCTGATAGAATCCTGACTAGAACCCAAAAAATGTATCATATTACTCCAGTGCTAGCCTCCCTACACTGGCTTCCTGTCAAGGCAAGGGCTGATTTCAAGGTGTCACTGCTAACCTACAAAGCATTACATGGGCTTGCTCCTACCTATCTCTCTGATTTGGTCCTGCCGTACATACCTACACGTACGCTACGGTCACAAGACGCAAGCCTCCTAATTGTCCCTAGAATTTCTAAGCAAACAGCTGGAGGCAGGACTTTCTCCTATAGAGCTCCATTTTTATGGAATGGTCTGCCTACCCATGTGAGAGACGCAAACTCGGTCTCAACCTTTAAGTCTTTACTGAAGACTCATCTCTTCAGTGGGTCATATGATTGAGTGTAGTCTGGCCCAGGAGTGTGAAGGTGAACGGAAAGGCTCTGGAGCAACGAACCGCCCTTGCTGTCTCTGCCTGGCCGATTCCCCTCTTTCCACTGGGATTCTCTGCCTCTAACCCTATAACAGGAGCTGAGTCACTGGCTTACAGGGCTCTTTCATACCGTCCCTAGGAGGGGTGCGTCACTTGAGTGGGTTGATCTTCCTGTGAGGATCAACCCACTCAGTGAGGTGATCTTCCTGTCTGGGTTGACGCCCCCCCTTGGGTTGTGCCGTGGCGGAGATCTTTGTGGGCTATACTCGGCCTTGTCTCAGGATGGTAAGTTGGTGGTTGAAGATATCCCTCTAGTGGTGTGGGGGCTGTGCTTTGGCAAAGTGGGTGGGGTTATATCCTTCCTGTTTGGCCCTGTCCGGGGGTGTCATCGGATGGGGCCACAGTGTCTCCTGACCCCTCCTGTCTCAGCCTTCAGTATTTATGCTGCAGTAGTTTATGTGTCGGGGGGCTAGGGTCAGTTCGTTATATCTGGAGTACTTCTCCTGTTCTATCCGGTGTCCTGTGTGAATTTAAGTATGCTCTCTCTAATTCTCTCTTTCTCTCTTTCTTTCTCTCTCTCGGAGGACCTGAGCCCTAGGACCATGCCTCAGGACTACCTGACATGATGACTCCTTGCTGTCCCCTGTCCACCTGGCCGTGCTGCTGCTCCAGTTTCAACTGTTCTGCCTGTGATTATTACTGTTTGACCATGCAGGTCATTTATGAACATTTGAACATCTTGGCCATGTTCTGTTATAATCTTCACCCGGCACAGCCAGAAGAGGCCTGGCCACCCCACATAGCCTGGTTCCTCTCTAGGTTTCTTCCTAGGTTTTGGCCTTTCTAGGGAGTTTTTCCTAGCCACTGTGCTTCTACACCTGCATTGCTTGCTCTTTGGGGTTTTAGGCTGGGTTTCTGTACAGCACTTTGAGATATCAGCTGATGTACAATGGGCTATATAAATACATTTGATTTGATTTGAGTAGGGTGCCATTTGGGATGTAGACTCTGTTCTCTGTAGGAGTCTACCAGTTTGTTTTTATTCATCCATCCCTTTAAAAACAGGGAACAAAAGGAAACTGCTGCAATGAAAGGTACCCATGAAAAACTGAAAACCAATAAGGGGGAGAAAATATAGCTAGTAGACTATAGAGATTGTATCTCCATTCTCCATTTTCTTTATCTTTATGTTGCTGGAACACTGCTCCCTCAGATGGTCATTATGACAGATACCTAAAACAAATTATCAAATGATAATAAGTACCAAGAAATAGGAGTGAGTATAAAATCAAATCAAATTTTATTGGTCACATACACAGATCTTAATGCAAGTGTAGCGAAATGCTTGTGCTTCTAGTTCCGACCATGCAGTAATATCTAACTGTCACGCCCTGACCTGAGTATTCTTTGTTTTCTTTATATATTTTGGTTTAGGTCAGGGTGTGACATGGGTGATGTACTGTATGTGTTTTGTACTGTCTAGGGGTTTTGTAGGTTTATGGGGTTGTTTACCATCTAGGTGTTTATGTATGTCTATGGTTGCCTAGATTGGTTCTCAATTAGAGGCAGCTGTTTATCGTTGTCTCTGATTGGGAACCATATTTAGGCAACCATCTTTTTTGCGTATTTAGTGGGTTATTGTCTATGTGATGTTGCATGTTAGCACTCAGTTTCGATAGCGGTCACGGTCGTTTTGTTATTTTGTTTGTTTAGTGTACTTTGTGTTTTTCCGTCATTAAGTATGTATTCACACAACGCTGCGCTTTGGTCTCCTCACTATGACGATCGTGACACTAACAAGTAATCTAACAATGTCACAACAACAAAGGAATGAATAAGAATATGTACACATAAATACATGGATGAGCGATGGCCGAACGGCATAGGCAAGATGCAGTAGATGGTGTAGAGTACAGTATGTACATATGAGATGAGTAATGTAGGGTATGTAAACATTATATAAAGTGGCATTGTTTAAAGTGACTAGTGATACATTTATTACATCCAATTTTTAATTATTAAAGTGACTAGAGATTTGAGTCAGTATGTTGGCAGGAGCCACTCAATGTTAGTCGATGTGGATAGGGGGGTGCTCCCTCTGCTGTTTCCTGAAGTCCACGATAATTTCCTTCATTTTGTTGACCTTGAGTGTGAGGTTATTTTCCGGACACCACACTCCGAGGACTCTCACCTCCTCCCTGTAGGCCGTCTGGTCGTTGTTGGTAATCAGGCCTACCACTGTAGTGTCTTCTGCAAACTTGACGATTGAGTTGGAGGCATGCATGGCCACACAGTCATGGGTGAACAGGGAGCACAGGAGAGGGCTGAGAACGCAAACTTGTGGGGCCCCAGTGTTGAGGACCAGCAGGGTGGAGATGTTGTTTCCTACCCTCACCAGGAAGTCCAGGACCCAGTTGCACAAGACTGGGTCGAGACCCAGCTTAATGACGAGTTTGGAGGGTACTATGGTGTTAAATGCTGAGCTGTAGTCGATGAACAGCATTCTTACATAGGTATTCCTCTTGTCCAGATGGGTTAGGGCAGTGTGCATTGTGATTGCGTGGTCTGTGGATCTGTTGGGGCGGTAAGCAAATTGGAGTTGGCCTAGGGTGTCATGTAAGGTGGAGGTGATATGATCCTTGACTAGTCTCTCAAAGCACTTCATGATGACGGAGTGAGTGCTACGGGGTGATAGTCGTTTAGCTCAGTTACCTTAGCTTTCTTGGGAACAGAAATGGTGGCTATCTTGAAGCATGTGGGAACAGCAGACTGGGATAGGGATTGATTGAATATGTCCGTAAACACACCAGCCAGCTGGTCTGCGCATGCTCTGAGGACACGGCTAGGGATGCTGTCTGGGCCGGCAGCCTTGCGAGGGTTAATGCGTTTAAATGTTTTACTTACATTGGCTGCGGTGAAGGAGAACCCGCAGGTTTTGGTAGCGGGCCGTGTCGGTGGCACTGTATTGGCCTCAAAGCGAGCAAGGAAGATTGTGTGAAAAAGTTGCACTAAATCATAATGGGAAAACTGATTTTCTGTGTAGGAATGAATTACATTTGATTTTTGTGTCAAATCGTCAATTGGGAACCCATCCCTTCTGGGATTAATTGACACAAACCAACATTACAACAATTCACTGTGGTAATTCAATTATAATTCTTCTTCTGGTGTTCTCTGCATTACCCATCGCATAAAGAGTGAAAATTTAAGGTACTGTAAAAATCAATAAAAAATAGTAAATTAGATTATCCAAACAATAATTATATCCCTAGAGCAGTAAAATAATATACATACATGATATAACACAACATATACAGATAAATAAATAAATACATACAGAAAAAAAGAAACAAAGGCATTTGAACCCAATATGGCCCAAAACCAAAGGTATATCCCAAATGGCATCCTATTCCCTATATCATAAACTACTTTAGTAGGGTAAAAAGTAATGCACTATGTTGTGAACAGGGTGCCATTTGGAACACAGTGAAGAGACCAACCAAGCTTTTGAGAAAATTGCTCAACCCCCCTCCCCCTGCTTCCTTCCTGTAATTCAAGGTCAGAGGTGAGGTCTCCCTGGTCCGGCAGTTTGCTTTGTTGCAACAGAGTAATTTATTTCTGTAGTTACAACATACGTTTTTTTTAAACCAGTGAATTCCATTAATTCTTGGACCTCCTTAGTATTCCATTCCATGTGTAGAGGAAGGCATAGAGAACAACAGACATTATGAGGGATGAGGGTATGACACAGTAAGAAATATGGATGTAGATTGGACCAATAAATACTAGTCCAGAGACAGGGAGGGGACAGATGCATTAGTTTAATCCACTTTCAGAAAGGCTGGGAGGCTGGTTGGCTCTGCCAGTAGGCAGAGCCTTCTTTAGGATCCTCCTTGAAAAGAACAGAGGAATATAGAGCAGGATTAAATGGGGGCTGGTTTATTGTAACAATTACAACTGTCTACAATATGCTACATATTGTCTACAATATGCCTAGGCCCGTATTCATAAAGCATCACAGAGGAGTGCTGACCTAGGATCAGTTGCCACCTATACAGAGAATCTTCAAAGACATTATGATCGAAAAGGCAAAACTGATCCTAGATCAGTACTCCAACTTTAAGACACTATGGATGTGATTTCTAAATAAAATTAATAGAACAGGAGCATAATGAGTGCAAACTGAGAGTAGCTAACATTCACACATCGTCTATATTCTACTATCTTCTATAATTCTGTGGAATAAGGCTATAGTGTACACTATGGGTGATATCTGATCACTGGCCCGAAAACAACCACTTGACAGAATGATTTAAAACACAAAGCAAGACACAGAATATGGATTATTCAACGCATTACTCACAAAGGTAGGAAAAAAGCAATCAACCATTTTCTTCTGTCAATCAATTTGAGTTTGTCTGTTGGAGAGCAGTTGTCAGAGAGAGAAAGGAAAAATGAAACGTCTTTGGTTCAACATTGAGATTGATGAGTCGGCCATGATAGAAAGTACATTTGTCTTCAGTCTGAGTACCCTGGTCATCTATAAATCTGTTGATGAGGGTTGGATGCATGCAGAGATGGGAGCAATAACATTTACCCATCCACAGAAAAGGCACTGCTACCCTTTCTTCTGATGCAGTGTGCATTGGCAATGCAAAAGGCATCCATCAAACTGGTCTATTCATGGGCATAAAACATTTGTCCTAGGCCAAAGCAATTGCTCTTGGTTTCTGAAGCGATGTTATTTTTTTTTCATATGGTGAATATTTTTTAGTTGACAAAAAAACAAACCATTTGCTTGTATTCCTTTTGGAGGTTGCATTGTGTAAATCATATATTTGATCACTTGTTATTGGTATGTGTACTTTATCCAATGCATTTTGTATGCCGCTACCTTTTTCCTTTCTATGCTTCTATAATGATGATAGCACTGGAGGCTGGTGAGGGGAGTATGCTCATAATAATGTCGGGAATAGAGTGAATGGAATGGCATCTCATCACATGGAAACCATGTGTTTGATACCATTCCATTGATTACTTTCCTGTCATTACTATGAGCCCGTCTTCCCCAATTAAGGTGCAACCAGCCACCTGCGGGTGATAGTAATATTGTCTGCTGTGCTGATTTCCTGGGCAAACACGTTGAGGGAACGTGACTATAGTGTGTATCAGGACTGGTATGCACAGATAAAGAAGCAGGTAAGAGGATGACTGCCTTGCCTGGTTCACCAATTACTTTGCAGACAGAGTTCAGTGTGTCAAATCGGAGGGCATGCTGTCCGGCACTCTGGCAGTCTCTATGGGGGTGCCACAGGGTTCAATTCTCGGGCCGACTCTTTTCTCTGTATATATCAATGATGTTGCTCTTGCTGCGGGCGATTCCCTGATCCACCTCTATGCAGACGACACCATTCTATATACTTCCGGTCCATCCTTGGACACTGTGCTATCTAACCTCCAAACGAGCTTCAATGCCATACAACACTCCTTCCGTGGCCTCCAACTGCTCTTAAACGCTAGTAAAACCAAATGCATGCTTTTCAACCGTTCGCTGCCTGCAACCGCACGCCTGACCAGCATCACCACCCTGGATGGTTCCGACCTTGAATATGTGGACATCTATAAGTACCTAGGTGTCTGGCTAGACTGTAAACTCTCCTTCCAGACTCATATCAAACATCTCCAATCGAAAATCAAATCAAGAGTCGGCTTTCTATTCCGCAACAAAGCCTCCTTCACTCACGCCGCCATACTTACCCTAGTAAAACTGACTATCCTACCGATCCTCGACTTTGGCGATGTCATCTACAAAATTGCTTCCAACACTCTACTCAGCAAACTGGATGCAGTTTATCACAGTGCCATCCGTTTTGTCACTAAAGCACCTTATACCACCCACCACTGCGACTTGTATGCTCTAGTCGGCTGGCCCTCGCTACATATTCGTCGCCAGACCCACTGGCTCCAGGTCATCTACAAGTCCATGCTAGGTAAAGCTCCGCCTTATCTCAGTTCACTGGTCACGATGGCAACACCCATCCGTAGCACGCGCTCCAGCAGGTGTATCTCACTGATCATCCCTAATGCCAACACCTCATTTGGCCGCCTTTCGTTCCAGTACTATGCTGCCTGTGACTGGAACGAATTGCAAAAATCGCTGAAGTTGGAGACTTTTATCTCCCTCACCAACTTCAAACATCTGCTATCTGAGCAGCTAACCGATCGCTGCAGCTGTACATAGTCTATTGGTAAATAGCCCACCCACTTTCACCTACCTCATCCCCATACTGTTTTTATTTATTTACTTTCCTGCTCTTTTGCACACCAATATCTCTACCTGTACATGTCCATCTGATCATTTATCACTCCAGTGTTCATCTGCAAAATTGTAATTATTCGCCTACCTCCTCATGCCTTTTGCACACAATGTATATAGACTTCCCTTTTTTTCTACTGTGTTATTGACTTGTTAATTGTTTACTCCATGTGTAACTCTGTGTTGTCTGTTCACACTGCTATGCTTTATCTTGGCCAGGTCGCAGTTGCAAATGAGAACTTTTTCTCAACTAGCCTACCTGGTTAAATAAAGGTTCAATTAAAAAAAAAAATAAAAAAAAAAAAGAGGGAGGGGGGGGTTTAAAGTTAGATTGGAGTAAAAATACGTTGAACAAATACAGGATTGTTTTCTATATCAGTTACACCAATAGTAATTTGGCAGTTGTACTTGTGACAAGTTAGTTAGATAAGCCTGCTGATTACCTACCGAGAAGTACAACTTCTAATTACAATTTCCTTTACATTTTAAATGCCATTTAGATGGTACCAGATCCCAGAGGCCATTTTATGTGTGAACATGTGGTCTTTCAGTCTGCATTCCTCTGCTACATTTGGGCACTACTCACTGGGCACAGACATCAAATCAACGTCTATTCCACAATGGTTCAAGGTCTATTCCACATTAGTTCAACATAATTTCATTGAAATTACATGCAAACAACGTTGATTTGATTAGATTTGATTCAACCAGTGTGTGCAGGTGTCAGTTCAAAGTCTAGTTTTTAACTTTGTTTGAGTTGTCACGTAATCGTGAATTCATCAACAAATGTCACCAGGTCATTAGATTTAGGTTAATACAAGTTCCGAGAGGAAAATACAAAATGCCTTTACCTTGATGACTTTTTGAAAATCCAGTTTTCCACATTGATTCAACGTCATCACATAGATTTTCTGGTTTGAAATGACGTGGAAACAACATTGATTCAACCAGTGTGTGCCCAGTGGGTAATTGCTTCCCTAAACTTTAAAATGGCTGGATAAATCAAAGGAACAGCTAACAAGAATTGCTTGGCAGATGTGTTATGCAAATCTGTGCACAATCGAGCAGATTGAGGCTTTTTCAATGGCACAGATGGGAAGACATAGAGAGGGAAACAGGAAGCTATACAGTAGCAATGCCAATGCAGGAAACTCTGTCAGTACAAAATCACTGCCCGTTTTGCACAAACATTCTGTTTGAATTCTGCCCAGCTTTGAATAACATTAGCACCCCCCGCATGGGAAAAAGTAGTCATTTTATTCAGGGATGGAAGGGATGTTCTCTAAAAAATATAAAAAATAAAAATGTCAAAGCAGGAAGGAACACAATACAGGACAATATGTTGTGATTTTCTATCTTCTCCTATCCCAGTGTCCTGTAATGTATAGCAGTATAGAGGTGCAATAGAGGTGCTCTTCAGAAAAAGTTATGAGTAATGAGCAGAGCTACCTTTAGTAGCAACATAAAGAGAGATAAGGTGTATTCTATACGTTGGCATAATATATAGTGGTTTTCTGATCATTACAGTTTTAATTACTGTAACAGCCCACAATATTCTCCAACAGTCATTTTTTTTGAGGTAGCAAGTGTAAGGTTACATAATGGTGAGCCTCCCAAATAGCACCCTATTCCCACTATAGTGCACTAGATTTGACCAGCCCCCCTATGGGCCCTGGAATGGAGTGTATAATAGCACCAGAAGGGATGGTGCCGTTTTACGGGCGCCTAACCAACTGTGCTTTTTGTTTTTTGCATTGTTTGTAACTAATTTTGTACATAATGTTGCTGCTACCATCTCTTATGACCGAAAAGAGCTTCTGGACATCAGAACAGCGATTACTTACCTCGAACTGGATGAAAATGTTTTCTTTAATGATTCCGACACAAAGGATATACTGCTTCGTAAAGTCAAGGCCCAAATCCCCATCATCAGCGTGAAGAAAAGACGAAGGAAAGGGTGAGAAGGGTGGGATGCCTTGTAAGAATTTTGCTGACGAGTAGGTAAACCACCACTTCCATCTCTATTATTGGCCAATGTGCAATCATTGGAAATGGGACATTAAAAACTGTAATATCTTATGTTTTACCAAGATGTGGCTGAACGACTAAACAGATAATATAGAGCTCGCTGGCTTCTCCGTCAACGAGCTGTATAAGGCCATAAGCAAACAAGAAAATGCTCATCCAGTATCAGCGCTCCTAGTGGCCGGGGACTTGAATGCAGGCAAACTTAAATCCGTTTTAACTAATTTCTACGAGCATGTCACATGTGAGCCAGAGGTTTAAAAAAACTCTAGACCACGTTTACTCCACACACAGAGATGCATACAAAGCTCTCCCTCGCCCTCCATTCGGCAAATCTGACCATAATTATATCCTCCTGATTCCTGCTTCAATACGGAAGTGGTCAGATGACGGGGATGCTAATCTACAGGACTGTTTTGGTAGCACAGACTGGAATATGTTCCGGGATTCATCCAATGGCATTGAGGAGTATAACCCCTCAGTCACCGGCTTCATCAATAAGTGCATCGACAACGTCGTCCCCACAGTGACGATACGTATATTTCCCAGCCCGAAGCCATGGATTACAGGCAACATCCACACCGAGCTAAAGGCTAGAGCTACCGCTTTCAAGACGCTTATAAGAAATCCTGCTATGCCCTCAGACAAACCATCAATCAAGCAAAGTGTCAATACAGGACTTAGATTGAATCCTACTACACCGGCTCTGATGCTCGTCGAGCGTGGCAGGGCTTGAAAAATGTTACGGACTACAAAGGGAAACCCAGCCGCGAGCTGCCCAGTGACCTGAGCCTACAGACAAGCAAAATGCCTTTTGTGCTCGCTTCGAGGCAAGCAACACTGAAGCATGCATAAGAGTACCAGCTGTTCTGGACGGCTGTGTGATCATGCTCTCGGTAGCCGATGTGAGCAAGACCTTTAAACAGGTCAACATTCACAAAGCCGCAGGGCCAAACGGATTACCAGAACGTGTACTCAAAGCATGCGTGGACCAACTGGCAAGTGTTTTCACTTACATTTTTAACCTCTCCCTGACTGAGTCTGTAACACCTACAAACAACCATAGTCCCTGTGCCCAAGAGAGCGAAGGTAACTTGTCTAAATGATTATCACCCCGTAGCACTCACGTTGGTAGCCATGAAGTGCTTTGAAATTCTGGTCATGGCTCACCTCAACACCATCATGCCTGGATCCCTAGACACAATCCAATTCGCATACCGGCCCAACAGATCCACAGATGACGTCATCTTAATCGCGCTCCACACTGCCCTTTCCCACCTGGACAAAAGGAACACCCATGTGAGAATGCTGTTCATTGACTACAGCTCAACACCATAGTGCCAACAAAGCTCATCACTAAGCTAAGGACCATGGGACTAAACACCTCTCTCTGCAACTGGATCCTGGACATCCTGACGGGCCGCCCCCAGGTGGTAAGGGTAGGCAACAACACATCTTCCATAGCAATGTGAGCAAGACAAAGGAGCTGATCGTGGACTATAGGAAAAGGAGGGGCGAACAGGCCCCCATTAACATCGACAGGGCTGAAGTAGAGCGTGTCGAGAGTTTCAAATTCCTTGGTGTCTACATCCCCAACACATTATCATGGTCCAAACACACCAAGACAGTTGTGAAGAGGGCATAACAACACCTTTTCCCCCTCAGGAGACAAATTACATCGACTAACCTGTACCCCCTGCACACTGACTCGATACCGGTAACCATGTATATAGCCTCGTTATAGTTATGTAATTTTCTTGTGTTACTTTGAGATTTGTTTTATACATTTTTTGGCTTTAGTTTGTTTAGTAAATATTCTCTTAACTTATTTCTTGAAGTGCATTGTTGGTTAAGAGCTTGTAAGTAAGCATTTCTGTAATTTACATGCTGGGAGTCAGGAAGCATGTTCAGGGAGTGTATTAATAACAAAATGAACATAGAACAAAACAAGAAACACAGATAGCATATAGACATGAACATGAACAGAAATAATAACACCTAGGGAAGAACCAAAGGGTTTGACATATATAGGGAAGGTAATCAGGCAGGTGATGGAGTCCAGGTGAGTCTGATGGTTAATATTCTAATGGTGACTAATCCAAAAACATCTGCCTTTTCTTCTATCATAAATCAACAAGCAAATGAGTGCCACCACACCTGTTGTGTATCTAGACTTGAGCTATGTGATTATGGCAAAAATAATTATGAAATCCGGCAATCTGGACATTTAAATATCAATATTTGCACAATGTTTAACTCTCCGTTGGTCTCAGTAAACGGCCCATGATGCTAACAGTATGCTGCAGATGATATTACCCAGAGGCTTGTATCAGTCCCCACTCTGTTGTTCATAAATCCCAGCTTTAGTGTGATTTATAAAACATCCCCATGGTGTTAGCGGTGCTTATCTCTATGGGAATACAGATGGTAATTAAGCAACAGTGTGCAGATGGCTGCAAATGGCCACAGCCATGGGGGAGACGGATCAGAATGACATTAAGCAAAACAGCTACACAAAATGTGCTTTTATGAGTGGGTGGGAGGATGTCTTAGGCTTGAGTCCCATTGCTGTCTCTAGTAACCCAAAGTCACAATCAACTGAGCATTGGATCTGGCCGTATAGATCTACCAAGTAAGCCAATCACAATCTACAATGGATCTGTAGAGACAGCCTCCTAACCTTCTCAGTGGTTTCTCTAGTTGACTGTATCTAGTAGTTGGCAATACACAAGTACAGCTTTTCACTTTGGTTCTTTTGATTTTGTGTCAAATCCGATATAGACTAAGTTGTTTATGAGATAGATATCTTGAACACTTAACTAAATTATTAAGTCACACATTTAGAGGACTATTTAGGGACACAAAAGCTGGGTTAAGTGAAAAATAAATCTAACATTTCACTCTGAGATTAAAATATTTGTGATGAAAAGGCATGATTAATCATGGTTTATAAATTCTGTGTCAGAAAAAATTTATAACATAACTTTCCCTCAATTATGTTCTGGAACTTTCATGTTCTGGAACTTTCATCTTCTTCTTCAAAGCTGTTCCATGCCTTACAGCAAGTATTGTACTGTATTTCCCCATCCTTTTTTGCTTGTATTTTTCAACAACATAAAATAACTCTCCCTGAACGGACAACACTGGAGAAAATGAATATGTTTGAGGCCATGTCAGAATAGTCTTTCATAATTCTGACACTTAGGGGATAACAATTCGTTTTCTTTTACGGGTCCAGAGTGAATTTAAAGAGTTTAGCATAAATGGGAACAACCTTAAATTATTTAAATGAAAGGAGATAAATTCAAGGAGAGATTCAAAATGATCCATTCATTAGCCAAAGGGGGTTGTTGAATTATTTCCAATTGCTGACAGTTAAGTAGTTGATTTTTACGGTTGAGAAAGCATCTCTTTTCATGTTGCACTTCCAAAGAAGAGGAGCCCTGGGCTTCGAAAGTCCAGTTCAGATAAAACAGCCTAGACCAGATGGTTTTATGCAGTTTTCGAACAGAGTTTTCTTGATCTAAACGTTCCAATTCCGTCTCGGTACAACACATCACTATGGGAAGTCACACTCTTGAAACTTCAACTATAGAACTACAATCATGCCTGACAAGGCCAATGAAAATCATGCCTCGCTGGAAGTCCCGCCTTCCACAAGGAATAACATTGAGGCTCTGATTAATTCCTTCAATTTTTCTGCTCTTTTGTTTTTGTAGTTTCCTACCTACAAACCAATTAGTTATTCGTCGGGTTGCTTAGCATGGCTGTAGCAATGTGTAAAATGTCTAACATGACCAAAACAACAAAGGCTAACAATCTAACAAATGTGCTGTCTTGAATGTTTTGGCTTGGTGCATGCTCAAGCTGCCCTTACTCAAACTAGTTTGTGTGTCCTTTGTCAATGGCTGCTTGGCGTTTCCAATAGTGACTATTTTCTCCCGAAGGACTATGTCTCCGCTGAGTCTGAGTTGCAGGACGCGGGATGGATTTGGTCAGATCAAATGTCTCATTTAACCTGGGCTTGGTGCATGCGGAAGCTGCCCTCACCCAACCCAGGTCCTGTGCGTATTGTCGCCGGTCGCGGGAGGCTACTCTCGGAGGGAGAGGTCGGCCAGGTTTGACTGAGACTCCCTGCCTGCTGTGTCTGACTCAGTAAAGCATTGCTTGCCTCTCTTCCCAGATGTGGTCAACGTAGGGTCCGGCCTGCCTCGGTGATCTGGTCCTACGAGAGTGTCAAGACCAGGCCAACTAAACACTGCAAAGTATGCTAACCAGGTTAGCTGACTCTCAAAGGTGGGCTAGCTACTGTTACTGGCAACCCCACCAATGTTTCCAACTCCTGGAGTTATAGGAAGTGGATGAAACAAGGCGTGTGTGTGCACCTCCAATAAGGAAACAGCCCCCGGCCATCTAGCTCGAGTAACCCCTGGAGTGAGTGGCTTGTGCCACGGGTCTAGCTCACTGAGTTGCTTGTGTTCCCCTCCACCAAAACATTAACGTGACAACAGTGCTCCGTGTTGGTCATGGCCAAATGGAGTACTTCAGCCGTTGCGTGAGCCCCCTGTACCCAAAAAGGGGCTGGTTTCAGGAAAGCACAACTTATGTTTGAAGCTTATCCAAGCTATTAATGCCCCCTCTGTTCCCCTCTGTTCACAGGTTTCTAGTGGTATTTCTTCCGAGGGGGAATGATAAGACGAGCAATTCTGTCACTGTACACAAGGGGGCTCATTATGGGATTCATTGCTTATGCTGTCTCTGTGGTTCATAAGGAACCCCAAAATGAGCTGTCTGTTTCCAGAAAATGCATTTCATTCCTGGGAATAAGATTGCGTATCGCTAGTCTGTTTTTTGTCAGGGATTTCATAGCCAAGCCTGGCCTGTGGCATGCATGTGCACTAGTCCCTACTGGGTCTGATGATACAAGTTATGGTCTTTTAAAGGCAATCGAATTTTGGTAACTGCACTGTCCATTTTACAGTAGCTATTACAGTGAAAGAATACCATGCTATTGTTTGAGGAGAGTGCACAATTTTGAACATGAAAAGTTATTAATAAACAAATTAGGCACATTTGGGCAGTCTTGATACAACATTTTGAACAGAAATGTAATGGTTCATTGGATCAGTCTAAAACTTTGCAAATGCACTGCTGCCATCTAGTGGCCAAAATGTAAATTGCACCTGGGCTGGAATAATACATTTTGGCCTTTCTCTTGCATTTCAAATATGATGGTAAAGAAAAATACAAAATAACGGTTGGTTTCTTCTTTGTATTATCTTTTACCAGATCTATTGTGTTATATTCTCCTACATTCCTTTCACATTTCAACAAACTTCAAAGTGATTCCTTTCAAATGGGACCAATAATATGTATATCCTTGCTTCAGGGCATGAGCTAAAGGCAGTTAGATTTGGGTATGTCATTTTAGGCGAAAATTGAAAAAAAGGGGCGGATCCTTCAGCGGTTTTAACAGAACAAGCAGTGCTGAATGCAACCTTGCATCTCAGAGGTATGAATTTCCAGATGACACTGCTTCAGTGTCAAAGCATTCCCTTCCAGTGGGGTGTGTTGTACGAGGGCGGTTCAGTAGCGGGGTGCGCAGTGCTCACTCCATATCTAATACATGGAACGACGGATGGTGTACTTGGAAATCAGACGACAAGGAGGGACTATTGGAGGGCAGGGCGAGCTCAATGGCCTTGTACTCTATTTTACTCTGACTCAGCCTGCACTGGGGAGGGTATGTCTGGAGAGTTTGTCTTTGTGTCTTGTGGCCCCCCGTTGGCTCAAGAAAACGGGACTCACAGTTGCCATTCCCCTGTTGGGCTAAGATTTGTGGCCACTCCCTGGGCACAGGGACTTGTTGTCTCGAGCACAGGGTGTGTGGTAAATGGTGGTTGCAGATCAAGGAAGCAAGCAGTGTTGAACACATGCTGGTGTCCCACACACAGTCCCCTAGGTTGTCTAAACACATTTCATTTCTGGGTGGAATTGTATTCAATGATGAATCACACCTGTCTGCTAGCACAGAGGGTTTCCGTATTACAAAACTGTATGTACCTTTACCAGCTACGTTACAAAGTACATTGTCACCTGTAGCTATGTCTGTTGGGTATGATAATCTCCATGCTAAAAATGTGCATTCCAGCGCTGGTGGCTAGTCAGTCACCTGGACATGGCTTACCACCTAAACCAAATACTATCCCCTTCATGTCCATGGGCCCTGACTCCATGGTGAGACTATTTGCTTTGGAGCAGGATGCTCCCAGGGGCCGGTGTCTACATTGTTGTCTGTTCTTCTCAATGGAGGACTTGAGTGCTCCGTTGGGAACGGATGTGCTGGCCTACAAGTGGCCACAACATTTTCTTTACGCATTTCCTCCAGTGGGGCTGATTCAGCCCACTCTGGAGGGAGTGCATCTGGAGGGCTTGTCATTGACTCTTGTGGCTGCCTGATGGCTGAAGAAACCATGGTTTGCCATTTCTGTTGCTCAGGGATTTACTGTCTCAGGCAAAAGAGTTATTCCTTTTCAAAGTTTTATTGTAAAGAATTCTGATGTTTCTACAGGAGCTTTTGAGCAGGGTCGTTCATTCTCCATTCTGAAAGTGGGCATGGCTGCTATATCTGCATGTCATGTTGGTGTTGACGAAGTCACGCCGGGAACTCACACCCGGCTCTGGCGCTTCCTAAAGGGTGTCCTCTGGCTTAGATCGGTTTTTGAGTTGGAGTTGGAGTTGGTGGATTCATAAATCCTCTCCTATAAATCTTCCCTGCTCCTGGCTTTAGCTTTGGCTAAGCACGTGGGTGATCTCCGCGCATTATCTTTGCATCCTTCCTGTACTCAGTTCTCCCCTAGCAAATCTAAGATGACGTTACATCCTAATGAGGCCTATTTCCTGCAAATCTTTAGCTTTTGAGCTATTCCCCTTTTCGCCTCCTCTGTTTGCATCTAAGGAGCAACGGCGGTTACGTGCCTTGTGTCCAGTACGAGCTTTATGCATGAACATTGAGCGGACCCAAGATTGGGTAACTAAGTTTTTTGTCTGTTTTGCTAATCTGGCTCAAGGTAGGTCCCTAAGTGCCTCCCACACTGGATTGTGGAGGCTATCTCCCTGGCATGTAGCAGCAAAGGGGCAGGGGTTACCTAATGGTGTACACAGCCACTCCACCAGGGTTCTGGTGGTGTCTTGGGCAATATTTAAAGGGGAGTAGGGGAGTTGGTTGTCACCACACATGTTTGTGAGGTTTTAATGCTTGGATGTCACTGCTCAAAGTGTGGCCCACAGTGTGCTTACAGCTTGGACAGGAGAGGGTCATTAGGCAGTGTGCAGTTTGTACGATACCCAGACTACAACTTTTTGAGGGCTGGAGGTCTGGGTGGTCTGCCATGGGCCATTTAAATTGGTATCTGTTGGGGGTGGCTTAGGGCTGTATTGCAGTCCCCATAGTGATGTGTTGTACTGAGCGTACAGACTGAATGGGAACGTAAAGTTATGACTATAACTACTGTTCCCTGACAGAGGGAAATGAGGGACAACACCTGTTTGGCACCACTCCACCAGGTTCTGGGCTCTGTGAAGAGCGTTACTGAATTGAAGGAATGAATCCGAGCGTTAGCATTATCACCTGTGGAATGCAAGGCCTCCAGTGAGGCGTGATTGTAGTTCTTCAGTTAATGTGGTAAGAATGCAACTCCCCATAGTGATGTGTTGTACCTGGTTTTCCTCCTTCAGGGAGCAGTAGTTATAGTCATAATGTTACGTCACTCTGATAAACACCACTTTCCCCAGCGTATGCTTAAGCATTTTCAACACCTCAAATGGGTCTCCCAGATACTCATCCTTATGGGCTATACTCGGCCTTGTCCCAGGATGGTAATTTGGTGGTTGAAGATATCCCTCTAGTGGTGTGGGGGCTGTGCTTTGGCAAAGTGGTTGGGGTTATATCCTTCCTGTTTGGCCCTGTCCGGGTATCATCGGATGGGGCCACAGTGTCTCCTGACCTCTCCTGTCTCAGCCTCCAGGATTTTTGCTGCAGTAGTTTATGTGTCGGGGGGGTTGAGGTCAGTTTGTTATATCTGGAGTACTTCTCCTGTCTTATCCGGTGTCCTGTGTGAATTTAAGTATGCTCTTCCTAATTCTCTCTTTCTCTCTTTCTTTCTCTCTCTCGGAGGACCTGAGCCGTAGGACCATACCTCAGGACTACCTGGCATGATGACTCCTTGCTGTCCCCAGTCCACCCGGCCGTGCTGCTGCTCCAGTTTCAACTGTTCTGCCTGCGGCTATGGAATCCTGACCTGTCCCAAACCTATTATTTGACCATGCTGGTCATTTATGAACATTTTAACATCTTGGCCATATTCTGTTATAATCTCCACCCGGCACAGCCAGAAGAGGACTGGCCACCCCTCATAGCCTGGTTCCTCTCTAGGTTTCTGCCTTTCTAGGGAGTTTTTCCTAGCCAACGTGCTTCAACACCTGCATTGCTTGCTATTTGGGGTTTTAGGCTGGGTTTCTGTACAGCACTTTGAGATATCAGCTGATGTACAAAGGGCTATATAAATACATTTGATTCGATTCAACATAAAAACAAATCGTTATCTGACATACACGCATCCTCCACTCCATTTTTAGACAATTTCATTTTTGTTCCATTCTTTGACAATACTGTTGTCCATTCATCTCCACCAATTTTGCTTGACGCGCTGGTCGATTAAAATTCGGCATCCACTTCCGCCATCTGGCTTTGATCCAAGATGGCGTAGCAGTAAGTGTCCTGTCGTATCGTCTCTCTGTAAATATCGTCTCTTTTTCGTTTTAGATATTCGTTTTAGATATTTTTTGATATTTTTTTCTTCGCATATCTTTAAAAACATTTTGCTAAACCTAAGCTTCCAAATACTCTTCTGCAACCCGCCAATGTAGCTACTTTTCCTAAAGTAGTTATATTTACCTCGGAACCGGACCCCCTCAACGGACCCCCTCAACTGAAGCTAGCCAGCTAACTACCAGCTATGCTAGCGGTCTTCAGCTAACTGGTCATCAACTAACCTTTAGCTCGGAAAGCTCTCGCCAGTTCAAACAACGCGACGCTAACCAGAGCATAACGGACCTATTTAATAATTATTTTATTTTTTTACCCCCGGATTCCCACCACAAACGGAACATTCTTCAGCTGGATCTTCGCAACTAGCTATCGAGCTAAACAGCAACCCTGGTTGATTACTCCTGGCTAGCGTTTCCACCCACGTAGCTTGAAGCTAGCCCGGCCAGAGCTCCTAGCATACTCCTGGGCTACAATACCCTGACTACGACCGGTCTATCGATATCACTGCATGAAGAGGAATAAACAGACTCACCCCATCGCGACGTCCTCCAAAGGTTAACTCTCTAGCCCTCGCTATCTCCTTGCTTGCTAGTTCGGCATGCTAACTGCTAGCTTGTTTAGCCCAGGTCCGCTAACTACTACCTTGTTTACCCCGGCCTGCTAATCTGTTAGCCTGTTAGCACAGGCCTGCTAACCGTCTTCATCGCCGCGTCCCAAAATCGCAGTGGCCCATATGTACTCTATCTCTTCCCGATTTAAAAAAAAAATGTGTTTATACCTTCCGGAAACCTGCCTCACCCAATGTGATACGGAATCGCTATTATCTTTATTTTTAGAACACACTCAAGAACCTCCAGAAGCTAACCAGCTAGCTAGCTACAAGCTATTTAGTCATTGTCAGTTTTCTTAACCTGGATAACACTCGCCAGCCCAGCCCCCCTGCCCCATCCACCGCTGCCCCCTGGACTCTGAACACTTGGCTACATAGCTGATGCACGCTGGACTGTCCATTAATCACGGTACTCCATTCTGCTTGTTTGTTTTATCTGTCGGCCGAGTTGCCTAGTCAATGCCATCTCACCTGCTGTTGTTATGCTAGCTGATTAGCTGTTGTCTCACCCACTGTTTTAGCTAGCTTTCCCAATTCAACACCTGTGTTTACTGTATGCCTCGCTGTATGTCTCTCTCATATGTCAATATGCCTTGTATACTGTTGCTCAGGTTAGTTATCATTGTTTTAGTTCACAATGGAGCCCCTAGTCCCATTCCTCAGACCCCTGATACCTCCTTCGTCCCACCTCCCACATATGCGGTGACCTCACCCATTACAACCAGCATGTCCAGAGATAAAACCTCTCTCATCATCACCCAGTGCCTGGGCTTACCTCCGCTGTACCCGCACCCCACCATACCCCTGTCTGTGCATTATGCCCTGAATATATTCTACCATGCCCAGAAACCTGCTCCTCTTATTCTCTGTCCCCAACGCTCTAGGCGACCAGTTTTGATAGCCCTTAGCCGCACCCTCATACTACTCCTTCTCTGTTCCGCGGGTGATGTGGAGGTAAACCCAGGCCCTGCATGTCCCCAGGCACCCTCATTTGTTGACTTCTGTGATCGAAAAAGCCTTGGTTTCATGCATGTCAACATTAGAAGCCTCCTCCCTAAGTTTGTTTTACTCACTGCTTTAGCACACTCTGCTAACCCTGATGTCCTTGCCGTGTCTGAATCCTGGCTCAGGAAGGCCACCAAAAATTCAGAGATTTCCATACCCAACTATAACATCTTCCGTCAAGACAGAACTGCCAAAGGGGGAGGAGTCGCAGTCTACTGCAGAGATAGCCTGCAAAGTAATGTCATACTTTCCAGGTCCATACCCAAACAGTTCAAGCTACTAATTCTGAAAATTACTCTCTCCAGAAATAAGTCTCTCACTGTTGCCGCCTGCTACCGACCCCCCTCAGCTCCCAGCTGTGCCCTGGACACCATTTGTGAATTGATTGCCCCCCATCTAGCTTCTGAGTTTGTTCTGTTAGGTGACCTAAACTGGGATATGCTTAACACCCCGGCAGTCCTACAATCTAAGCTAGATGCCCTCAATCTCACACAAATCATCAAGGAACCCACCAGGTACAACCCTAACTCTGTAAGCAAGGGCACCCTCATAGATGTCATCCTGACCAACTGGCCCTCCAAATACACCTCCGCTGTCTTCAACCAGGATCTCAGCGACCACTGCCTCATTGCCTGTATCCGCTACGGTGCCGCAGTCAAACGACCACCCCTCATCACTGTCAAACGCTCCCTAAAACACTTCTGTGAGCAGGCCTTTCTAATCGACCTGGCCCGGGTATCCTGGAAAACATTGACCTCATCCCGTCAGTTGAGGATGCCTGGTCATTCTTTAAGAGTAACTTCCTCACCATATTAGATAAGCATGCTCCGTTCAAAAAATGCAGAACTAAGAACAGATACAGCCCTTGGTTCACTCCAGACCTGACTGCCCTCGACCAGCACAAAAACATCCTGTGGCGGACTGCAATAGCATCGAACAGTCCCCGCGATATGCAACTGTTCAGGGAAGTCAGGAACCAATACACGCAGTCAGTCAGGAAAGCTAAGGCCAGCTTCTTCAGGCAGAAGTTTGCATCCTGTAGCTCCAACTCCAAAAAGTTCTGGGACACTGTGAAGTCCATGGAGAACAAGAGCACCTCCTCCCAGCTGCCCACTGCACTGAGGCTAGGGATCACGGTCACCACCGACAAATCCATGATTATCGAAAACTTCAACAAGCATTTCTCAACGGCTGGCCATGCCTTTCCGCCTGGCTACTCCTACCTCGGCCAACAGCTCCGGCCCCCCGCAGCTCCTCGCCCAAGCCTCTCCAGGTTCTCCTTTACCCAAATCCAGATAGCAGATGTTCTGAAAGAGCTGCAAAACCTGAACCCGTATAAATCAGCTGGGCTTGACAATCTGGACCCTCTATTTCTGAAACTATCCGCCGCCATTGTCGCAACCCCTATTACCAGCCTGTTCAACCTCTCTTTCATATCGTCTGAGATCCCCAAGGATTGAAAGCTGCCGCAGTCATCCCCCTCTTCAAAGGGGGAGACACCCTGGACCCAAACTGTTACAGACCTATATCCATTCTGCCCTGCCTATCTAAGGTCTTCGAAAGCCAAGTCAACAAACAGGTCACTGACCATCTCGAATCCCACCGTACCTTCTCCGCTATGCAATCTGGTTTCCGAGCCGGTCACGGGTGCACCTCAGCCACACTCAAGGTACTAAACGACATCATAACCGCCATCGATAAAAGACAGTACTGTGCAGCCGTCTTCATCGACCTTGCCAAGGCTTTCGACTCTGTCAATCACCATATTCTTATCGGCAGACTCAGTAGCCTCGGTTTTTCGGATGACTGCCTTGCCTGGTTCACCAATTACTTTGCAGACAGAGCTCAGTGTGTCAAATCAGAGGGCATGTTGTCCGGTCCTCTGGCAGTCTCTATGGGGGTGCCACAGGGTTCAATTCTCGGGCCGACTCTTTTCTCTGTGTATATCAATGATGTTGCTCTTGCTGCGGGCGATTCCCTGATCCACCTCTACGCAGACGACACCATTCTATACACTTTCGGCCCGTCATTGGACACTGTGCTATCTAACCTCCAATCGAGCTTCAATGCCATACAACACTCCTTCCGTGGCCTCCAACTGCTCTTAAACGCTAGTAAAACCAAATGCATGCTTTTCAACCGATCGCTGCCTGCACCCGCTTGCCCGACTAGCATCACCACACTGGATGGTTCCGACCTTGAATATGTGGACACCTATAAGTACCTAGGTGTCTGGCTAGACTGCAAACTCTCCTTCCAGACCCATATCAAACATCTCCAATCGAAAATCAAATCAAGAGTCGGCTTTCTATTCCGCAACAAAGCCTCCTTCACTCACGCTGCCAAGCTTACCCTAGTAAAACTGACTATCCTACCGATCCTCGACTTCGGCGATGTCATCTACAAAATTGCTTCCAACACTCTTCTCAGCAAACTGGATGCAGTTTATCACAGTGCCATCCGTTTTGTCACTAAAGCACCTTATACTACCCACCACTGCGACTTGTATGCTCTAGTCGGCTGGCCCTCGCTACATATTCGTCGCCAGATCCACTGGCTCCAGGTCATCTACAAGTCCATGCTAGGTAAAGCTCCGCCTTATCTCAGTTCACTGGTCACGATGGCAACACCCATCCGTATTACGCGCTCCAGCAGGTGTATCTCATTGATCATCCCTAAAGCCAACACCTCATTCGGCCGCCTTTCGTTCCAGTACTCTGCTGCCTGTGACTGGAACGAATTGCAAAAATCGCTGAAGTTGGAGACTTTTATCTCCCTCACCAACTTCAAACATCAGTTATCTGAGCAGCTAACCGTTCGCTGCAGCTGTACATAATCTATTGGTAAATAGCCCACCCATTTTCACCTACCTCATCCCCACAGTTTTTATTTATTTACTTTTCTGCTCTTTTGCACACCAATATCTCTACCTGTACATGATCATCTGATCATTTATCACTCCAGTGTTAATCTGCAATATTGTAATTATTCGCCTACCTCCTCATGCCTTTTGCACACATTGTATATAGACTCCCCTTTTTTCTCTACTGTGTTATTGACTTGTTAATTGTTTACTCCATGTGTAACTCTGTGTTGTCTGTTCACACTGCTATGCTTTATCTTGGCCAGGTCGCAGTCGCAAATGAGAACCTGTTCTCAACTAGCCTACCTGGTTAAATAAAGGTGAAATAAAAATTAAAAAAAAAAAAAATCTCTTGTTGAATGGCTCGTTTTATTTGGAGAGGTAATTTAGCATCACATTGACATATATATTTACTGTTGCTTAAAACAAAGGTACAGCTCATATTCTGCTTTCATGATGACCGGAACAGCCTAACCCATTCATTTTCACTATGCTTCTTACAGCACTGAGAGTCACTGGTCATTTATTTTGCTGTAACGGCTTTCTTCCTGGGAAGGAGAGGACCAAAGCGCAGCGTGGTGATTGTTAAACATCTTTAATAAAGAGGAATACCGAGAACACTACAAATATACAAAACAATAAATGTGAAAACCGAAACAGTCCTGTGTGGTGAAACAAACACAGACACGGAAATAATCACCCACAAACCCCAACACAAAACAAGCTACCTAAATATGGTTCCCAATCAGAGACAATGACTAACACCTGCCTCTGATTGAGAACCATATCAGGCCAAACACAGAAACAGACAAACTAGACACACAACATAGAATGCCCACCCAGCTCACGTCCTGACCAACACTAAAACAAGGAAAACACACAAGAGCTATGGTCAGAACGTGACATTTGCCTCAGACCTCCTTTGTATTATCGCCGCTGATTCCAGTTATGATGTGATGACTTGAGTCTGTGAGGAATCCTTTCACACATTGGAACTGTGTTAAATCTCCCTCTTCATTATGGATGAAAATTACCTTCTTATTGCCAGTGAATAGGAGAGCCACAGAGTTATAACCCTACTCGGCACCACTACGCTATCATGGTTTGACATGGGGAAAATGTATCACCCATCATCCTATTGCTTTTAATATTTTGACACATAATTATTGAGATTGAGTGAACCATGATGAATTATTTTTTACATGTTGCACTCGGTCGGGAATGCAATATTCAATAACAATGCACACCTCAACATCACAATATATTGAATTTAAACATGTAAAGACAATGTTGATTATAATGTCATTATCAAACAGTACAGCTGTGCTGCATATGCATTTACATGAATTGGTGAGAAGGCAGAGCAATAAATGGAATATCGGCCGAAAGGAACTAGTTGTGTTGTTTGACGAAGATGTAAGTGAAGAATGCTAAATTAAAACAGATGTTGAGATGTTGACCATACATATTTGTCAGGGATTTCTAATGTGAGTAGAAATGGATTAACATCACATCATTACTTTATGTAGAAATTGCCCACGCCATGCAGCTTTTGCTCTTTGCTAAACTGTACAATCCTGCATCCCAACTGTCACCCTATTCCCTACATAGTGCACTACTTTTGACATTAATTAGGCATTCATTCTGAGGGGTTACGTTAAGGGTTAAGGTTTGAGAAAGGCTTGGGGTTTGAAAACGTGACCCCTGGAGCCGGACTCGGTGGCTTAAACAAGATCCCGGAAATGTTCTATTTGCACAAAAAGCTTATTTCTCTCTGTTTACATCCCTGTTAGTGAGCATTTTTCCTTTGCCTAGATGATCCATCCACCGGACAGTTGTGTTAGCGGGATAGATTTGACAACTTCCGGTAAAATTGCAGAGCGCCAAATTCAAACTACAGAAATATACAATTTTCTAGCTCTGAGTCTCTAATTTTATCCAATGTAAAAAACACAAATTCAAATTTTGCTACACATTCGGTCACATTCAATCTCATAACCTATTACAAGGTAGGACATAGAAACCCAATAATCTATTAACTATAATCTATAAACTATTGTTTGTCACCATAAAAAGCAAATGGGGGCGTTTTCCAGTGGAGAATTAATGCTTGTTCATGCGCACAGATTTACGACAGGTCGGATTTATAACGGAAACATGCGTATGTACTGTGTGACGTGTGCCAAGGTTATAAATCTCTATATTTTAGTACCCTGAGCAGACTTTTCAGAAATGGCGCTTTAAGAAATGTATACAATGATAATAAATGAGGCCCCTGCTGGGCTATAACTTTTCACATTTCAACACTATGAATTATTAATATATCATCCCAGGCCATTCCATCAGTCTTCTGGTTGTATACAAATGATTACATCTGCCTTCCTGCCAGTAAGTTGAACTTTTGAGACTGACAAAAGTTGCCCTGTTGGACATAGTCAAGTTATTTGCTTTCAACCATGCAAGTACTGTTGACACCTCTGACTAATTTCAACAATCACTGTAGAGTAAATCATACTGTACATTCTGGTCAGGTCTGGTCCTACCCAAAAAGCAACACAAGCGAACCAAAACCTGCTAAGAGCTCCCAAAAGGACAGGGCTAACCCTGATTCTGAATGTATATATTAAATGTCAAATACAAAATCGAAATGTGTAACTTGCAGTTGTGAAAAACAAATGTACCAGGGTTATGGATATGTTTCTAAAAACTTGAATTTGATGTTAAAAACTCTATAGAAAGAGAAAGTTGGCAGTGGATGTCAGTTCTCTGAATCCCAATGACTAGTTGATCAATGGCTAAATTAGCAGTAGGGTGAAAAAAGGCCAAAATTGTGCTAAAACTGAGGTTAAAACTTATTAGTGATCCCTTCGCGCGGCAATCCCGTTCACGGGATTGATTTGACAATACCCAGTGAAATAGCATCGTGCCAAATTCAGAAATACTAATAATAATAATTCATAAATCACAGAAGTGTTATACTTCGGTTTAAAGATGAACTTCTTGTTAATCCAGCCACAGTGTCAGATTTTAAAAAGGCTTTACGGCGAAAGCAAACCATGCTATTATCTGAGGATAGCACCCCATCAAACAAACACATGAAAATCATATTTCAAACCGCCAGGCGCAACACAAAAGTCAGAAAAAACTATATAATTCATGCCTTACCATTGAAGATCTTCTTCTGTTGGCACTCCAATATGTCCATTAAACATCACAAATGGTCCTTTTGTTCGACAAATTCCGTCGTTATATCCCCAAAATGACAATTTATTTGGCGCGTTTGATTCAGAAAATACACCGGTTCCAACTCGTGCAACATGACTACAAAGTATCTAATAAGTTACCTGTAAACTTGATCCAAACATTTCAAACAACTTTCCTAAACCACCTTTCGGTATTTTTAAACGTAAATAATCAATCAAATTTAAGACGGAATAAACTGTGTTCAATACCGTACGAAAACAAAGTGGAGCGAGCTTTCAGGTCATGCGCCCCAACCACAACAGTACTCTTGGCTATCCACCGATATAGGAAATGGCTACTTCTTCATTTCTCAAAGCAAAAACATCAACCAATTTCTAAAGACTGTTGACATCTAGTGGGAGCGATAGGAACTGCAATCAAGTACCTTAGAAATCTACATCCACATAGAAACTTCATTGAAAAGAGAGTGACCTCAAAAAATAACCTGGATGGTTTGTCCTCTGGGTTTCACCTGCCAAATAAGTTCTGTTATACTCACAGACATAATTTAAACAGTTTTAGAAACTTTAGAGTGTGTTCTATCCAAATATATATGCATAATCTATATTATATGCATATCCTAGCTTCTGGGCCTGAGTAGCAAGCAGTCTTTGGGCACACTTTTCATCCGGACGTGAAAATAGTGCCCCCTAGCCTTAACCTGTTGCTTCTACTCGGGACGCTTGCGTCCCAACTAGAGCTCTGGAAATGCAAATGCGCTACGCTAAATGCTAATAGTATTAGTTAAAACTCAAAAGTTCATTAAAATACACATGCAGGGTATCGAATTAAAGCTACACTCGTTGTGAATCCAGGCAACAAGTCAGATTTTTAAAATGCTTTTCGGCAAAAGCATGAGAAACTATTATCTGATAGCATGTAACACCCCAAAAGACCCACAGGGGACGTAAACAAAATAATTAGCATTTCGGCGTTACACAAACCGCACAATAAAATAGAAAACATTCATTACCTTTCACCATCTTCTTTGTTGGCACTCCTAGATGTCCCATAAACACTATTTGGGTCTTTATTTCGATTAAATCGGTCCATATAAAGCCTAGATATCGTTATATGTAGACTGTGTGATAAACGAAAAAAACATTGTTTCAAAACGTAACGTCATTTTTTAAAATTCAAAAAGTTGACGATAAACTTTCACAAAACACTTCGAAATATGTTTGTAATGCAACTTTAGGTATTAGTAAACGTTAATAAGCAATAAAATTCATCAGGAGGCGATGTAAAGATCATTAGCTGTCCGTCTGGAAAAATGTCCGGCTAGAAACTCAACGAAAATATCCGGTCCTAGACCTAAGGAGATACGGTGCCCTGCATGTGTTTGACCAAGAAAAAACTCGAAGGGAAATGACAAGACTCTAGACACCGTGTGGAAGCTGTAGGTACTGCAACCTCAGTCAATTAATTGTGGTTCACGTTTATCAATGGGTTCAAGTAGCGCATGGATATATTTTCCCATTTTCAGTGATCAGTTTTTCCTGTGCTTTTCGATGTAAATGCCGTTCTGGTAAAGCCACAGCAGTGATTTAACCAGTTTTTTAAACGTCTGAGTGTTTTCTATCCACACAGACTAAGCAAATGCATATACTATATTCCTGGCATGAGTAGCAGGGCGCTGAAATGTTGCGCGATTTTTAACAGAATGTTCAAAAAAGTAGAGGGTCGACTTAAGAGGTTAAGAAGTTAATTAAGGCATTCACTTAATAGGTTGAAGGCCCCTGGCCCCACAAAAAAAAAATTACGTTGGTAAACAGGCTGACTTTGCATGTCTAATACCAGTGCATGCCTTAGCTTATTTTCCTGGAGGATAGCAGCCACTCCAGGGCATCAGCAAACCTCTGCATATTGTTATGATTGCACTCAGAAGTAAAGTCCATCTCCATCCAACACTAGGGCTACGTCCCAAATGGCCCCCAATTACCTACATCCCCTATACTCAACTGGCGGGCCGCAGTCCGGATCCAGACCCAAAACCGGGTCAATACGGACCACGGACCTCTGGTATCATATAAACACACATAAGACATGATTTCATTTTTTTTTTTGTAAGAAATCAGCTTTAAAACTGTAAAATAATTCTCTGCCCCATACGAAATATGTAAAATTGCGGGAAAAGAGCTTTAAAAATGCCACACAAACAAAATGCCAAAAAGGGGTGTGAAAATGCAAAGGCTATCAAACTGACGTTGATGAAGGTAGTCTTAGCTGAGAGATTTGGCACACAAGGTTTAAGCTATGCATGAATTAATAAATAAAGTGTTATTTTTACATTTGCTAGATATACGGCAACTACTGTAACAGAGGCCCTCACTACTCTCTTCTGGTGCCAACCTGTCATTCCAAAGTGGCTACCATTAGCATAATATTGCGTAATTCACCCTTGCTAGGGAAAATTTCAATTACAGAGGAAAATACACTGCTCAAAAAAATGAAGGGAACACTAAAATAACACATCCTAGATCTGAATGAATGAAATATTCTTATTAAATACTCTTTTCTTTACATAGTTGAATGTGCTGACAACCAAATCACACAAAAATTATCAATGGAAATCAAATTTATCAACCCATGGAGGTCTGGATTTGGAGTCACACTCCAAATTAAAGTGGAAAACCACACTACAGGCTGATCCAACTTTGATGTAATGTCCTTAAAACAAGTAAAAATTAGGCTCAGTGGTGTGTGTGGCCTCCACGTGCCTGTATGACCTCCCTACAATGCCTGGGCATGCTCCTGATGAGGTGGCGGATGGTCTTCTGAGGGATCTCCTCCCAGAACTGGACTAAAGCATCCGCCAACTCCTGGACAGTCTGTGGTGCAATGTGGCGTTGGTAGATGGAGCTAGACATGATGTCCCAGATGTGCTCAATTGGATTCAGGTCTGGGGTACGGGCGGGCCAGTCCATAGCATCAATGCCTTCCTCTTGCAGGAACTGCTGACACACTCCAGCCACATGAGGTCTAGCATTGTCTTGCATTAGAAGGAACCCAGGGCCTACCGCACCAGCATATGGTCTCACAAGGGGTCTGAGGATCTCATCTCGGTACCTAATGGCAGTCAGGCTACCTCTGGCGAGCATATGGAGGGCTGTGCGGCCCCCCCAAAAAATGTCACCCCACACCATGACTGACCCACCGCCAAATCGGTCATGGTGGAGGATGTTGCAGGCAGCAGAACGTTCTCCACAGCGTCTCCAGACTCTGTCACGTCTGTCACATGTGCTCAGTGTGAACCTGCTTTCATCTGTGAAGAGCACAGGGCGCCAGTGGCGAATTTGCCAATCTTGGTGTTCTCTGGCAAATGCCAAACGGTGTTGGGCTGTAAGCACAACCCCCACCTGTGGACGTTGGGCCCTCATACCACCCTCATGGAGTCTGTTTCTGACCGTTTGAGCAGACACATTCACATTTGTGGCCTGCTGGGTTCTGGCAGTGCACCTACTGCTCCTCCTTGCACAAAGGCGGAGGTAGTGGTCCTGCTGCTGTGTTGTTGCCCTCCTACGGCCTTCTCCACGTCTCCTGATGTACTGGCCTGTCTCCTGGTAGCGCCTCCATGCTCTGGACACTACGCTGACAGACACAGCAAACCTTCTTGCCACTGCTCGCATTGATGTTCCATCCTGGATGAGCTGCACTACCTGAGCCACTTGTGTGGGTTGTAGACTCCGTCTCATGCTACCACTAGAGTGAAAGCACCGCCAGCATTCAAAAGTGACCAAAACATCTGCCAGGAAGCATAGGAACTGAGAAGTGGTCTGTGGTCACCACCTGCAGAACCACTCCTTTATTGGGGGTGTCTTGCTAATTGCCTATAATTTCCACCTGTTGTCTATTCCATTTGCACAACAGCATGTGAAATGTATTGTCAATCAGTGTTGCTTCTTAAGTGGACAGTTTGATTTCACAGAAGTGTGATTGACTTGGAGTTACATTGTGTTGTTTAAGTGTTCCCTTTATTTTTTTGAGCAGTTTATATCAGCCTGGAGCATCCCAGCCCTTGACTTCCCAGTTGTGCAGGAAGTTGTGCCAAAAGCTTTTCTGTGGATAAACAGGAGGAATTATTTAACTTTTTAGAGTGTGATAAGGCTTTGAAAACCCTCTACAGATCTTTTTCTTTCCTTTGCTTGATCCCTCCCTCTCGTTCGCTCTCTCTTTCTAATGTCTGATGTCAGGGTAAGGTATGGAAGTACATTATAATCAGTATAATGTTGCCTTCTTCTTGATTTTCTAGAGCTAGTGTTTCAACATTCACAATGCAGCTCTAAAATTGGTACTATGACTGACGGGACTATGACTTGCCTTGCTGTATCCATAGAATATTGCAGCTAATCTGAGTATTACCACGGTTCCTTGCTATTTGCTACTTATTAATACATTGTATTTTAAGCCATTGGGCTTCCATCCACAAGCCCTGCAGTGACAGTATAAGAGAACCTGCTTTTTGATCAAGCCTAAAAGCTAATGACAAACTGAGCCACTGCGTAACTTTGTAGACTTGTTTTGGGTTCTGTATTTATTCATGGTACTGTATTATTATGCAGTACAGCTTTCGCAGTGAGATTCCTATTTGTTGGTTTGGTTCAAGCTGTGAAGCTGAATAGGCGCTGTGCCGAATTGCAGCGAGCGACAGAGGCAGAATGGCAGTTGAGTGGAATAAAAAGGATTGTTTTTCCTACATTGCTGATTCTCAAAGACACCGCCTAGAGTTCAACAGCCCCCATGGCTTCCAATTCTCATCACTTCATCATCCAGGGGATAGAGGGGGAGATGGAGGGATGAAAGGCCTCAGGAGAGAGAGAGAGAGAGAGAGGTTTGGTTTGATTTGGTTTTCCTTTGTATAAACAGTCCCTGAAGGCGATCTCCCCCTATCCTCTCTCTCGCTCACTCTCTCTCTCTTTGTCAGAGTGCAGCGTGGGGAGGCCATGTGCACCACTAACACACTGTAATTGATTATCAGCCAAACCAGGAACAACCAGATGTTCAGCATCCAGTCCACATCATTAGCCTAATATCAAGCATTAGCATGAAGAATGATAACCTGCCACTTACAAACAGAATAACATTAATTACTACTGCTGGGTGATTCTGCTAAACAGATTTTTAATTTTGACAAAGTTTGGTCATTTTCATTTTGACGTAATATATTCCAAGAAAGATGAAACTACACTGGCAATTCCCATCTTAAATTCAGAGTAATGACGATGTACAGTTGTAGATTTAAATTCAGTTTGATAGCAGAGTATGGGTTATTAAATTAATCTACAGGTTATCGTTTTAACCTTAAGTTATCCTAAAGGGTTCTACAGGAACCTTGAGGTTCCTTTCGCAACTCTAAATGATCCTGATGGATCTTCAAGGACCATTTATTTGTGGAGTGTGTTGTATGCTAAATGCAAATACAGGCTTTCATTAGTGGCTCTAGAAAAAAATTGTAAAATTGGACCAGTGTCATTAAATGGGGCAGCACAAACGAGAGAAGGGGTAGGTAGGGGCTAATGTATTGATTAATAAAGTTTTTAATCACATGGAAGTCCAGCCTTCCTGCCAGGGAATCATGTAAACCATTTTTGTTCAATAGACCTAAATAGGATTTACCTGCAGCTGCAGTGACACAATTACACCTTTCTCACTTACACTTTCATAGGAACTCTTTAAGAGTAACTAATATACATTTTTGGACGTTATTTCATTCCATATTTTCATTTTATCCCATTCGTCATTCTGACATTAATGACAGTGGGAAGAGAAGTCCACTATGTGTCACGCCATAATAATCATTCATTCATATTATACTACCGGTCTGACTGCAGCATCCCCATCGTTACCACAGTAGCATCGTTACAACAGTGACCATCTTCCTGCTGTCTGATATTTTGTCTATGTCCCAAATAGCACCCTATTCCCTATATAGTGAGCCATTTTTTTTATACCAGCCCTAGTCACAAATAGTGCACTATATAGAGCATAGGGTGCCTGGCATTTGGGCCTTTTCCTCAGTGACATGTTTTAATGAGGTCGTCAGGTCCACCACAGTTTGCTAAACACCATTTCCCTTCAATCCTACTGCTCACCCATTAATTCCAGTACCAAATCAAATCCCCACTCAGAGCCACATAGATGAACCCCCAGCAAACCCATTAGGGAGCTAGGAGGAGGGATGGAGACGATGGACAGGAGGAGGGAGGGAGAGGGAGATGGGGGAAGGTGGAAAGGGAGGGGTGGAAAGGGAGGGGGCAGAAAGAGAGAGAGTTAATGGGGGTCGATGATTACCATGATCATCGACATCCTGATGTATTATGGGAGCCTATGGTTAGATTTGGAATTTTAAATTGTTGACTTCTGACAGACAGCAACACATTGAGGCTTAATCTGTGTCTCAAAAGGCACCCTATTCCCTATATACTGTAGCCACACGATTCCTTATATATTCCCTATAAGGCTCTGACCAAAAGTTGTGCACTAAATAGGGAATAATGTGCCATTTGGGATGTAGGCTAAAGCTTAGGATGCATACCCATAAACGGAACTAGTTCTTCCCCTGAATGTTCGCTCAGGGTAGTATGCACAGTGGTGAGAGACAGACAGAGATATTTTGAATAACACAAAACATGCTTTAAGAAAACAGTTGATTTAGTGACAAATGTCTTGCAATCAAGCACCAGCATCATCTACTTTTCATGGATTTATTGGAGTTATTTGCATGGCCCTTGTCGTAGCTCTCATTAGAGTGAATGGGAGCACAGTAATTGCATTGATTTAACCCACAGCAAGCGGAAACCATGCAGCTGATAGGAAGTCGAAGCCACCATTTCTATTCATTTTGCAAATGTAACAGAAGTTGTTTTGGACCACGCTCATCTGATGAGTAACCATGCCTGAGAGCTGAACAATCGTGTTGCCTCCCCAAGTTAATGACTAATCTAACAGTCTAATGACGTGGGATCTAACCCCAGTCTGACACACAATCCATTTTTGTTCAATGATAAACCCACCATTGAAATTCACCATTATGCTATGCAACACTTCCTTGTTTATAACCATAATGACGGGGGCTTTATTTCCCTCTAACCCCCCTCATTATATCCAGTTAGCTTGTTGTGGAAACATCAGGAGCTTGCTGGAGCCTGCTATATTGAAGGCAGGCAAAGAGATGAGCTCTCTGTCCCTATTCTCAGGGGATGGCATGGTTACATAGAATACATTACACCCATATCCGACACCCTTTGACCCTGCAGGTGGTGATAATCAATCTGATTGGCTCCTGGCTGCCTGTGCAGAGCAGTAGCACAAAGCACACTCCCCCCTCCCACGTGTTGCGACACTGTTTAAGCTGAGCCTTTGGAGATCTTCCTTCATTCTTTCCTTCTCTTTCTCTTCGCTTCTTTCTCCCTGCTTTCTGCCTTATCAAGCAGCTAAAGACGTGAAGCAAATGTCTATGGCGAATCAATCCAAGTCTATCAGATAAGTCGATATCAGATGTTTGTGTCTATACAGTATTGTATTTGCACGACACCAGGATGAGTTCTTTATTATGTACGACAATACTCTATAGTCCAGGGCCTGTATTCACAAAGTATCTCAGAGCAGGAGTGTTGATCAAGGATCAGGTCCCTCCTGTCAATGTCATCTTATTCATTATCATCTAAAAGGCTAAACTAGATCAGTAGTCCTAGATCAACAGTCCTAGATCAGCAGTCCTGCTCTGGGACTTTTTGAATACAGGCTCAGGCTTTTTCTGCAACTTCACCTCTACTGCGGTATTAAAAACAGAGGCTTCATTAAAATCAATGAACGGTGACATGAACTCAACAGCCTTTCTCTGTCTCCTAGCAGCAGTGTGTGGGGTGCTGAATCAGTCTTTGAAGACAGAGCAGCAGACCTGGGTTCAAATACTATTTGAAATCTTTTAGCGTTTGCTTTAACCTAACTGGAGTTTCAGATGGGCGTGGTTTGCACTCCTACAACTATTATATTGGTTCCATTATGGCAGGCAAGCTCAATCAAGTATTAGAAATGATTTCAAGCAGTACCGGTATTTAAACACAGGTCTGATGGAGCACTGCATCAGTCTTCAGAGACCGAGCAGAGCAAAAGGAATACCAGCTCTGCAAAAAGGAGGGATTACAGGGAATAAACAGAACAGAACAGAAGACTACCACAGCTCTTTGGGATAGGAGGCAGAAGGAATAAGAGCTCTTAGCCTAACTCAGTGGAAAATGCCATCACCCACAGGGGAACCGCTACACATAGTCTAGTCGGACTAATAGGTATCAGCGAGTTAGAGACTCTGATCCACTACAGCTGAACACACCCGCACACATACAGATGCACGCATGCACACGCACACACACACACTCTCTGATCCACTACAGCTGAGCTGATACCAGAACATGGATTTCTCCCCAGTCTCTCATTTCTACACTGATGCTGAGTCATCCCAAATCATGTTTACTCTCTGACTGTGTCTGAATTGGCACCATATTCTCTATATGGGGCCTGCTCAAAAGCAGTGCACTATGTAGCAAATAAGTTGGGAAGCAGCCATGCCATGCTAGAGAGGAGCTCTTTGAAATTCCTGAATCAGTCTCCCATGTAATATGTTAGTAGGGCCATAGGGAAATGGAGAGGGGGAGAGGGGATGAGAGGAGTCAATGTAGCAGGCTATGGGAGACAGGGGCAATGTTGAATTATACAACAGGTGGGTCTAATCCTGAATGCTGATTGGTTAAACCCACATTCCAGCCGGTGTCTATTCCACACGTTACCACCGGCTAAATCTATGACATGAAAATGCCTATTTACTCTACTGCTCAATCCAATGTCTCATCAGCCCAGCCAGACAATTTATAAACTTGATCTCCACTATAAAAAGCATCTAGACATTATCTCACATTTCTTTTAGACTAACAATTCATTTTGAAGAGCAGAGATTTGTATAAACCTTGCTGTCTGTTTCTTCAACATTTGCGACATTGTTTCAATATTGAAATTTGATCTCCAGCTGTCCCATAGTAATGATTGTGTCGGGAGTCAGAACGAGACAAACAGGCAGGGATATTTTCTCAGCAAGTCGAAATCATGAATCAGCTGACGTAATTTTTATGGATATATACAAAGAAATGTCAATAGAAAAAAGGTCAAACTAAAGGAAGTGCAAATGCAAATGCAGCTAAATGTTGTTATTCTGGCTGCACTGTTTGACGTGACTGTAAGTTAGCTGTAGTTGGCTAGCTGGCAAGCAAAGGATAAGAAGGTTGCTAGCCAGTATGCCAATGGAACATTTAGAACGAACGACAGGGTCGCTCCATAGATACAGAGCAAAAAGACTGAACGACTGGGTAGCGTCTCTGGCAACCAAACCGATAGAACAAATGACCAGCCGGGTAGCAACCCTAGATTTGAGTCTGACTATATATTGTGGAAGGATGAAATAGTATGAATAAATTCATCAAAATAATGTTTTCTTATGAAAATATGTAAATCATTATTTGAATATGTTGGTAACCCGTTGTATAAAAGTGATAATGCCCTCGAAGCCGGTGTTTGGAGGATATATTGGCACAGTTTCCCGGCTATCGACTTCGTCTCAGGCCTAACAACATCCGTGCCAATATATCCTCCAAACACTGGCTTCTTGGGCATTATCACTTAACTAATACACTCATTCACAAACATGACTACTGTTAAATCATATTTGAGACATTTATTAACATATTAACATATTTTATACGTGATCATTAATATCCAGGTCTATGTGTAACGGATGTGAAACGCTAGCCTAGTTAGCGGTGGTGCGCGCTAAATAGTGTTTCAATCGGTGACGTCACTTGCCCTGAGACCTTAAAGTAGTAGTTCCCCTTGCTCTGCAAGGGCCGTGGCTTTTGTTGAGCGATGGGTAACGATGCTTCGTGAGTGCCTGTTGTTGATGTGTGCAGAGGGTCCTTGGTTCGCGCCCGGGTATGGGCGAGGGGACGGTCTAAAGTTATACTGTTACATATGCTTGCGGTTATATTGAAATGAAAGACACTGATCACAAAGTACACTTGTTATTCACTGAATACAGTATTAATAATATCCATAATAAATGTCCAGGTCTATACACTTTCCGTAATATTGAGATGAAAGACACTGATCACAAAGTACACTTGTCGTTCATTGAATACAATAATGATAATATCCATTTCATTACTATGCAGTATAAAGACATGATAAGATATTGTATGCTCAAGCATTGAATGGTTGAGTATACAATATCTAATTGTTGTTCCGCTATTCTTAACAGCAAGGGGATTCCAGCAGCTCTGCCAAGGATTAGATTTGTCACAGTGAAATTATGCTAGGATTAATTTAGGGACAGGGGAAGAATATGACATCGTCAAGAATGACAACCTAGTGGATGGCAAGAATATGACAGAGTCTACTGTACTGGAAAGGAAGAATATAACAGCAAGAAATCTATGTCCCAAATAACACCCTATTCCCTATGTAGTAAAATACTTTTGACCAGGGCCCCTAAGAAATAGGGTCCCATTTTGGACACAACCAGTGTCTACTGGGATGATCATGTCAGCAAGAAGAACAGTCTATTCTACTGGAACTCTACTCTCATGTGAAACTCCCTCCAACAGTACACATCTTTGCAAGAAATACATACTTACAGCCCTGTGACTGTCATGCAAGAGAACAGCTTTTTTCAGTGACTGACATAATAGATACCTCAAGGCTATAGAGCCAGGCCTCACCTAGGTCTTCTGTTGCCACTCTTACTCTGGCATTCAGTTTATTAAGCCAGCGTGAACAACCGTGACTGAATATAAAACTGAGAAAACCTGCTAGCAGTCTATAAATGTAACCCTAATGGCTAAACCATTCTAACATTGTTACAGGCCCTGCCTGGCTGCAGTGTGTGAATGCAGTGCTGGGGAAAAGGAGGAGGAGGAAGCATGCTGCTTCTTCCATTAGCTAATTGAATTGGAATCGTTCCTATTCTGTAGCCTGTGATTTTCTTCCCTTTCGCTTTTTACAGTACGCCAAGCAAGTGCACATATAGGAGCTGCAAATAATTACACTTGTTTTGAAGTAGCTAGAGAAAGAAAAGTTGAGAAATTAGAAAATAAATACATGTCCACCCAGCAAATGCTAACCTGTGAGATGGAGCTATTTACATGACCTCCTATTTTACTTCTTTCTGCTCGTGTGTACACAACAGTATTATCCGTTGAATGTTTTCCACAAGCCATAGTGAAGGGCTAATAGACCAGTCTTGTTGTAGTGGCGGCAAGTTGTCAAAGGCAACAACACCCTATATAGCCTACCTTACAATCCAATATGGACCAGTGTGCAGTAGTGTCACTACATCTATAATCCAGTATTCTGGCTTGATGCCCTAATGTCTTCCCAGTTCTCAGACATCTGGAGTCCTGCCTTAAAGGTGGAGTCTGGGATCTGGGAATCTCTTTATTGGTCATTTAAAAGGGAAAGTAGCGGGACTACAATTGTACTGAAAAAAAATCCCAGATTGTAGCCTTGAAAACATGGAGAAGGTGAAGAGCAATACAAAACATCAGTGTTTCTAGGTTTCATACAATCATACAACCAGGTCACAGAGAAGTGTATAATGTTAGAGATGAGAGAGAAGGTAGATGTCGTGATCCAGAACTAAGATGGCACAGCCTGTAACTGTGGCTGCACGCCTGGCGCCATGCCCCGTTGTCATGAAGAGTGGGATCTCATTCAGAACCCACACCAGCCTGTTGGGTCTTGTTAACATCTATAGAGGCTAACACAGAGGGCGATCATGACTCGAAGAGGCAGGAGGAAGGAGGAAGGATTGTGAGGGTGTCTCCTACGCCACATTCCCTGAGAAATACAAGACCAGAGGGAGAAGAAGATCTCATCTTGTCACGCCAATTGGTAACTGCCACATTTAGGGCTTGGTTTCCCAGAAGACTACCCAGCAAACCAAAATTGGCTCTGTGAAAGTTCCCAGAACATTCGTTAGGTCGTGGCAAATGTCTTCATAACACAAAAGCTGTCCACTAATGGTGATATCATTTTTGTTTAAAACATTTGCCTGATGTTGCAATGATGTTCCTCAAACACATTTCGTCTGTTTCTTTAAAAGGTTCCGAGTATGTTTCATTAGCTTGTGGGAACAGTCTGGTGAGAACGTTGTGGGGACAAAAGATATGTTTGCAAAATAACTTCCTGTTGAATGCGGAACGAGGCAGCTCTTGGTTTGTTGTTTTGGAAAATTAGCATGGACTCGAACCAGGATCTCTAGTGGCACAGCTAGCAATGTGATGCAGTGCCATCGACCACTGCGCCACTCCGGAGGCCCCTAGCTACCTACCTTTTGTTTGGATCCTGCGATGCTATTGCCATCAGTTCCTGCGACCGCTGCTATCTGTCCAGGGATCCTGCTGACCAATAAGCTGCTAGCTGGCTATCAAGCTAGCATGGTTTCCTTGAGGGATCCAAATACCAGTGGAGTTACCTAATAAAAGAATGGACAACCTTACCAAAGAGGTTCAGGAATTGAACAGTTTGCAGTTCTCCCAGGGTCATTGAGAGATGACATCAGTTCTGTATGTTAATCCATGATAACAATGACAGAGAAATCGGATTATGTCAAGGGACAATCAAGGTGGAGCAACATTATTACGGAAGGAATTTCAGAATTTCCACAAGACCTGGACGGAGTCAAAGTGAGGGAAATGATCACAGAGATACTCAAAATGGACCACGGGAAGATTGATTGAGGTGGAGCGTGCCCACAGGACTGGAAAACCCAACATCTGCACAGGACGAGTTGTCAAGTTCCTGAGTTTCAAAGACAAGGTTCAGTTGAAGGCAGAAGTTTACATACACCTTAGCCAAATACATGTTTTAACCTTTATTTAACTACACAAGACAGTTAAGAACAAATTCTTATTTTCAATGACATCCTAGGAACAGTGGGTTAACTGCCTGCTCAGGTGCAGAATGACAGATTTGTAACTTGTCAGCTCAGGGATTTGAACTTGCAACCTTCCGATTACTATTCCAACGCTCTAACCACTAGGCTACCCTACCGTAAACTCTGTTTCACAATTCCTCACATTTAATCCTAGTAAAAATTCACTGTCTTGGGTCAGTTAGGATCACCACTTTACGTTAAGAAGGTGAAATGTCAGAATAATAGTAGAGAGAATGATTCATTTCAGCTTTTATTTCTTTCATCACATTCCCAGTGGGTCAGATGTTTACATACACTCAATTAGTATTTGGTAGCATTGCCTTTAAATTGTTCATCTTGGGTCAAACGGTTTGGGTAGCCTTCCACAAGCTTCCCACAATAAGTTAGGTGAATTTTGGCCCATCCCTCCTGACAGAGCTGGTGTAACTGAGTCAGGTTTGTTGGCCTGCTTATGTGCGAGCAAGGAGGCCAACAAACCTGACTCAGTTTCAGTTCTGCCCAAAAATTATGGGATTGAGGTCAGGGCTTTTTGATGGCCACTCCAATACCTTGAGTTTGTTGTCCTTAAGCCATTTTGCCACATCTTTGGAAGTATGCTTGGGGTCATTGTCCACTTGTAAGACCCATTTGCGACCAAGCTTTAACTTCCTGACTGATGCCTCGAGATGTTGCTTCAATATATCCACATCATTTTCCTACCTCATGGTGCCATCTATTTTGTGCACCAGTCCCTCCTGCAGCAAAGCACCCCCACAACATGATGCTGCCACCTCCGTGCTTCACGTTTGAGATTGTGTTCTTCAGCTTGCAAGCCTCCCCCTCACTCGTTTTACTGTCGATATAGATACTTTTGTACTTCCTCCAGCATCTTCACAAGGTCCTTTACTGTTGTTCTGGGATTGATTTGTACTTTTCACACCGAGGTACGTTCATCTGTAGGAGACAGAACGCGTCTCCTTCCTGAGTGGTATGACGGCTGCGTGGTCCCATGGGGTTTATACTTGCGTACTATTGTTTGCACAGATGAATGTGGTTCCTACAGGCGTTTGGAAATTGCTCAAGGATGAACCACACTTGTGGAGATCTACAATTTTTTTCTGATTTTCTGGCTGATTTATTTTGATTTTCCCATGATGTCAAGCAAAGTCGCACTGAGTTTGAAGGTAGGCCTTGAAATACATCTACAGGTACACCTCCAATTGACTCAAATTATGCCAATTAGCCTATCAGAAGCTTCTAAAGCCATGACATAATTTTCTGTAATTTTCCAAGCTGTTTAAAGGCACAGTCAACTTAGTGTATGTAAACTTCTGACCCACTGGAATTGTGATAAAGTGAATTAAAATTGAAATGAACTATTTCTGTAAACTATTGTTGGAAAAATTACTTGTGTCATGCACAAAGTAGATGTCCTAACTGACTTGACAAAACTATAGTTTGTGGTTGAAAAATGAGTTTTAATGACTCCAACCTCAGTGTTTGTAAACTTCCGACTTCAACTGTAGCTGTTCTGGAAAGAGTCAAGAACTTGAGAGGAACGTACATCTTCCTCAACGAGGACTATCTTGAAGCTGTGTGCCAGAGGAGGAAAGAACTTCCAAAGTGCATGGGGACATTGCTTACATCCATTATGACAGGCTCATTGTCCACCCTCCCTCCCAAAAGCCTGGAAGGGATGAGAGAGCCAAGCCCACGGGTTCGTAGCTTCAATCCCGCAGCAGGTGTACTGCTAGATTTCAGTGCAGCCTTTGATATTATTGATATTATTGGGGCGGCAGGGTAGCCTGGTGGTTAGAGCATTGGACTAGTAACCGAAAGGTTGCAAGTTCAAATCCCCGAGCTGACAAGGTACAAAATCTGTTGTTCTGCCCTTGAACAGGTAGTTAACCCACTGTTCCTAGGCCGTCATTGAAAATAAGAATTTGAATTTGTTCTTAACTGACTTGCCTAGTAAAATAAAGGTTAACATTGAGCATAGCCTGCTGTTGAGAAAACGCACACTACCATTCAAAAGTTTGGGGCACTTAGATATGTCCTTGTTTTTTGCTTAAATCTGATTGTCATAAGGTTCCATGACTTTGTCCATCCATAGTATCTGAACACACTATTCATTTATTTAACTTTTGCACACCTGTGGTGTTCCCGGTCAAAAATGACCGGTCATTAGAAATGAATGGGTGAGACTACAATTAGTGTATCAAATTGAGTTCAGGAACATGCCCATTCATCAGATGGACACACTTCCTCTCCCAGACCCCACATGCATGTGTTTGAGCACACACACACACACACCTCACTCCCCTTCTTGGCTTCCATGGCATCCCCCACGGGAACCTTTCCCCAATATAATCTTTCCCCCATGGGAACCACAGCTGTTGGCATTCTCACAAACAATCGCAACATTGTTTCAGAAATGTATAGAACTTTTCTCGCAGCTTTGGTATATTTGGTATTTTTTGAGGCCTTGCTAACAATAAATTCTGTGGCAGCACAATGACCAAACGATATACTGTATGTGAGGCTCTTGATCATATCTTTGATCATGACACTGGTGAGGAGGAGAGAGTCCTTGTTAAACTTTGACCCACAGTAGTCTGAGTATTTGTTATAGTCAAAATAATCTATACATTATGTTTTTTTTTACTGTGAAACAAACAAGAAATAAGACAAAAAACAGAACTTGAGCGTGCATAACTATTCACTCCCCCCCCCACACACAAAAGTGAATACTTTGTAGAGCCACCTTTTGCAACAATTACAGCTGCAAGTCTCTTGGAGACTTGTCTCTAAAAGCTTGAATCATCTAGCCACTGGGATTTTTACCCATTCTTCAAGGCAAAACTGCTCCATCTCCTTCAAGTTGGATGGGTTCCACTGGTGTGAAGCAATCTTTAAGTCATACCACAGATTCTCAATTGGATTGATGTCTGGACTTTGACTAGGCCATTCCAAGACATTTAAATGTTTCCCCCTAAACCACTCAAGTGTTGCTTTAGCAGTATGCTTAGGGTCATTGTCCTGTTGGAAGGTGAAGCTCAGTCCCAGTCTCAAATCTCTGGAAGACTGAAACAGGTTTCCCTCAAGAGTTTTCCTGTATTAAGCGCCATCCATCATTCCTTCAATTCAGACCAGTTTTAAAGTCCCTATCGATGAAAAACAACATGATGCTGCCACCACCATGCTTCACTGTGGGGATGGTGTTCTCGGGTGATGAGAGGTGTTGGGTTTGAGACAGACATAGCGTTTTCCTTGATGGCCAAAATATCAATTTTAGTGTCATCTGACTAGAGTACCTTCTTCCATATGTTTGGGGAGTCTCCCACGTGCCTTTTGGCGAACACCAAATGTGTTTGCTAATTTTTGCTTTAAGCAATGGCTTTTTTCTGGACACTCTTCCGTAAAGCCCAGGTCCGTGGCGTGTATGGCTAAAATTCGTCCTATGGACAGATACTCCAATCTCCGCTGTGGAGTTTTGCAGCTCCTTCAGGGTTATCTTTGGTATCTTTCTTGCCTCTCTGAATAATGCCCTCCTTGCCTGGTCTGTGAGTTTTGGTAGGTTTATTGCGTTGCCATATTCTTTCCATTTTTTAAATAATGGATTTAATGGTGTTCCCTGGGATGTTCAAAGTTTCTGATATTTTTTTATAATCCAACCCTGATCTGTACTTCTCCACAACTTTGTCTCTGACCTGTTTGGAGAGCTCCTTGGTCTTCATGGTGTCGCTTACTTGGTGGTCGCCCCTTGCTTAGTAGTGCAGACTCTGGGGCTTTGTCACGGATCCCCCCAGTACTGCTGCTCATTCGGTTCACCAGTTACGGAGGTCAACATCACCGGCCTTCTAGGCTGTACTGAACTGTGTCATTATGCACACCTGGCTCCAATTCCTCACTTATTGTAATTGTTTAAATGTGCCCTTTGCTTCCCCATTGGGCTGTTGATTATTGTTCCCAAGTACGTTGGTCGTGTGAGTACTTATGCGTTGTCTCAGCCTGTGCTGCGTGTTTTGTGCTTTGTGTATTACGGGTCTCGTCCCGTGTCGTTCTTTTGTTTGGGTACATCCCAGTGTTTTGTATACATCTCTAAGTGACCCCAAACTTTTGAACGGTAGTGTATGTGCAGTGTCTTTTCAACCTCTCCCATATTGTGGATTCAGAGCTCTCTATCTAATGGAACTCAGAGGGTTTTGTTTAACCTCTTTGGGTTAGGGGGCAATATTTTGACGTCCGGATGAAAAGCGTGCCCAAAGTAAACTGCCTGTTACTCAGGCCCAGAAGCTAGGATATGCATATAATTGGTAGATTTGGATAGAGAACCCCTCTAAAGTTTCTAAAACTGTTCAAATAATGTCTGTGAGTATAACAGAACTGATATGGCAGGCGAAACCCAGAGGACAAAGTTTTCTGGACCGAGGGGTTGTTACGCAGTTGGGCCTGGACACTGTTTTGCTCGATTCACCTCTGGATGCCAACACTCTCAATGGAAAGCTAATCTTCCGTGTTTTGGAGAGAACTGTTCCTGTCATCCTGCGTCTCTCTGGTAATCACCAGGAAAAGATCAGTTTCCACATAATTGACTGTTCCCACTCACCTCTGGTTCTGAGCCATCCATGGTTAAAGCTACACAACCCACAGATTGACTGGTCTACCGGAAGGGTCACTACTTGGAGTATATCTTGTCATTCTAATTGTCTACATTCTGCCCTGCCTCCTGCCTTGTCTGCACCCCAGTCCATTCCAGAACCCCCAGACCTGTCTTCTGTTCCTCAAGAATATCACGGTCTAGCTCCTGTATTCAGTAAGCACTACACCCCATCTCTGCCACCTCATCGGCCATACGACTGTTCTATCGAGCTTCAGCCTGGAGCTCCTCTCCCTAGTAACAGGTTGTATAACCTCTCTCGCCACGAGCAAGAAGCCATAGAAGAATACATCCAGGACTCCCTGGCTGTTGGAGATATCAGGCTTTCTTCCTCTCCGGTGGGAACTGGATTTTTCTTTGTCAAGAAGAAGGAGAGGTCACTGAGGCCATGCATAGACTTCTGTGGGTTGAATAGTGTCACTGTCAGGAACAAGTATCCCTTGCCACTTATCAGTTCTGCTTTAGCCCCCCTCCATCGTGCCACAGTTTTCACTAAACTGGACCTCCGCTATGCCTACCACCTTGTCCGCATCAGAGATTAGGACGAGTGGAAAACGGCGTTCAACACACCACTTGGACGTTTCGAGTACCTTGTTATGCCTTTTGGCCTCACTAACGACCCGGCTGTTTGTCAGAGCCTGGTTAATGATGTCCTGAGGGATGTCACTGGGTGTTTTGTTTTTGTGTATGTGGATGACTTTCTTATTTTTTCGAAGGACCTTGAGGCTCACAAGCAACACGTCTACCAAGTTCTCCAAAGGCTATTGGAGAATAAGCTATTTGTCAAGGCTGAGAATGTGAGTTTCATGTTTCCTCTGTGTCCTTCTTGGGTTACATTATTGCTCGAGGATAGCTAAGAATGGACCCTGCCAAGGCTAGGGCAGTCACAGAGTGGCCTGTGCCCGCAAATCTGAAGCAGTTACCTGGGGTTTGCCAATTTTTATAGACGATTAATCTATGACTACAGTCGTTTGGCAGCTCCTCTCACCTCCTCTGAAGCAGAGGCAGCGTTCCAGGAATTCAAGCACCGCTCCACTTCTGCTCCTATCCTTACCCAGCCAGACCCACCACTACAGTTCGTCCTCGAGGTGGACACTTCCGACACCGGGGTAGGTGCAGTCCGGCTCAACGTTCTCCCTCGGAACAGAAGCTCCATCCTTGTGCTTTCTTGTCCCGCACGCTCTCACCTGCAGAGAGAAAGTGACGCAGGCAACCGGGAATGCTTGGCTGTTAAGCTGGCTCTTGAGGAGTGGTGTCACTGGTTAGAGGGTTCAGTCCTTCCCTTTGTTGTGTGGCAGGATCACAAAAATCTAGCCTACATCCAGAACGCCAAATGTCTCAACTCTGGGCAGGCCAGGGGGGCATTGTTTTTTGGAAGATTCAACTTCACGCTCACCTATCACCCCGGATCTAAGAATACCAAGCCTGATGCCCTCTCTCGTCAGTTCACCATAGACAACACAAGTAGCAAAGCCTGAGACCATTATGCCATCCTCCTGCATCGTTGCTGCTGTCTCCTGGGAGATGGAGTCCTGTGTTCATCACGCTCAGCTGAACCACCTGATCCTAGAAACGGTCCTTGTAAGGCTTTGTTTGTGCCAGATTCAGTTCGTTCTTATGTTCTTCAATGGGCCCATTCTACTCACCTCACCTGTCACCCTGGCATGAACCGGACAATCGCCTTCCTACATCATCACCCGTCGGGGCCGCGGTTGGCATTATCTGGTGGACTCAAAGGGATACAGGCCTGAGGAGCGCTGCTGGGTGCCCCGTCGTCACATTCTGGATCCCTCCCTCGTACAGGATTTTTATACCTCACACCCAGACAAACCGGGTTGTGTGCCAGGTGGCGTCCGTAGAGGGAGGGGGTACTGTCACATCTGCTCCTGATATGCCCTCTGGTGGTCATCCAGTGTCCTCTTGACCTGCAGTTCTCTCCCTGTACTCTCTCTCTTTCCCTCTACCTCTCTTTGTGATTGTGTGGTTGGAGACAGGTGTGCTGGAGTCAGAGCAGATCCCTACAAGCTGCAACTCGTCCCATAAATTAAGATCTCTACAAATACTCATTCCTGCCACTTCCACTCTGCCAGATCATAATCTCTGCTCAGTCTGTCATTATCCTAGCCTTTTGTTAGTTCTCTAGATCCAGTTGCTCCGCTGTGCTTGTTTCCCTGCCTTACACCGTTTGTCCTCTCTTGCAGTCACCGCTCTGTCTCTGGCTCCTGTCTCCTGTTCCACATCTCACCACCTTGCCCTGGATATCACTCACCACCACTACCTTCTCCTCAGGACCTGTTTCTCTGTTCATCTCAGCCAACTCCAACCTCAATCTACACTACTGTTTTTTCTGCAACTCATCTGAGCAACCGTGGTTTTGCACTCGATATTTCACTGTGTACAATAAACATTTTGGATAATTCATCCCGGATTCCTCTTCTGAGTCCGCTCTTGGATTCCCCCGTTTCACTCCGCGTAACATGCTTTGCTTCTTTGACACCACATTCCACAAAAGGTCCTGCCATCTCTAGTTTTATCTTATCTTGATTATTGTCTAGTCATAATTATGGTCAAGTGATGCAAAGAAGGACCAAGGTAGCCCTTTCCTGCATTCACATTATCTAGCGGCCTCATGGGGGGAATGTTTTGAATATTTCTCTGAATTTCAGAATTAATCAACTTTTACTTTTATGCCGGATATCCAGTGTTTCAAATAATGTTTTTCATATTTGAGATTCTTCAAAGTAGCCACCCTTTGCCTTGATTAGAGCTGTGCACACGTTTGGCATTCTCTCAGCCAGCTTCATGAGGTAGTCACCCGGAATGCATTTCAATTAACAGGTGTGCCATAAGTTTTGTGGAATTTCTTTCCTTCCTAATGAGTTTGAGCCAATAAGTTGTGTTGTGACAAGTTAGGGGTAGTATACAGAAGATAGCCCTATTTGGTAAAAGACTAAGCCTACATTATGGCAAGAACAGCTCAAATAAGCAAAGAGAAATGACAGTCCATCATTAATTTAAGACATGAAGGTCAGTCAATATGGAGCATTTCAAGAACTTTGAAAGTTTCTTTAAGTGCAGTCGCAAAAACCATCAAACAGAAAAGGAAGACCCAGAGTTACCTCTGCTGCAGAGGACAAGTTCATTAGAGTTAACTGCACATCCGATTGCAGCCCAGATTAATGCTTAACAGAGTTCAGGTAACGGACACATCTCACCATCAACTGTTCAGAGGAGACTATGGGAATCAGGGCTTCATGGTCGAATTGCCAAGAAACACGCGCTATGGACATTAGACCAGTGGAAATCTGTCCTTTGGTCTGATGAGTCCAAATTTGAGATTTTTGGTTCCAACTGCATGTGTGGTTCCCATCGTGAAGTATGGAGGAGGAAGTATGATGGTGTGGGGTTTGCTTTGCCGGTGAAACTGTCAGTGATTTATTTAGAATTCAAGGCACACTAACCAGCATGGCTACCACAGCATTCTGCAGCAATATGCCATCCCATCTGATTTGCGCTTAGTGGGACTGTAATTTGTTTTTCAACAGGACAATGACCAAAAACACACCTCCAGGCTGTGTAAGGGCTATTTGACCAAGAAGGAGAGTGATGGAGTGCTGCATCAGATGACCTGGCCTCCACAATCACCCGACTTCAACCCAATTGAGATGGTTTAGGATGAGTTGGACGTCAGAGTGAAGGAAAAGGAGTCAACAGCATATGTGGGAACTCCTTCAAGACTGTTGGAAAAGCATTCCAGGTGACTACTTCTTGAAGTTGTCTGAGAGAACGCCAAGAGTGTGCAAAGCTGTCATTAAGGCAAAGGGTGGCTATTTTGAAGAATCTAAAATATAAAATATATTTTGATTTGTTTAACACTTTTTCAGTTACTACAATATTCTATGTGGCGCAGCGGTCTAGGGCAGTGCATCTCAGTGCTAGAAGCATCACTACAGACACCCTGGTTCAAGTCCAGGCTGTATCACAACTGGCTGGTATTGGGAGTCCCATAGGGCAGTGCACAATTGGCCCAGCATTGTCCCGTTTTGGCTGGTGTAGGCCATCTTTGTAAATAACAATGTGTTCTTAACTGACTTGCCTTGCCTTGTTTTGGGAACATATATTTTGTGATCTCCACACAATGTTCACGTTAGACTGTTCCCACAACTTAAAGAAACATTCTGGGAACCTTTAAAGAACAGACTAAATGTTTTCTGAGAAAGCAACATCAGG